>NC_089535.1:16586873-16958123 GCF_963924715.1 Thunnus thynnus
TTTGACAGCCAGCTTACCTTGTGTAAGATGAACATGCGCACAAAGTAGAAAACAATGCCGGACATTATACCAGACAGAAGGGGACTCAGGAACCAGGAACCAACTGCAAGATAAAATAAAAAATAAAAAAGGACAGTTACACCACAACAACAAAGAAAAACTTCCGTGTTAAACATCAAACTAAACAATATCTGTTTTCTAGGAAAGGCAATACCACAATCAGTACATGTGAGATTCAAACAGGAAACTCCCTCTCAGCCTATGTTATGCTAGTTGTCAGTTATAACTATAAAAGTGGTAACAACCAGTTCCCCGGTAAAGTGGACAATATTTTGCAACATTGCTATTTGTCCCATAGAAAGGGAAGGTTGATCTTTTTATACTTTAATTTCAACCTTTCAATCAATAAGGGTTCTTACCATGACCTTGTTATAAAATTTCATGACTGAATGACTTATTTTACTAAAAAAGAAAAAAAAAGAAAAGAAAAAAAGGGGCAAACAGTCTGCTTAACATCAAGTTCAGGCTTTCTGTATATGAACATAGAACGGAAAACCATCTAATGCAACAAATGTGAGAAACAAGTTGTGTAATTAAGCCTGCTATTGTATATTCCTGTATTGCTTCATGTTCTAGGACTTGAGTGCTCATCAAACGTTCTGTCATATAAATAAAAGACACAACATCACTATTGAAACATATCACATCAAATTTAGCTCTCAACCTGGATTGTTGACCTAGATATTGAAGGTCCACCACACAGACAAAGCACCAGCTAATGTATTATGGTCACACTGTATTATGGTCTACCTGTCACATCCTGCCAAATATAATCTGTGATGCAATTCAAACATTGACGAGATTTCTAGGTCAGCTGATTAGAATGTCTGACTTACCAATACGAAGGAGTTCAAGCCACTTGACTCCCTGCTGGCCTCTGGCAACCAGCGAGAAGCCAATAGTAGCACCAACAATGCAGTGTGTTCCAGAGATGGGAAGCTTAAGAAATGAGGCGGCCAGCTGCCACACAGCAGAACCTAACGAGAATAAATTGATCACATTAGATGTGACATGCTGACCTCATTTTAGCCTTCAACATACCTTTTCAGACAACTTGCAGTTACAGCTTAAAAACAAAAACTTGTAAAAACTATTCAATAATTTACAATTATTTACAGCTGTTTGTTTGACATTTGAATTTCATAGTTGTAAAAACCAAACAGTGCCAAGCTCTATGTGCCACTGATCTCTGTTCACAGGGTTCAATGACTGCAGGTTTAATTACATGCAAGATAAGCTGCAGATACTCACCAAACATAGCACTGATGGATCCAGCCATCAACACATGCTCAGAGCCATTGTACATGCCCACGTCGATGATACCCTTGCGGATGGTTTCGCTCACTTTGGCCCCAAGGAGCACAGAGCCCAGAGTTTCAAATATTGTGGCCAGAACGCAAGCCTGTCGCAAGGTGACCACCCCAGAGCCCACAGCTGTGCCAAATGAATTAGCAACGTCATTGGCACCCACAGAAAAGGCTAAGATGAAGGCGATGAAGAAGCCAAGAATCAGCAGCCACATGTACTCTGTCATAGCAGTATGGGTCACTAACCCTACTGTGCTGACTACCATCATTGCAGTCACAGTTGTTGAAACCATGATTGTACACTATGGAGGAATTGCTTCACAATCTTAAAGGGAATGAATGCCTGTCAAAATAGCTATTTATATAATGCTATCTCTAAACAGCAGCTAGTAAAATAAAGAGGTACAAGGTAAATAAATAATTCACTTTTTTTAGGCCCACCTGTCAAGCAGGATTTCTGAGATTCAGTAGTGCAAACTTGAAATGTTTTACCTGGGATTGACCAGAAAACAGCTAAAGGTAAACAGAGGTCTAAGTGTGGGCTTATTGCTATCCTGTAATTATACTAGATCTGTTGCTGTTCCTTTGGTGCTGGGCTATCATGCAGAGTGAACAGACAGCCATTGTGCAACTGTAACTGCAGATGAGCAGGGGTACATCCTGAAAAGACAAGAGACAGAAAAGGCTTTCTTTAATAACAGTTTCTCCTCATTCCACCTTCATGAAAAGTAAGCACCAAAGACAATGACAACGGAGGGGAAATGCACAGAGGGCCTTGTTCGTCCGTCCCCCCTTTCTTTCTTTTTTTTTTTTTTTTTTTAACTCGGGGAGACAAGCTTCTTTAAAAATTAAACTAAAAACAAGGCAAGCAACGTGGAAAAAACTCGTGTTGTAAACGCTGGCATCAGAAGCAGGACCCCTAGTACATGCCTTGCCTTGAATAAAGGCCAATGGGAAGCCATTTTTGAGAAGTGTCGCAGGAAGAAGGAACCGGCGTATATTTAACACCAACGTCCTCTATATGTTACCCAAACACTTCACTCATGTCATTGTTTGCTGCTTCTTTGAACATCGGTGACCATAAATGTCGTTATGAGATAACCAGTACTTTATCTATAACAGGAGACATAATTGTTTCTGCGTGCGCACGTGTCGTCATCCATTCATAGAACACGGAGCTGAACACGAGCGCCGTCTGTTCATGTGATAAACAGCTCGGCTCGTTTTAGACTTAGCGTTAAGTCTTTAATGTGCCGTTGTAACAACTATAATATGATAGCTAATGTGTCCATTTTTCGTAGATTTAATTGTCTTTGACGTGTTTTTTTTTTTTCGTAAGAGGGGACGCAACCGGATATGACTTAATTTGGGTGTGCAGAAAATGTCGTGTGTATATTTCCAATGAAGTGTTTGCTGCTAACGTTAGCGTAACATTAAAGTAACGGATACTTTTCATTCATTGGTTCAAATATACATGAGCTCATGGTTACAGTAACACACGGATTTAACAATTAACCATAACCTATCTTAAGTCACACGGGATGTTTAACCTATATTCGTTTTGTCTTATTATGACAAGCTAACATGTCACTCGAATCATTTGTGCCGGATACAAAAGCTTCACAAACCTTGCTAACGCTAGCATTAGCTTTACATTCACATCGACATTAATTTTAGTAAAGTTACATGTTGAGTGAATAAGCCACAAGGAGTTCTCTATTATGACAAAAAGGAGACTTTAAGTTCTTACTCACCACACGTTAAGTTGTCGGTCCGGTGAAGAAAAGTGTCTGCTAACCAGTAAGCTAATTAACCGCGCGCGCACACACACCGTCGCGGGCGCGGGACGATGAAAAATTCAGCTGTTATGAAATATATCTTCCTCCAAAAAAAGCTTATTTACGTTTTAAAAAAATACAGTAACTTCTTCCTATGGTTATTTATCTGATTCAATGTTTAAATAGGTCCGTATCTTCAGGTCCAGAAATGTCTCAGTTTGAATGAGCAAGCGTCACGACTGCATGTGGAGATCTGTGCTCTAGCCGGGCGAGAGAACAGAGGCTTCTTTTTTTATTGGATACACCCTTCAGGAAGCCGCGCCCCCACCCCCCCTTACTCCCCCACCCTCCTCACCCAGCTGTCAGCAGGACGGGTTTTTTTTTTGTTTTTTTTTTTACCTCATCATGTGTTTAGTGCTCATCAGAGGAGCACACTTTTTTTTTTTTTTTTTTTTTTTTTTTTTACAACCTTTTTCTTCAAGTTATTATATACAAAACCTACATGAGAACATTTCTGGTCACAGCTATTTAATCACTAGTCTACTTTTTGTCACTTATTGTCATGTGACTACGTTTCAAACATATAACCTTGCAGACGAATAGACAAAACACAAGTACACCTTGTACCTAGTGGTGGAAGAAGTACTCAGATCTTTCACTTAAGTAAAAGTACCAATACAGCAATGTAAAAGTACTCCATTAGAAGTAAAAGTCCTGCATGAAAAATCCCACTTAAGAAAAAGTACATAAGTATTATCTATCTAACTGTACTTAAAGTATTAAAGTAAAAGTACTCATTTCAGTCCTCTGACTGATATATTATTATATATGACATCATTAGATCATTAATACTGAAGCATCAGTGTGTAAGCAGCATGTTACTGTTGTAGCTGCTGGAGGTGGAACTGGTTTGAACTACTTTATATACAGTTAGCTATTTTAGTCCAATGCTTCCCAACCTAGGAGTTGGACTCCTCCAAAGGGTCACCAGATAAATCTGAGGGGTCATGAGATGATTAATGTGAGAGGAAAGAAGACAAAACAAAGTTCTGATACACAAATCTATTTTCAGTTTTTTGACTTTTTGTCTAATCTTTGATTTTGGTGAAATATTGGATCATTTGAACATTTATTGAAATGAAACCATGTGAGAAGTTTAGAGAGAAAAAATTCAAAAGCCAAAAAGGTTGTAAACCACTGGTTTCATCTTTAACATTGTGTTGTATTTTAAAAGCTTGTTATATTATCCATTGTGTCAATTTTTCATCTGAAAAATAACTAAAGCTGTCAAATAAATGTAGCAGAGTAGAAAGTACAATATTTCCCTCTGAGATGTAGTGGAGTGGTGTAAAGTAGCAAAAACACAAAAAACAAAAAACAAAAAAACCCCGCAAAAAACACCCCACCCCCCTCCCGCCCCCCCAACTAAAAGTTGTACAGAACATGAGTGAATGTTATTTTCCACCTCTGCTTGTAGGCTACCTACCGTTTTCCTAACTACTGTCATGTCTAAAACAGTGCAGGAACACAGCCAGTGGTGGTAATTTATTCGAAAATGATAACATCCAACAGTTGTTTTCTCTGGTTACTGTTCTTTTATTGTTTATCAAGAGAGACCTGTGTAAATATGCTGCACTGAGAAAAGTCAGACATGTTCTGGCTGATTATGTAACAGTTTAGTCAAAACGTGTTTCGTTTTTGCATGGCAGCAATGAGTGAAACGTAGAACACCACATAATACAACTGTAATAACAGCTCATGTACCCTCATAATTATTTTTTTACGAGCTCATTCCCACCATTGTCTTTCCCCACTAAACGTCACGTCTTTTGAGGATCATGGAAAACTTTCCCCTCTCCCCCTATCTATTGGGCAATGTTAAGGGTTTCCCGTAATCACTTGTTACGATTCTTGCCGAGCACCTGAAGGCAGCATTTTAGGAGGGAGTGGCGATTACGTCTGTTTCAAAACCACTCGTACTACTCGTAGAGAGTTTTACACTTAAAAATTGCGCCTATTTTAACTCCCACATTAGCCAACATAGCAGTTAGTCACACTGATGAAAAATAAACTCAGTGTTTACTTCCTTGTCGTTGTGTGGAGGCCAGTAACTGAAAAGTGACCTCGACCCAATCAAAGATTAGATTATGGTGGGACTATCAATGTCAGAGAAGGACTCGGAAATCATGTTTACTGATGTGTGTTTTATACCTTCTACTCCAATTGGCCTGTAATATGCTTTAGTAAAGACCTCATTCAAAAGCACTAGCAATTACTGTTTGTACGTGTAATGGTCAAATGGCATACTTACAGAAATGGCAGCTGATTGGATATAACCATTTTACTTAATGTCGTATAGTCTACATCCAGTATGTAAATAATACAATAACTTCATGGGGCAGTCAGAGACTATTGTGTGAATAAGTAACCTGAGACAGCAGCACATGCTGTTTTTCGCAAGAGGTTCTTAAAAGTCATCTTATCTCCTAGTCTTATGATACTCAAAACCTCCACAGCTTTCATGTGTAACACTCACATGACTCCAAATAAAATTCGATGAATGGTGTCATCCCAGGGTCAAAAGTGATTATTCCCAGTTACACTGAATTAATCACGATGATGACACTGCGTTCAAAGACATGATTTAGATCGTGTTAATTTTTTGTTATATTTACTTCTGGCTTATGTAAGAGTACACAAGATAGTAAATGATTGACCGAATGAATAAATGATTGAATGACAGGGTTAGACAAAAGCAAGCGCAATACATTAGCAAAGGATACTATTTCCTTTGATTCACGTGGAGCCAAATGACACCACAAAGGCTTTTCGAGGTTGAGTGCTATACATGCAGTACCTGTCTTGTTTTTTGGGTTTTTTTTTTTTTTTTTTTTTTTTTTTATCAGTAGGCTATGTGTCATACACATAGGCATTTTGATGCCCGCTCCCAAACAGCCATGGAGCTTAATTTGTGCTTTTTTTTTTTTTTTTTTAACATTGAACAAAGAACTCATTTTGTGTCAGATATACAGGGCAATGTTTCTTGCTCTCTGCATGGTTAAACAGCGCCATCTGGCATATGACTTTAGTAATAAGATGTTTTCTCTGCCTCCTCTTGTATCGGGATTTGAAGGTCAAAATCTGTCTTTTTTGAAAAACAGTTTTCAGTCCCTGCAAGAACAAACAATGTTGGCTCATGTTTTCAACCAGTAGCACTTAAATACATGATTCTTGCCAGTAAAACAGCTGTTTTAAGACAGAAGGGTGATTATTATCTTATATTCTGATAGTGATTTTTGCACACACATAGTTTTTATCATCAGTATGCAAGCACATAGTCCACCCCCACTACACAGAAATGTAAATTACTGTCCCTTTCTTACAATGTTATGTTTGCTTATATGTTATGTTACGTTATGTTACAATGTTATATTTGTGTTTGTGTTTATGTTTATTGTTTAATGTTCATGTTTATCTGTTTTTCTGTTGACATCTGGACCCGACTGAATTCACTGTACTTGCCACCTGGCGAATAAATAAATAAATCTGATTCTGATACTTCTAAAATTATGTGGGGTTTTTTTGTTGTTGTTTTGTTTTTTGTTTTTTTTAAATTAAAAACAGCTGGGCATCATTGCTTGATACTGACAACTTCGGCATTTTTTTTTTTTTTTTTTTAAAAACAACAAACTTTATTAACAACAGGTTAACATATACATTTCAAGTAGGGGTCAAATAATATGCACACACCATACATTGCATAACAACAGCGTGTGAGCATACATAACACAAAATCTAAGACAGACAGACAAGGGGGAAAACACAAAACACAGGGGGCAACACATGAGCACAATATTGCCAACCCTTTATGAATTTATAGATGACTAACCAAGTTATTATCATCATCAAGAGCAGCCCTTTTCTCATTTAAAATGATAAATACTGAGACATAGCCGTAATAATTTAAACGGCGCTGCTGGAGGGAGATCGACTTCCTCTCCCCAGTGTGAGCTCAGTTACCTGTGGACACTGAATAGATTTGAAACTGGCCTTCTCCTCTTAAACAATACTTGCTAACCTGAACAAGATGGAGCACAAAATGTGTGACCCCAGTTTAGGAACTGGAAAGAGGAGCTTTTGTAGTAGGGGCGTTCAAAGCATGGATGTATGGTTCAAAGCTGGACAAGCGCACATGCTAGTGCCTGAGCAGCTCATTGTAAGACGGACTCCCGTCTGAACCAATCAGAATTGCTGCAGAAAAACAAACATCCAATGAACGCCCGCTTTACCACTTGTAAGGCGGGTCTTCCGAAGTGGGTGTGTGTGTTAAAGACGTTAGAGGAAGAGGAGGAGGAGGTCAAGTGCTCTGCCAGAGTTTGGAAAAACGTGAGGCTGTCGCCACTCTGCAGCAAAGATAAACAGGTAGACAAATTGTGTTGGAGTCACAGAAGACGAAATAATTTACAGTGCAGGTGTTACAGTGTCGATTCAGAAACAAGTGCGACGGTGTTTGGTTGTAGTTTGTCCGTGTCAGTTCACAGAGGTAACGCGAGCTAATGCTAAATGTCGCGTGCTCGCAAACAGCTGCTGTGAATACTGTTACAACTAGAGTCAAATTATGAGTTTTGCAAGCTAAAAAATGTCATTATCTATATAAAGGTGATGCATGATACATCCCTACATGATCGAAGTTAGTTAGCTCGCTGCTTCACTTTGCTGCCTCGGACATTTATTATTTTGTCTTTGGGAACTTGTGTCACGGTCACAGCCGTCATGTTTCACTCTGTGCCCCGTCGTCCCATCTGCGAGATCGGCGTGAATACATTGAGGCTTCAGAGCAGCCGGTCATTCAGGCAGACTGTGGAGGAGGGCAGAGGGAAGCTTGAGAGGGTCCCATGGCTGGGCAGGAGCATGGGCCTGCTGCTGTCCTGGCTGCAGAGGGCAGGTGTCGATGCCAGCGAGGCCGCAGGATCTGGTCGGCATAGGAAGGGCTTGCTCTCCATATTTGCAGACCACTGCAGCTTTGTGACCGGCCAGAGGCTCCGGCGTGCATGTCAGATCGGTGAGCTTTACTCAAACCTGTACTCCGAGAGGACCAAGTGGACCCTGGTTGGGAGCATATGGCGCAGATTTCAGAGCAAGCACGCTCCCAACGGGAAACTTCTCGCGGCCCTGGCTGGCGTCTTCATGTGGGAGAATGAGAAGATTCAAGATGAGGAAATCCGCAGGTTTGGAAGTCCTTTCCTCTAAATCATATGTGTGTGCTAAGACATGCAGATGGGTGACAAATTAGAGGCAAAACGTGAATGATTGCGTGGAAGATGCATAATAAATACAGATGCTTCCATACAGGACATGAGCAGTCACTGGGTGGCTTTTTTGGTTTGTGAAAACTGATAAAAGGGCCATTTCACTGATATTTCTTCATCCAGACCCTATTAGACCAAAAAGAATAAAGATTTCACAAATCTAAAACTGTTAATGAGGCAGTGAAATCACCCTTTTTTCATGTTTCAGAAGCAAAATAAAGGTTTCACAAATCTGAAAGTGGGTTAAACAGCGTTATGGCCTTTGCTATGATGTCTAACACTCTTTCATAAGTGTAAGTGGTGAAAAAAATGGAGAATTGGCGCTAAATATCAATATTTATGTTTTCCTTAACTTTCCCAACGAATCAGAAGGATATTTTGGACTGACTTGTCAAGACAGTTCTCTCATGCACCATCATCAAAATACCGAATGAGGGAATATCCTTTTGAAGGATTTGTTTTCATACCTCCAGTAGAACTCCAGAGACATGGAGAATTAATGCCAAGGAGCAATGAAGCCGTTTTGCAAGCTCACAATGGCTCAGCATCTCACTGAGACACTTTATAATGGCTGTCCTTTAATTTGTCACCCATTTGTATGTGCAGTTCTGCCCTTCATGGGGATTTGACTCCGATATCTGTAATGTCAAACAACCTGTCCTGATATTTGCATGTTGTTGTTTTTTTTTTGAAGGTGTGGACTTGAGCTACAGGCACTGGACGCTGTGAAATCTCAAAATACTTCAGTAGGAACAGTGGCTGGACAACTGGAGCCTGGCTGGGAAGTTGTGATGGAGAAGAAAGACTTTAGAGTGTGGAAACGGCCTATCCCAGACAGTCACCTCTATGAATACAGAGGTCAGCCAACTCACAGTCTCACATGTGTAACTAGGTTGCTGATATGCACATAAAACACATTCAACATTCTCTGAGTTACTTGTCTGCTTTGATGATTTACCAGTCCTCATGACCATGAAATGTGATTACATTGGTATGATTTGTCATCTGAATAGTCAGTATCCCTTATTTTTCTCTTTTTATTGCAGTGTTGGGCTCCTACAGCGATGTCACACCAAGACAGTTCTTCAATGTGCAGGTACAGACTTTTAAAATCTCCTTTTGCGTTATCTGCAGTATATTAGTCCCAATTAATGAAGCTATAAAGTGAAACTGATAACTTATTGCAAACTAGTACCTCAGCAGAATAAGAAAACATCAGGAGCAAGGAGAGAGCTGCATTCCTAATTCCTTATCAGGGTTTTGAGTATGTGCCAATCGCCTCACTCCTGAAGTCTAAACTTATGAACCCTGGGAAATCTTTCTGTGATTGACTGATTAGCTGTGAGACTTTGACATGTTTATTTTTTCATTGACTGTTTGTGGTACATTTGTGGCAGCTGTTTAGCGTTTCCATTACCCGGTAGCTGTTGCACAACCAACATGTTTGCACTGTATGAGTGCAGCATAAAAGCAACCCTAACACTCCATGTGCTATTTTAAGCACCTTAACCTTGACTTATGTTTCCCCTCTCACCCAGTTGGATACAGAGTACAGGAAGAAGTGGGATTCTCTGGTTATCAAGCTTGAAGTGGTGGACAGAGATGCCACTACAGGCTCTGAAGTTGTGCACTGGGCTACACACTTTCCTGTGAGTTTCAGTTGACTTCTCATTATGCCTAAAGGGAGATGACTGTTTGTTATGCGTAATGTGTGTTCATGATGCATTTTTTTTCTTCTGTTTTTTTTGTTGTATAAGCAAAGTTTGAATTACCTTCAAATGGTCGACTGCAGCTACTAGCCTGGTTATATTCATCAGTTTGTGTTTTAGAGTCAGCTGTTATTTAATCTTCTTAAATCTCCCCTCACAGTATCCCATGTACTCGAGGGACTATGTGTATGTGCGGCGGTACGATGTTGACTTGGACAACAACTTGATGGTTTTGGTATCCAGGTGAGACTTTAAGTCAAACGTGGTTGAGTTTTCAATGTATTAATAAAGGTACAACTTAAATTTAGTCTCTTTTCAACTTGTGTATTTCTGTTGTACAGAGCTGTGCAGCATCCCAGAGTTCCAGAGTCTCAGGACTTTGTGAGAGTTCATTCATACCAGTCAAAGATGGTCATTCGCCCTCACAAGTCCTTCGATGAGGTTTGTAGTGAATGTTTTACTACCAAAAACAAATCATCTGGCAGGGTTCCGTGTTTTGTAGCCACCAAGTTTGATTTTGTGTTTTTCCCTCCCAGAATGGATTTGACTACCTGCTAACCTACAGTGACGACCCTCAGACTGTCTTCCCTCGTTACTGTGTGAGCTGGATGGTGTCAAGTGGTGAGCTGTTTAGTTGTTTGAAACTAGTTAGGGCTGCATCTAATGATTCTTTTTATAATTGCAATAAAGGTGGATAGTGTGCAAATCAAGCCCTAGTTTTGTACAGGTGCAGGACAAAAAACAGCAACAAGAGAAAAGGAGAGGCTGTCCGCACACTGAAATTTGCAAGCTGCAAGTATTTATTGCAGTGTTTCGACCTACAAAAAAAAAGACCTGATGAAGACCTCGTGGGTTAAAACGTTGCAATAAATACTTAGGAGCTTGCAAATTTCAGTGTGCTTTATTTTTAAACAATGAATTGCCAATTACCTTTTCGTCTAACCAGCAGTCCAAAACTCTATAAATTTATGTGCATTTTTCTATTGTACTTTTCTACCTCGCATACTGCCACTGAATGTACAGTATATATTCTACTTTAATAATAATGAATCTCTCCCTTTTGCACTTTGCAGGTATGCCTGATTTTCTGGATAAGCTGCATACTGCTGCCTTGAGGGCCAAGAACTTGGAAGTGGGAATCTACGACTATGCAGGTGTCATTAAATCCACCGACACCAACCGCCAGCCAAATCAGGAGCGCCTCACTGGAGAAAACAAACATACAGGTGGTCCTGGGCAGATCTACGCTTGAGATGGATATTTTATAAACCGGGGTTATGTTGGTGTGTCTTCACTAACACTTGAACCCTGAATCAAACCCTCCAACCCCAACTTCTTGGGTACATTGTGTGAACTTCAAATGGAACCAACATTAGTGTGAAACATATGTCCATCCATAGACATGGTTATATTTGTTGTAGATGAGATGTCACAAGAACAATGGGTGACAGTGTTACTGTCCTTTTGAGAAAATGTTGCCATGGAAATTGTCATTCAGGCTGCTGGCCTTGGTACTATTTTTGCTTTGCCAGCCAATGCCATGCGGCATCTTTTGCTGCCTTTGGTAATGATGTATGTTCTGCAACCGTTGGTAAGATTGAGCCAAAATTCCTAATTGTAGAGATGCTTTTGCCAAAGCACTGTTTGTCTCCTTTTAACGTTCTATGTCTTGTCTTCCATTCTTTGACAAGACTCTACTTTAAAGGCTATTCAGAGCGCCAGCAGCCACATCACTGGATTCATTTCTGTTGCACAGCATTGGACACACAACAGTAACTATGACTCTGGTGGACATTGTTACTGAAATGTAAAGCTGGGGCGAAGATTTCCGCACTGACAGATGAAGAACTGAGGCCCCTGAGGGGAACACTGTCTAACATGTTTCTTCATTTCATGTATTTAAAGCAACTGGTCTCCTGTTTTCTTGCAGCATGAGTGATTGATCTTAATATGACTGGACGAGAGGAATTTGAAAAAACAAAATGATGCCATTATTAGATAACATGTCCACAAAAGTTAAAATGAAAACCATAGGGCTTCTCTTTTTGTTTTAGGGGATGTCATTATTTTGCTGTCAGCACAGTTCAGGTTTGACACTATCCATCTCACCGTGTCTGTGTGACTATTTGAAACTGCCAGCGTTGACAAAACAGCCTTCTGAAGATAAACCGGTCCTTCAGCAGTAGGGGCATAGTGTCTTATAACAACCACATAAATCCTCAGAGACAATGGTACAAATGCACTGCAGTTACGCATTTTGATAAACTGATGCCCTTTTTAGAGAAACACAGAGCACTTGTGCCATCTCACAACCAAATGCATTTCATAGTAAAAAATAAGTTGTCCCATTTCAGCTCAAATTGTTTTGCTATCTTGGTGTGTAACAACAGTTGTAGTAGCAAACTGTAGGTTGCACTAGTGAAGTCATGTGTTGCTGTAGATCTTGTACATTCATAAAACCATCGCCGGAATATTGCGAAAAACTTGTTCTTATGAGTATCACAAGCTCTGTTATGTTTGTCCTCTGCATCGTGATGCTACCGTTTTTGTCATAAATATTTGTCCTACTGAAACTCCATAGACCTCATCCTTCCAAATCTGTGTTGTTTTTGTAATTAATGGTTCGCAGGGGGTGTTATGAATGTACGAAGAGCACTACATGCTGTGAAATAAAACATCGCCTATATATAATAAAGTACACTGTTTACAGCCTGACAATCTGGCACAAATATCTTGAAATCTAATTGTGTAAAAACATCTCATCTTGTACTCAAAATTAATGTCATATTTGGTTAAGGTGGAACATTGGAGTGAATCAGCGGTAGTGACTGTTTTTAAGGTAAAGCAGTATCGTGGGTTTCACTGTTGTGAAGGAAATCCCTGTGTATCCAGTATTGGTTATTATATTCCCATTGTGTCAAACATATGTAATCCTTTTCTGTAGTGAATTATTTCCTGATATTTAATTTTTAAAAATGGCAGAGTAGGTTGTGAGATATGATTTTTCTGTCAAAAGTATGAGGGATATTATTACTTTTTGACCTTTTATCTTGTGTGGACAAGAACAGAACTGTGAGACTCAAAACAGATCATAATAACCCCGTAAACGCTGCAAAATGTTTGCTAATGTTCAGCCTGCGAATGTAACATTTTAGTGGTTTGTCATTTGTGGACACCTGTGTGCCACCTGCAGTAGTCTAAGAGTTGTCACATACTGTTGTTCTTTCTTTCTGCAGGCAGTATAACATTTGTTGTCATGAACTACCACATGGGAATTAATTTAGGAACTGAATTAATGTGTGGAAAATTGAGTGGTTGCACTTGTGACCTTGTGATTTTAAGAATGACTGAAATGGTAAAGCGACTAATCCAATAAAATAAAGAGATCTTCATGTGCATCTTGCTCTGTTTAGCTGTTGATTACAACGCACGGTTGGTTTTTACCCTGTCTTGGTAGAGAAAATGATGATTAGCGTTGTGTTTGTGCAAGGTAGCAGCTGTAGTCCAGTCTAATGGGATAATCTGTAAACCCTATATTCCCTGTCTGGGCATAAGGTCAGAAACAGACTGCACAGAGACTCTATGGTCTACTGAGAGCACGGTCTGCTCAACTGATCATCTTGAAAGTAACATGTCCCAACAGGAAAAACACAGATGTAAATAATAAGATGAATAATGGCTAAATTCCTTTTAGCTTTTTGATTTCAAGGTCCTGGTATTGTGCATGCTGGCTCACTGTCACACTATCATGGCGCACCGGGACACTTAAATATAACAAAGCCATTATTAATATTAGTAACACCTGTGCTTTAAGTCATGCTGTGAAAAATCAAAAAATTTCCCCCTCTTTTTAGTTAAATGTGTTTGATAATTTGTATTTAAAACAATATAATAACTGCATTTAAGATGGCAGCTACAAGTGAGGAATTAGATAACACACCGCCTCATCCATGGTGCAAGTGCATTTTGATAAAATAAAAAAACAATGACAATATCTGTCATTTTAATTCTGGCACATACTGCTGCCAAAGTTAAATTTCCAAAACAAAGGAGGATGTATTTTTCCTGGAATATGTAGGCTATGACAAATGCATGAATAAATATTTCCCCAGGATAGAGCGCATTGACTCAGTACAACACAGCAAGACATGGCTTGTGGTATACTTCATCGCCGTAATGGTCTTTATGACAGTGGTTCAAACACCAGTCTTGCAGCAGTATTGTGTAGTGTACATTATCATCTAATGTCTGCAGCACATGGAGTGTTAGTAAAGACTGAATCAATGAAAATAAGAGTCATAAAGAAAGGAGGAGTCTGGTTTATACATTTTGAATTCATTGGTTAAATGCACTTGTTGTGATTTGACTTATGGGACAGCACAGACTGAATTCAGAGTAATATAATTTTATCATCATTTCAAGAACATAAACGAAGTGTCTAAAACACCGGTTTGTATGTCTCAGGCATTGCGCAATGTCTCATGGGTTGATTTACAGATCGGTGACGTGTCTGCTGTCTTAACAGAGTGCACATTGTTTTAATGTATGACCTCTACCAGCCGCAATTATTAGCCATAGTTAAAAGCCACTGAGCACTTAATGTAATTGATCGTTTCCACAAATCTGCCATATTGGAACCAACCAGCTTGTAGAAAAATCTGCTTCGTCTATGTGAGTCCTATAAACCCTTTGAACCCCACTCTCTCTCTCTCTTTTTTTTAAATCAATTTTTTGCCCTTCATTCAACATGAAAAAAAATTGTGGCAGTAAAACACACAGGATGATTAGATATTTATTATAAACCAGGATAATGGTCATAGTCCTTAGAATTCATCATGAAATAAAAGAACATGTATGAAAATAAAAATAAAATTACAGTCTGGACTGGAAGTGATAAACGTATGCATTTAATAAACAAAATTGCCTCATGGTTATTGGTTATTTTGTCTTAATTCACACAGTTGTTTTTTACATGCTGAACAAATTTTATTGCTGTGTCTTGCATGTTTTTTACATTTAAAAATGCACAAGTAAAGAAGTGACTTTGAGAAGTGTAAAACAGGTTTTCTCAATCTCTATGGAGTTCTGACATTAGACTGATAACAAAAGAAGGCAGATAGAAGGCAATTGAATAGAAGGCAGATTGTGCTCACAAGCCTCCAAGGTGCTTGGCACAACCATGGACAGAAGATACACTGCATGGTTAGATCAAGCACAATGGGGTCCTGGGCAAAGACAAAAACCACAAACAGATCACAGGGGACCCAGCTCAGTACAAGGCACCCAATGGGCTTGAAAGCTTATCAGGTTTTAGATATAAATGTAAATGAGGGGAAAAAAACAGCAAGACAGAATACATCTTGTTGCGTTCTTCAGATATGGCTAACTCAACCTTGATGAGCGTGGTTCAAAAACTATAAGCAAAAGTCCTGAAAAAATAGATATAATTAAAGCATTTTCTGGGTCTTTGCAGTTGACGGACAGTCCTGTGATTCGGTGGCATCTGCAGTCCAAGAGTCGAAGCCCAGAGGTGTGAGCCAATGGTGGAAAAGTCACCATTGGTTTAAACAATGATTTGAAAATTAAAGTTGAGGTTAAGAACATCTGCAGAATAAGAAAAAAGATTAGTCACAGGGCACACTTACTGCGGAAAAAAGGGTTACACCCTTCTTGCGCACGAACTGCGTCAAACCCCACCCTCCCGTCCTTGGCGCCCTACTCTACCAGACTTGACTGAAAAAAAATTCTAAAAATTCTATCACTGTTTTACAAACATTGAAAATATTCAACATTTTCAATAAAAGATTTACATCAGGCCTTGTAAAATGGTGGCTTAATCAAATTAGTTTCTCCATCAGTCTACTGGGCGTTCTTCAACTGATCAATGGAAACAGAGTTTGGGTAATTCCTCGGTGACCTTGTTAAGAACCGCAGCATCTCATACAGTTAGTCTCTGAAATTTTACTTGCAATTGACTAAAAAATAAGTCTCGGTGGCCAAGGACACCAATGGACTGAAGATTGATAGTTATAGCTAGAGTATATTGCTGTAGTCCATCTGAGGACATTTTTCATCTCCTCAGAGTAAAGATACAACCATTCCTGACATTTTAGTCTTAACTGTGTTAACGGTCACTGAGTGCAATGTCAAGAGTCATGATACCATCAAGCTAAGAGCTGTTTCTCCTTAAGGTTTGCCAATCTTGTTACCTTCTCCTGTGCCTCTTTCAGCTCCCCTGGGACATTTTACTAAAATGAGAAGGCATGGTGCGATAATCAACTTAGAACTGTGGCAACTGAACCACTTTGTGTGATGAAATTACATCATAATGCATATCAATGCACCATAGAGAAACCCTGCATTTGTAGCGACCAAATGGTGTGAAAATGGGAGTACTTTGGGTGAAAATGGTGGGTGGTGGCAGTCAAACAGACCTCTGTTTTTCAGAGCAATGACGATGACAAAGGGATGCAGTGAGGCTGATGGGATGGTGTGATGTTTTTTTTTTTTTTTGCATTGATGATTGTGATACATAATTACGCAGTCTTACCTTCTTTTTGTTGTTTTTTCTTCTTGGATCACCACAGTCAGGATCTTTCAGGAGTCGCTGTTCAAATTCTTGCATGAATCTCAGAATCTAACCATAAATTTGAACTGAAGAAGGTTTAAACTTTATCATTTATCATGAAAAGTGCCTGATATAAAGCAAAAGAACTACACCAAATATTCTTTAGATTAAGGGTCACATTGACCAATCCAACAAATTATCAATACAACACTGCAAATAAAAGATTTAGTCATAACTTTCTCTGTATTTTACAGTCAACCTCTCGCTTGCAGTCTTTAGAAAGTAACTTCTACACATCTGTTCTTTCCAAGAAACCCACCTTTCCATCCGCTGGCCCCAAAGTTGAAGCTCAGCATGGTGCAGCCGGTTGAGAAGACTTGAAGGCGAGTGGCTTCTCTGAGCTGAGTCTTGGGGTCTTCCAGCTTGCTCTACTGGAGACAGACTGTCCTGGCTGCGTCCTCAGCACCCTTCAAGTCCCCATCTCCTGCCCCTCCTTCAAGCTAGGAGGGGTTGGTGATGTTCTCTTGGGATAGGTGCACAGGCAAGGAGGACTTGGACAGGCTCGGATTGGACGTTTGGTTGGGGAGTTTGGGGGGGGTCCGATTCCGCATTTCATAAATATTAATACAAAGTCCTCCCTCTCCAAATGGGTAGATTCTTTAATTTTGTTAGAGGGGGAAGTGCTTTATTCACTTAATGGCTTTTATTAGTGCCCGGTCTTCAACTCTTTCATTAGCTAAAGTGCTGCTATAATTTACAGGGTAAAAGAGGGTGGGGAAGAGGCGGTGTCTGAGGAGGGTTGATCCTGCTGCTGCTGCTGGACAAGCAGGCAAAACCCTCAACTACTGCAGCTTTCCCTAAAAAAGTGGCTATTTTCTCAGAAGAACTGTTCTCTATAACATCAAATACACTTTTAAGAGTATCTATAACGTACATTCACATTAGACCATTTTAGTGTTATGGCCATGTTTGCTCTCTTGCACATTGGCTTTTTATGGCTCCATTGGCTTGACTCTTGAATCTCTTAATGCTTGTTAAACATCCAAGACTAACATTGTTCGATTCAGTGTCACCACTAATTAATAGACAATATTTGTAGAACTTTTGACAAGTACATAAATGGCTTCTTATAGCCTGTATGGCTGGACATAGATTATTTTGTGGTTTTGCTCAACAATACAGAGCAGATTTTTCATTAGGGATCCAGTATTGTGATAATCCGTCTTTGCATTTACATAAAGGATGATTTCATATTTTTTTTAGTTAATGCAGATAAGCATGATCGTTGAAATTGCAATTATCTATATTGGATATACTGTATCGCTCTGGCAATGTTCAGTATATCTTACCTAGCTTTTCCTGCATGATACATCTTACATATATTAGATGAAATGTAAGATCAGTTTATTTAGACTGGCAAAGCTCAAACTAACAATGCCACTAACACTACGTATGTAGCATATTTAAATATGCTATGAGACAAGCACATGTACCTTTATAAAAGCTTATCTGAATTGTATGTTTTAGCTTTTTTTGATTGGGTTGATGGAGTGTAGAGTCTTTATTCTTTAAATTTCCACTCTGACTAAATCATATTGTAGTCTATATTTACTCCTGGATACACTGGCGCCATCCTCTGCGCTCACTAGCTAATATCAGGTGCTCAGACACAAAATGGCCACTACACTTCATGCAGGTTGCAACATATCGACATTAGATAATGCAAGCCTCCAGAGTGCTCCCAGCTCTGATGAAATGCTCTTTATTTTGCTCCACAGAGTCTTGTTAGTCGTGAACAGCCAGCATATGATGTCCCCAAACTGTGTCTGAGTGAATGAACTGATTAACCTGAGTGGCCGTCCCTACCAGAGAGAGGGGGTGGGCCACCAGCCTGAATAACTGCCTTCATCATCAATGTCACATAAATCACTTAGCTGGGCAGGGCTTTCAAATGAGACTTTTTTCCTCTGAGCCAGACTGAAATGGTCGCGGTAATGCTGTTGCTGAGTGCTAGTGTGTTTCTGGGGGAAACATGTAACTGCGATAGAGCACAGGATCATATGGTGCAACATTTCTGTGACACTTTAGTCTCAAATCACATGTGGTATGTTAAATCATCTTGATTAAAATAGTATGTCTGGCTATATGTGAGACAGAATACATGCTAAAATTCATGTGGAAGGTAAAATAAATCAGGAAAAAAAAGAAGAAAAAAGGTTGCACAAGAATGAAACAGCAAGATTCCTTTATGTTTTTATTGTACAGATTTTAATGCAAGCCTTAACCAATATTCAATATGAACTATTCATGGTGTTAAGTACTGTTGGGTTCTTTTAGATGTGACACTTAAATTCATGTCATTGTAATTTTAAATTAGAGCAAAAAAAAACTGGGAACCACATAACACAGACGCTCTGATGGATATGTTTGGTGATTTATCGAGCAACTGTACAGAACACTTTTCGATACTCAGGCCATGCAGTGACTCAAGACTCCTTTTACTTCTTCACCAGCTGGATGACATCTTCATCCTCCAACACATGGTCTTTGCCCACCTTTTGAGGGTTGTGTTTCACAGATGATCCCCACACGAGTGCACTGAAAGTAGGAAATTATTGTTCATGAGTCATCACTTCATATGTTTCATTTTTCACCACCTTACAGAAAACAAGATGACGGAGCTCATCGTGCAGTAATTCACACCAGAAAATAATCAAGATGCATCTATTCTTTCTTTGCTACAATAACTGTTCTGCACTATAAAGTAACCTACAGGATGCAAATCACATAGGCTCTCTAATCGTGTATGTCACTGTTTGACCAATTCATTCCCCGGAGGATAGATAATGCTCAGTAGCACTAACGTATTGACTGATTGACGATCTTAGCTCTCCCATTTGGAGATGGCGACGCAACACATCATCTCAGATCCTAATCCAGACTCTCCAATTAATGCTTATCTGGCGTACCTCGCCGTAAAGAGGGC
The DNA here is from genome assembly GCF_963924715.1 of Thunnus thynnus. NCBI lineage: Eukaryota > Metazoa > Chordata > Actinopteri > Scombriformes > Scombridae > Thunnus > Thunnus thynnus. Next base: position 16,606,591 of record NC_089535.1, read on the forward strand.
AATGGCTGTGATTGAAGTGACTGTGTTTTAAACCATTTGTCTACCACTTGTCATCTGGTTTAAGGTAACCATCAATGTCTTTAAGTGAAAGCTGGTAAAACTGCTTAATAAATGAAATGGGCTGCCAAATAAATAAATGTTAATTTAAGGGGTCTAAATGGTCCTAACCACATCCATTATTTAAAAAATTCACTATGCCAGCCAAAACAGACATATTTTTTGGATGGCTTTGTTTCTATTTCCGATATTCTGCCTATATAAACTACAAATAAGACTACAGTTTTATAGACATTTAAACAAGCTTACAAAATAAGCATTATCATAACCAATCCTCCCTTTAACAAACATTTTACAGTGGTTTGATTTCTCCAATAGTGAGCATGGACAAAAGGCATTTACAAGAAAATGTACAATCCTGATGTAATGAATAGCCTAATGTCATCTGTTTGTATGTGATAAAGACGATGAAATAATTACAAGAAAAAAGATACTCCTCTGGGGAAGTATAAGACAAGATTGCACACATGATCAAATCTGTGCACCGAGATAAAATTCCTTTCAACAAGTGAAAATACAAACCAAATCTACATTACTCACTACTTCAATTCTTTGATGAGGTTTTTGTGGATCTTTAAGCAGAAATCCTCGACTGAAGTTCGTTCGGTGGGGAGTACGACAGGAGATGTGTAATCAGGAAGCTGGCCTTTGGGTTTGGTGTAGCTGCAAATGAACACATCACTTCAGTCAACATTTTCCAGTCTGAGCAAAACTTACAATTTTAAATAGATTCCTTGTTCCGCAGCGTTCACATCCCCGGCTGCCTTTTACCACCATTCACATCTCCTTGTGGTGACTAAACAACTCTTACATGCGCACAAGCTGTAGGTAGTCCCACATCCTCTCCAGCAGGTCATCGAAGTTCCAGCGGTGGTGGGCTGAGATGGGTACACAGTGGGGCACCTTGTAGATGATGTCAAGCTCCTCGATGGAGATCTGGTCGATTTTGTTGAGCACATAAATGCACGGGATGTAGACCCTGTTATGACGAGAGACTGTCAGTGGATACTGAGCATGAAATTACTGCATAATCTGCAAACATCGGTGTTCAGCAGCCTGAAGTGAATTCACACCTTTGTCTGTTTTTACTGTTAGAATTGAAAAAGAAAAATCAACAACCTCCGGCCCTGTTCAACCTTTCACTGCATTTTACTGCATTTATTTTAATAGATTTAGATGCATTTGTCAATTTTTACGCTTATTTTCATTGAGGAACCTTAAGTAAGAGACGACATTGCTTAACTAGAGATTAGACTTTGCATGACACACACATATGAAAAATCTTAAATGGCCTAAAAATGCAAGTGTGGAAGCCTGTCTGATACATGAACAGCATTTTCAAATGTTACTGCATTGGTGAGGAGGGGACTGAAGTGGGATTTTAGATTCCTGCAGGCCACACCCACTGGGAATGACTAAGGAAGGCCCATTCTAGCACTTCAGCAGCTTACCGATTTCCCTCCACCACATCAATGAGGTCATCAGCTGTGGCGTCACTGCGCAGAGTGATGTCGGCGTTGTGGATCTTGTACTCTGCCAGGATAGACTTCACCGTATCACCATCCAGCTCAGTTTGTGCACACTAAGAGAGGACATCGAGGACAGGCATGTTAATCAACACTAGTCTCGCGATACCAGACAATCAGAGCTCTCTGCCTACTGAAGTCTGGGGATGTCTAAATGCATTATAGTTGTTCGAACAGCGGCGAGAACAGCCGCTAACAAACCTACGCCCCTTACATTTTGTCAAGGACACGCCTTACCAGAAATGATGCCTGCCCCCCCTTCTCCTCCGTAGTGAACTACATGTCACCGCCCAATATGAAGGGCCGCCCCAAAGACTTTGGATTGGTTCTGCAATGCAGCTTTTTTTTTAACTCCCTAATTGTTTCCACCCAGTTTTAACAAAGAAACCTAGGAGACTGTCGTCAGTCTCTATGAGCGAAGCGTTTAGACTGACTTGTGAGTCTAATCAACACTAGACAATAAGACTTATTTAACACATTGTATGATTTACATCACGCTTCAAGTACAGAATAAAGAAAATCCATCAGTAAAATAATATAGCTGCAATCATGATATTTATCAAATTCCAAATTTACCAAAGAAATGCTGATATTTTGCAGGAGGGAAGAATAAATGTGTTAGAGAATCTTAGTGAAGAGTAATCTCATGTATATCCACCAGAGGGGAGCATTGAAAAGTGCTTCACTGTTTGTTGCCAAGGAGATCAGACACGCCAGTTATATAAAAATGTGTTTTCGCATTTAATTGTGCACATCAGTTCAAATGCTGGTGATCAAAGGTTTTCAGATGTTTGTTTAAACTAATGGGATAACAGAAAAATAGCCATCATCAAAACACACTGACAATCAACTAGAGATATTCCTGACAAATAAAATCATGCATGTCAAAACAATGGCAGTATTTAAGGACATCCCGTAATTGACTATCAACTTTTGGATGGTTCATCCTAAGATAATCTCATTTTTACGGCTCAGAAGTTCGTTGAATAACAAGTAGACAACCAGTATTTTATAACACCATCACACACCCCTACTGCCTCTAAAACCAACTAAAAACTCCTCTCAGCAATTAAATTATTCGTTTTAGACACTCATTTAGAGGTGAAAATTGCGACAAGTTTGCATCTCTGTATTTAAATTGCCATCATGCTGTGTGAAACATACTGTAGCTGTGAAGTTGATGCCTCCTTTGTCCTTCTTCTTGAAGCCAATGTTGGGTGGTTGCTTGTTAAGCCTGATGCCGAAGCCCTCCAGCTCGTGTTCTATTAGCTTCTTATGAAGAAGAGGCTTCAACACATCGAGCACTATCAGGATCAGGTTGCAGGTTCGAGCAACTAAAGCAGAGGGAGGAGGGAGAAGCAGACAGTGAGAGCAGAGTGGATGAGGGAGTCGTGTCACTTCCGTAGTGGATACAGTATGGATCTGTAACCATTTCATAAGAATAACACTTGTGATGCTTTTTCCCAAATTCCCTCAAGGCATTCCTGAGATATTGCGTTCCCAAGAATGGGACATACGGATGGACAACCTGAAAACATAATGCCTCTGGTCATGGCCGTCGCTGGTGCAGAGGCATAAAAATTAATGTGATGAAATTATGTCTCATAAGATGCAAAATGAATGTGAAGTTAAACTTGAAGTTTTAAACTCATCAAAAACTCATAATGACAGAAGAGGCAAAAACTCTGACGACTCAGACCTTTATATTAATATCACTAGGGGAAAAAACAAAATTACACTGGTCTTATACTTGGTTTTATGATTTTACTTTGCCAATGAAAACCAGTTTTAAGCTAAGCAGAAACCTCATTGATCACAAAATTACCTGCAATGACCTGTCTGCCTCTGCCCTTGCCGTCCTTGGCTCCCTCAATGATTCCTGGGAGATCCAGGAGCTTAGAGGAAAGAAGGCAAGAAAGTAAAATAAGAAACCTAATGAAAATATAAACTGAAAACACTTTTGCAGGTACTGGGAAAAAAAAAAGCCTGTACCTGAATTTTTGCACCTTTGTAGCGAATGACTCCAGGTACTGTTGTAAGAGTGGTGAACTCGTAGGCGGCAACCTCAGAGTACACACCTGCAAGGTTACTTAACAGTGTTGATTTTCCCACTGAAGGAAAACCAACGAAGCCAACACGAGCATCACCGGTTTTTGCTACATCAAAACCTAAAAGAGAAAATCAAGACATCAGAAACTCAAACAAATCAAACCAAATATCCACTATGATGTTTCAGGACAGGAGACTCAAACATATCTTTGGAATGATATCTAAGTAAGAGTAGTAACTATGGACAAAGTATGCAATATTTAAAAGTCTTACCTTCTCCTGTTCCGCCACCACTGCCTCCCTTTGGTGTGATGAGTTCCCTCCTGAGTTTTGCAAGACGTGCTTTGAGCAGACCCAAGTGGTGAGCTGTGGCCTTGTTCCTCTGCGTCCTGGCCATCTACAATTAGCAGTGAAAACACCAGCATGAGGTCTCACTCTTGTTCTTTTTATGACAATTTTGGAATAATCACTGAGCAGTCTGAGCTGTGTGCCCCTCTCTCTTCCCATTTTCTCCTCCTGACTGCTCTTGTCTCACAGGTTCTCTTGCTGTACCAGCATCCATCCTGTACCAGCTTCCCTGGCTGTCTGTACCATTTCCTGAGGTTTTTGATCTGTTTAACTCATCCTGCAGGAAATCAGCCTCACCTCATGTCTCTCTCTCTCTCTCTCTCTATGAACCATGTCTTTCTAAACAATGTTTCTTCTCTGTAAATAATGTCTTTTCTCATCTCTTTTCCCGTGTATGTGAATAGTGTGATGTGAGTCTCCCCTGTGTGCATGTGTGGTCCCTCCTCCTACCAGGCCTCTGTGTTGATGGAGGTTGAGTGGCTCAGGTCCTATTCTGTTCTGGTTGCACCTGGGAGCTACTCAGTGTCCTCTCCATCACATTCTTTATATATATATATATAAATAATATAAATCCATCATAATTTTGTTATCCTGTATCCACCACCCCCTGTTTTGAGACTGTCTGAATAGGAGGTAAACTGTTCTCTTTCACCTGACCTCTCTTTATCACCACTTGCTCTGTTGAGCAAATTTACAGTACTCTCAGGGCTGCAACTAATGATTATTTTTCATTATTGATTAATCTGTTGATTATTTCCTTGATTAATTGATTAGTTGTTTGGTCAATAAAATGGTTTCCCAGAGCCCAAGGTGATGTCTTCAAATGTCTTGTCCACAACCTAAAGATATTCAGTTTAATGTCATAGAAGACTAAAGTAACCTGAAAATATTTACATTTGAGAAAGTAGAATCAGACAATTTGGACTTTTTTTTAAATTAAAAAGTGTCTCAAAATGATTAATTGCTCATCTAAACTGTTGGCAACTAATCGATTAAGCGACTGATCGTTGCTCTTCTAAGTAGTCAGATTTCTTTATATCGTATTTCTCCCTTGGTATTTTCGGTTCATCTTAATTAAAAGTAGTTATGGAACTTCTTTCTCTAGCTACGCCCTTACACTACACGTCCACTTTTTAAAAGCTCTTGTTAAGGGCAACTTTTCGTGTCAAACGTTGTTTACCACTCATAATCTGTATCCCTTTCTTGAATACCATTGTTGTTGTCCTATTTATGGAAAGGCAGAGGCTCTAACAGCTGAAAAACACATGTTGACATTTTCATGTTTCACTCATTTTGGTCTGAGTTTGGATGATTTATAATAGACTTAATGTTACCTCACCGAGCCGGTTGCCAACCAGTCACATAACGTTACATGGAGTTGGCACTAACGTTAGCCGTATCTATGCTGCTGCCTCAGGGGATAGCAACATCCTGTCAATTATATAATTTGATTCCTAACAATTTCCAAGTCGAATAAGCATGTTAAGAAACTGTTCAATAGAAATAATGATTATAACATAAGGCCTAGCTGTGGGAGCCATGCTAATATTTGCTAGCATTGGCAGCTAACGGTTAGCGAAAACGTGATTCATTGAGTTTGCCAGATGTCTACTTTTAACTTACCTCATTTTCAATCTCTGCTATTTTGGCGAGTATACTCATGATGGCGGCGATTCTTGTGTGCAATTGACGTTAGTGTACGAAGTTGGAAAAAATTTACATAGAAGTTGGCAAAGTTAGATGTTATTTAGCAAGCAGACAGTTTGGGCTACAGGCTAATAGCCTACACCACGCAAGTGTCGTTGCGCGCTGCTTCGCGGGAAATCTCGCGATGACACAGTCAGTGTGTCGTAGTTAAATATGCCCAGAGTATTGACTCGCAGGACGAAATTATGAAGGATGAGACAAATAGGCCTGCAAGTTAGGGCTGAAAGATAAAAAAAAAATCATAATCAGAGTTTGGCTCCGCATGCGTCATCTAGCAAGTTAAGTTTTGACAGAGACATTTGAATAGTATTGCAGTGGAGTAATAGGTCTACTGGTGTTTCTTACAGTTTATCCACTCCTGTCAATGAGTGTCAGTGGTGGAGAGTAACTAAGTATATTTATTCAAGTACTGTTTGTAGATAAGGTTCTAAGATATTTGTCCTATACTTGAATATTTTACGCTACTTTATACTTCTACTATTGGAAGTGTTAAATAGTCCACTATATTTATTTGACTTTGAGTTTCTTTTAAAATTTACACACACACACACACACACACACACACACACACACACACACACACACACACACACACGATAAACTTATGGAATACAGTATATTGTTAAACATTAAGAGTGTTTATCTAGGCCCCTGATCTCTTAGATGTGTCCAAGTTGTTAGCAGTTGCACCAAAGAGACATGTTGCCTTTAATTTTTTCAGATTCCATTTCATTTCTGTTTTAATAAACTTTATTCACTTCAAAACAGAGTTGCAAAGTGCTTTTAGGCCCATATAGATCAAATGATCCAATATTTTACAAAAATCAATACAAATTTGAGAAAAATTACTAGTAAGTGAATACAAATTAGTGTAACAGAAATATTTTGTCTTTTTTCCTGCCCCATTAATTATCTCTTGACCCTCCAGATTTATCTTGTGGTCCATTGGATTGGCACGACCTCAGATTGGGAGCCACTGGACTAACTATATATAAAGTTGTTCAGACTAGCTACATATTGACCAGTAGTGCTATACTTAAACATCAGTAACAATCAAATAATGTCATATAAAATAATGTGTCAGTGACAGGGGCCATTTTTCTGTGGAACACGTACTACTTTGAATACTTCAAGTAAATTTTGATCATAAGACTATTTAAGAAGGGTTTTGAATGCACAACTTTTACTTGTAATGAGGGAAATTTAGATTGTTGTACTGGTACTTAAAAAAACACTAATGAGACTAGACTAGACTAAATATTTGAAGCACCTTTCAGTATAATCCAATACATTTCAACAGCACCACAATTACAGCCTCTACAGCCTAAATCACCCTAAAACTGAATCGACAGCTGAACATCATAACCCAAAGGGGGATTTATTGTACAGCAGCTGAATTAGTTTTAGCCAGTAATAAATTAGCAACTTAATGTATAAGAGGTTGAATATGTGATTGACAGTCTTACAGTCTACTTTACAATGCCTACAAGTTACTATCTGGGGCAAAATATACCCAGAATATTCATATTTGAGCCATAACTCCTTTAATTTATCTCCATTATCAGTGAGAATTCAAGAGAGGTTTCCACACCAAATTAAATTAAATTAAAATTAAAATGTAAAATTAGAATTTGCACCACAGCTTACACAGTAATATGCTGATGGAATTGTTTTAAATGTTTATGCACGGGCACACACACACACACAAACACACATTTTACCTTGTCCTATCATACAAATTCTCACACAATAAAAAAAAAATGACACAGGCCTGTCAAATAGTATATTTTTATTGTTTAATTGTTTATTGTTTAAGTCGCATACAGTATAATCTCTCATTGGTTTCTATGTTGCTGAAGTTTGTGGACTGAACATCTGTCATTTTGTTAACCTTCTGATTGGTTTGTGCGTGGGCTGGTTGAACAAGATCAGTGCTGCTGATTTGATAAGTGACCACCGGATGTCCTCTGACCCATGCTATGCTCTGTGAACCTCGCCAAGGCTGCATTGACAACAATGTTAATACATGAATATTTATGATTAGAAAGTATACTGGCCACATCAGGGCTTTTCACACAGTTGACATGGAGACTATGTGAAAGGCCAAGGAGGGTACTCAATCAAATTAAAATAGTTTGATTTGATTTTTGACATTAACATACTAAAACCTAACAAATACCAGCCACTAAAGGTAGATTTACCAGTTCTGCTCTTAAGTCCTGCTCTTCCAGCTCAGCCAACAGTGTTGTCTAAAGCATTTGCTGTAAAAAATAAATGCAATCTGAAGAATAATGTAATTTTTAAAAAGTCTGTCTATAATTAAGTTCAGGAAAGAACCTATAGAGTATGAATGTATCTTAACTCCAGTCCAAGAAATCTTAAACCACGTGCTAGATATGCTGAATCTGTCGCTTCTTAGATCCCCATTGTTGTTTGTTGAATTGTAGGAGGTGTGCTTGTCCTCATCAAAATATATAAAAATAGGCATTTTCTTTTTAAAAGGTAGATACGGTTTCAGCGAGTTGTTGTTCAGCATTTGTTGTTGCCCAGCTGGGGTGACAGCAAGCATAAATAGCACAGGAAGGAAGGACAGGAGATGAGACACAGCAAGACAAGGGGTAATTACTGAGTTTGTGAACACTGAATACATTTCTGTAGACCTGTAAGTTAATTATTCTTGTGAAAAACAGAAAAAAAGGGCTTTGACTTGAGACATCAACACTAGCCACTGCTTGAGAATTGACAATAATAAACCCATGCCCAAACATCTCAAATGTTCTTCTTTTAATGAGCAACGCATCTTTATATCATACGTCAGTCAGCATTGAAGTGCATTGATTAAAAAGTAAGTGCAAGTACAGATTTTGATGCATTCATTTCGACTAGAGGATTAAATTATTTGCAATGTCGCCCCAAAAATAGTCATTCTACGGGGGCACTCTGCAAAAGAAAACCGCTATAGTTGATGCTGTTTCTAACCTAAAAGATATATGCTTTTTTCCCCATTTCAAGCTTTTTAAGTTATCGCTGAGTGACAGTGTGTAGGAGTGATTTTCATCTGCCTTCTGCTGTCAGTTCACTCCAGTCCATCAAACACAGCACTTTTCCCCAATATCACTGTCATGCTCCCTGACTGATTTCTCAGTTTGCGTTGAGGAAGACGGCAACTGAATCAAGTCGGCAGAAGCACAAAGTCTGTGAGAAGCACTATTTTAGTGCAATAGTTTCACACTTGGTAACCTTGCCACCTAAAACTGGCTACCTCTGCATAGAGATGGAGAAGAGTTCTTATCATAGCCCCATCGATGGGCCTTTTAGTTTTTACTGAGGGAAGCGCCATTATTTGTGGTCATGTCACCAGAGCAAGGATAACAACATCTTTTTGAGGTAATAAAAAACAAATAACAGCATGAAGTTATCCATTAAAATGCACTGTCCCCAGTATCTTGGATTCTGTCATCAGAATTTGGATAATACTTATTGAAACCATAAGGCTTTACGATAAATGCAACTTGGCCATATGATGGCAAAAGTCTTCAGTGGAGGCATTCCCCTTGGACTCTAGCTGCTCTCGGAGGAGGTGGGCGGTGCTGTGGAGGACGACCTCCGTCGGGACACTGACTGTGAGCGCTCAGGGCTGTGTTTGTCATAAGGCTGGAGCTGCACCTCCAGGAAGTCCCTGTGCTGTTGGCTGATGACCTGGCTGATGAGTCCCGGCAGAGCCTGCAAGTTACTCAGAAGAGTCTCCAGCTTCGTCTCCAGCAGGGCAATCCTCTTCTCCATGTCCTCTCCTCTCTCATTCAAGTCTGATATCATGTCATACATGATGTTCTGAGTCTGGAACAGGGGAGAGGAAACACACTTAACATTATCGTTTTCCAATTTCATTTTTGATGGACAACATGTGTGTCCAAAATGTATACAAAGATAAAAAACAATGACTGCTTTGATTCTTAAATACAGTTGAAAGTGTTATCAGATCATTCTGAAAAGGAAAGGAAATAAAAGAGCTTGTGAGCTTGACACCAAGAGAGATCCACTTTGTCAACACGTTCTATTCAGACCGCAGATCTACTATAAATAACTGAAAATCAAAACATACATATAAATAACACAGCCAATATCATCTCCTTATCACCTGTCACAAAATTACTGATCTCAGTATTTAATACAAAATGACAATAGCTAAGAATATGTCAGTTACAAACACAAAGTAAAGTAGAATAATCTAAATTTTTTAGGAACAGTAAATCCTTTTATTGTGATAAAGTGTCATCCACTCTTAGAGAGTCAGAGGTCAAAAGCAGAAAAGTAAAAAAAGAAGGTCAGAGGAACATCAGGTTAAGTCGTGACCTGAGTATATCAGTTATTTTTATGCTAAACAGTTACAACCTTGACAACCAGCACATTTTCTGTAAAAGACATAGCCTAGAAGGGCAGATTTTATATAAACAGTTTACAAGTATATTTCCATGCAGACCGTACTACATTATCCTATGACCTTGAGGAGACAGGAAAGGGGCCTGCTGATTTTGCATGATGCTTTCTGCTCTTTTGACGCATTAAGTGTCTTATCACAAACCTTAAAATCTAAAACATACTGCATATTTATTTTAACTCCCAAGGTTCAGTCGTAACAAATAAACAACAACACACTGAGAAATACATGTCACATTAGGATGAGGAGTGGGAATGATGCCGCTGGATGGCGGTTTCTCAGCAGAGGACAAATAATCCCTGGCAGCCTGGAGGCAAGTTCATCCATCACTTACCTTGTCCTCTTCTGATTTGAGGTGGGAATAATTTGATAGGTTGTTTATGTGAATCAGTGAGGACTAAAGTAGCACTGACACCGCTCAACCCAGCAGCTAGTGGAGACAGCAGTTTGACTGTTTGTATTACTTACATTAATACAAGCAGCCCACATTTAAATGTTAAGTTAAATGTTAAATGTTGAATTTCCTTTGTAATGGAATAAAATGCTAGAGACCAAGAAATGAGGCCTAGTAAACCATGGGAAAACAAATATTATAAATTATGGATGAAACTGATGGAGCAATATTATATTTAGATATAGATCCCATATAGATCCACTTCGTCTACATAATAAAACCACATCTTGGCACTATCATCCCATTTCTGGACAAGTGAATGAGAGAAGAGGGAGGAGAGTGGCAGAGATTGTTTCAAACAACAGCTTTAAGTGGGCAATTTTTGCAATTCGACATAATTAACATAATTCATCCTAAAAGGCAAATGTGAAGAAAATGCTGTGGACAAAAAACAAAACAAAAAAACAATCGACCAAATACTGCATCTCTTAAATCACATTAAAAGAAACCAGATCCTTTAGAAGACTGTAGAAGAGATAATGAGTTAAGGGGATACATTGTGATCTGAGGAGCTTCAAATGAGACTGCGGTGGCAATAATACACTGATTAGCCACAACATTAAAACAATTGACAGTTGAGGTGAATAACATTGATTATCTTGTTACAATGGCACACGTCAAGTGGTGGGATATATTAGGCAGCAAGTGAACAGTCAGTTCTTAAAGTTGATGTGTTGGAAGCAGGAAAAATGTGCAAACGTAAGGATCTGAGCAACTTTGACAAGAGCCAGATTGTGATGGCTAGATGACTGAGTTGGGGCATCTCCAAAACAGCAGTCTTGTGGGGTCTTCCCAGTATGCACTGGTCAGTACTTACCAGAAGTGGTCCAAGGAGGAATGACCGGTGAACCGGCGACAGGGTCATGGGTGCCCAAGACTCACTGATGTGTGTGGGGAGCGAAGGCTAGCCCCACAGAAGAGCTACTGTAGCACAAATTGCTGAAAAAGTGAGTGCTGGCCATGATAGACAGGTGTCAGAACACACAGTGCATTGCAGCTGCTGCATATGAGGCTGCATAGCCACAGACCAGTTAGAGTGCCCTTGCTGACCCCTGTCCACTGCCGAATGCACCTACAATGGGCAGGTGAGCATCAGAACTGGACCATGGAGCAATGGAAGAAGGTGGCCTGGTCTGATGAATCACGTTTTCTTTTACGTCATTTGGACGGGGAAGAGATGCCAGGATGCACTATGGGAAAAAGGCAATCCAGCGGAGGCCATGTGATACTCCGAGCAATGTTCTGCTGGGAAACCTTGGCTCCTGGCATTCATGTAAATGTTACTTTGACATGTACCACCTACCTAAACATTGTTGCAGACCAAGTACACCCCTTCATGGCAACGGTATTCCCTGATGGCAGTGGCTTCTTTCAGCAGAATAATGTGCTCTGCCATACTGCAAAAATTGTTCAGGAATGGTTTGAGGAACAGGACAAAGAGTTCAAGGTGTTGCCTTGTCCTCCGAATTCCCCAGATCTCAATCCCATTGAGCATCTGTGGGATGAGCTGGAAAAACAAGTCAAATCCATGGAGGCCCCACCTCACAACAGACAGGACTTATAAAGGATCTGCTGCTAACATCTTGGTGCCAGATACCAGAGGACATGTTCACCTTCGACGAGTCAGAGCTGTTTTGGCAGCACAAGGGGGGCCTACACAATATAAGGCAGGTGGTTTTAATGTTGTGGCAGATCAGTGGTATGTTCAGCTCTATTTAGTTCAATCTTTCCACTGAGAGTATGAGGAGACAACTGAAGCTCTACACTGCCCTCTTATGGCTACAGTCTTATATAACAATGATTAAGGAGCCAGCTGAGTGGCACTGGCTCTAAGCCACCTTATCCAATGTCACATCCCAACTCTCACTGCTGTTTTACAGCATGAGGCGATTGGGCAATATTAACTAATACCTTTCATGACATGCTGGCCTGAATCCAGTTTGACTGTGGTGTACTTTTGAATGTCAAAGCACTCTGCCTCTCTCTCCTCTCTTTCTCTGCCTTTACTTCTGGCTGAATCATCAGATCACAGTGTGTCTCCCTTCCCAGGTTACTGTTTTTGCTGTGTCAGGCTGGCGCACTGCCTGGTCTTTCCCTAAGGTTTGTCAACTTCTGTTTAGTGCATCTGGAGACAAACATCACAGAATACATAAAGTGAAAAACAACGCTGGGGTTTTTGCATACACAATAGGGATTTTTGTTGCGCTCATTTGGTTATTTTCAGGAGAACATGTCCTGGGGATTGTAATTTACTCTGTAAAATAAAATGATGTTATTATGGCAAAAGATTAGAATCTCAGGTGAGTGCAGACAACCAGAGTTATCACACATACAGTATTTATTTTTTATCCCCTTGTGAAACGCCTGTCTGTTTATTTGACACCTGTAGACTTTGATTATATTATAAAACACAACTAATCCAGCGAGTGAGCTAGCATGCATTGAATTCAATCACACAAAGGAGAGAAACTTGTCAGGATAGTTGTCTATCCTAATGTGCAATACAGCAGTGAACTGTTAGTCTAGCTTACCTTAGCAAGGTCCACTAGTGAGTTTGCTTGGTCATTCAGCTTGCGTTGCTCCATTTTAACACTTCTCAATCTGAACACAAGACCATTCAGAACCCAATAAATTAACGCTATCAAAATTTATCATTGAATTTGTGCACACACAAGGCATACACATGGAGAGAGCACTCCTAGGCCATGCACAGGATGTGTGTAGAGAATGCAGGGATTGCAGGGGTCAATCTGTTTGGTTGAGCTGCATGCAAGTGGAAAAAGAAACCACAGAGGAGGAGGGGCTGCCACTGAGGAGAATGAAACCAGTTCTACTACTCAGCGAATACATACAACCATACTAAAGGAGTGATGAGGACTCATATCAGAGCACCAGTGCAGTGTAAACAGCATTTATCAAGTCCCATAGCTATTTGACATATAAGAATGTAAAACACCAAAAACACCCACTGTTGTATCTACAGTATCTTTTAACATTTGTTCTTCTGTTAAATCAACTTTTCTCTGCTTAACTATATGAATTATTTAGTCGCTAAAACAGACATAGATATCAAGCACTGTTTTATGGAAAAACAGAGATTAATGTTTAACGATTTGACAGTAGCTATCTGCACAGATGTGCACTGTTTTACTTTTGAGACTTTGCAATATAAGCATAAAAAGATGTGACATCAGAACTGAGACATTTTGCTACTTCAAGGAATCCTGTTCATCTTGAATCATGGAGAGAAAACGATACATTACCGGTTAAAAAATCAAAAATATTATTTTTCCCCAGTTTGAAAGTAGTAGTAGTAGTTTGAAATACCTTGCAATATAGCCCACTTTTTATCAACCAATAAGCCTACTTCTGAAGTTTGTGAAAAAAACTTCTTCACACAACATGCCTAAATAATTCACATCTCCTGTTATCTCTGCTATCTGTTTAATTAGGCTTCTAAAGCCTGTTTTTACTCATCCTCTCAGGGGGCTTAAAAACAGCAACTGTGCAGTATTGTAGAGTGTCGACCACACATGGTTTTTAGGTATTAAGGAGATTTTTTTCTTCTTCCCTGAATCACCCACGCATGCTCAATTACACTGGGCACAATACACAGAATAACATCATGATGGCAGTTTTACCAACATTTCAGACTTTCAAAAATTAATAAAGAAACCTTCTATAGCTAACTGAGACATTGATGCACTTTGTGTGTGAAGTGATCATTAGGCTGTGTGAATCGAATGCAAACAGTAATGAAGATCGAGAAGGGATTCAAGGGGCCCTTGGGGAGTCTGATAATTAGCCCAGATACACCCATTCTCATGCAATGCAGGATTATTTTCTCTGTTTCCTGAAGTCAGACAGATGTGGAGCGAAGATGAGGTTAGACCAACAGAGGGTGCCACAGGAGTCACTAAAGGAAACTACAGGCAAAGGAAGATGTCCTGAGGACCGAAATGCTTCATACAGAGCAAATTCTACAGACAAGTACAGAATACTATTGCAAAATAACACTTTTATTATTCAAGTAATTATATGAAAGACAAAAAGAAGGTAGTCTATCTGAAATGATGAAAGATAAAAGATATTTAATGTTAAATGACTTTGCAGTTGATGTAAGACCTGGTAGAATTATGCATTTCACAGTTGGATGACCAATAGCCGTCAAATGGGGTCAAAGCATGGAGCAGATTGAGGTCAGGACAAGGAAGCCTGCTTGCCATGTCTTTTATATTGTATATGTCCCTTTCCCCACAGTCAATCACTCAACATGGGCAGTTCTGCTTTTGAATGAGCACTCTAAATCTGCTTGCTATTCATCAGGGGAAAACGGCTACGCTAAGACTTCCAATATCCCACTAAATCTGTTAAGGCAATCTCAGTTAGTGCTGCACCATATTTTTTTTTACCCCCCTGAGTTGCTTTCTTTTGTCATGACCTCTGTTTACCTCATTGTAGGAATAAATGCTAATTTATCTTGTGGTGTAAAGGACAGGGTGAACATTCTGCAGCCTTTTTTTTCTGTCTGTCCCTACTGACAGCTTCACCCTGTCGGTCACAGTTGCAGCCTCTCGGGCGCAAACGGGATTGCTCGGAGGCTTTACCCCGACCTTCCTCTCAGGTCACTTTCCTGTTTCATCAGTTCGCTGATCTCTGAGCTAACAAGCACACAGACTGACTGTCCTGCGTCTCGCTACGATTCCCACTACAACCTTGAGGATGGAAAGTGACAGCAATCCCAGAGGGGTGGTCTAACTGTACTGAGACACTTGACTTAACAGCTATTATGGCTTGAAACATACTGAAAGACATTTGGTTGCATGCGTGCAACATCATGCCTGTGGTTTGTGGTAAAATGCACCATCCAAATGAACTAAAGAGCGTTCCAGCTGTGTCTATTACAAAATCTGCTAATTTGTCTTAATACAGAGATGCATGATAGTTGTATGTCCTTGTTATTATGCTGTTTACCAGCCATGATAACAGTGGATCAGTGTCTTCGCTACTGTGTCATCCAACAGGGAAATGGAGGAAATGTGGCTGCAAATGTAATAACAGGCGTAACAATGGTTCCACACGCCGAAAGATGACCCTGAGCCCTGATCTGTATGAGCATGACCGCTAAGTTGTATAACATGACTTGAGGAGACAGTATGAATTATATACTTGTGCTACTGGAGGTCTGTCTCCTGTAGAGCTCTAGTCGTCATCCTTCGGTACGTGAAAGCACAGTTGATTGGAGTTTAATCAGTGGCTTTCTGATTAAAGATCAAATTCTCATCACATCCATGCAGAAATGGAAAGAAAAACACCCTCCATCACTGATAATTGAAATTCACTTAATATGCATCTATGGGTGTGTTCACAATGTGCAGCGTGTGTCTACTCAATAATATAAAGGTGTTTGTGCTGGTTTTGTTTAAAGCTGTTTGATTGCAACACAAAATGTTGAGGATTGAATGGGAAATGTGAGAAAAAAACCATCAAAGCAGCTTAAATGAAATAATCAGTCAACATTGTGATTGTGTCATGTGAAACATTTCAATCATTACAAACATTTTTTTTGTGGCATGAATTTCACTTATCAAATGAGGGAGTGTAATTTTTTAGTCACATTATTGGGTTCAAGAACAAGCTCTCGTTAGCATGCACACAACAGGTCTGTATCTACATGTGAGGCGAACACTTACTTTCGAGCTCTATTGCATTGTGTCGACACAAACAGGAAAAAAAGGAAACATGAAGTAGACAAATGAATTATTACAACATCAGATAAACATATTCAGATGGTAAAATCTGTTTGCTCAAGTCTGGCTGCTGTAACCCTCATCTCTACGCTGTCACCTCACCTCTTGAGCAGCAGCAAAGAGTTTTTCTTGACTTATTTCTTCCTGCAACCAGAGTGTTATCTTGCTGTGTTTGGACTGTTTCTGGTAGCTGCAGCTGTGCTTGCTTTCTTAGTCTAATCCCTTTTCTTCACACTACTCCTGGATATCAGAAATACAGTAAATCAAAACAACCTTCCTGTTAATGTCAGTCTGTCTGACCAACACTTCAGCAACACAGGCAGAGCCTAAAAGGTTCTATGGCCCCATTTAACATCTGTTTACACCTCACATCCTTTACTGTGACTGATAAGGACTTCTGGGTTTACTGTCTTGCGGCCTTGACTGGAGGAAGCAGGCAGGATGATATCTGATTTGATATTTACCATCACCTAACAACAGGTCAAGGACGGCTGTGAGCCTTTTCCAAACCTCCACTTCAGCAATCTGCTCGCTGTCTGGCCATTTCCTGACCTATATTCATCTTGATACAGAATTTTAGCATTGCGTCCTGCATAAAGGCTACAGGCAATACTTAAAACTCTCAGAGATAAGGCCTGTAACCACACTACCGCATGAACAAGACAGCATCTTTATAAGGCAGAGGTGTGACGGGAGGATCTTGACACCGTGCTGAGTAGTTGTCCTTGCACACAGAGCTGGACGTGACTTTTTCTCTCTGAATCTGGTTCTTTATAGATTTAGCTTTAGCTCCAAGGGATTTCCATTATTAGGCTGTCCTAGAGAACAGGAGGCGGACATGAGACTTTGTCATCACCGCTGCAAATCGGCTAAGCACGACAGCAAGGACATAATGACTCGACAAAGCAACCATAACAAAAAGGCTATTACACGGCACAAATCTGGATGCGGGTTGCAGCAGCAGCAGACAATTTATGTGTTTCTCTGCCTTGTAATTAAATATCCTAATGTATAAATGTATGTTCAAAATACTCATGAGCAAATCAAAGTTGCACACATGAGACCACAAAGACCGATATACATACGTAAAACTACAGAAAGCAAACAAACATATAAACAGGGGACATTTTACTTGACTACATAATAAGAAAATCACTGTACTTCTAATTACCTATTTTAATAAAGAGTTGATTGCTAGTTACTGAAAGAAGCCACAGAGTAGATGTGCTTGTAAGCACTGTAGGTTGAAGAAAAACAAGAGCGAGGTGAGGCTAAAATCAATACTGTTCTGGAGTTAGATAGCACTTCAGGGGTCCTCGGGGACCCACTAAAAGACTAGCTGACAGGTAAGTGTCTGACCAGCTGGTAGAAAAGTAGAAACCCAGATGTGTCAGCCCTCAGGTCAGCCTGACATCTGACTCACAGCGAAATAGACACACAAGAGTCAATCTGACAGCAAAAGGCGAGAATAAAATATCAATATACTGCTGTGAATTCTGTAACTTGACAATATTTCATGGTAAAATAAGATTTTATGGATTCTGTTTCACACAGCAAGTTTTCCAAATCCCAGTAAGAGAAAATACCATTTTACACAGATAAAATATGTCTCTTTCAAACCGACCATTTCAACCCTGTTTTAATATAAATGCATTACAAGAACCTCTAATGTATCCGTGAATATAATTAACATAAATCTGGTTCCTTTGCATATTCTACCACTCTTCATGATGCAGAATCAACAGAGAGTCAGGCCAACTCATTACCACATCTGTAAATTTAAAGTTAGTCAAATCAGGTGAAACATGAAGTACAGGATCCTTCATTTTTTTGCTACAGGTGTCAAACAATTCAGATTTCAGGTTCGTGTTGCATCGGTAGATGAAATGAATACACTGCTGGATAAAACATGTTAGACCAACATGAGTGGCGGGTTCAAGGTTCTGAGCTCGGTACCTACTGGTGAATGGCTTGGAGAAATTTCCTCTGATGCTTCCTGACTCTGGCATGGTCCATCTTCCTCACTAGTTTGGTGTTCTTGTAGATGAGCCACGTCTCCCTGAGAACATTCGCAGCTGTGTTTTTCACCTAAAGTGCAAAACGAGGAGACGTTCGGTCAAGAATACAGATACAGGTGAAATATCTGTCGATATCCTGATGTCAGTATAACTCAAAGTGGCGATTTCACTTACTCTTTTTGTTAGCTGGGTGTCCATCATAAAATTGTGGACATGTTTTTCAGCTTTGGTTAATTCCAGTTTCTTTGCCACCACAGCCACTACCAAGGCAGTACAGCCAGCACCCTGTGAAATAACAAGAATGGACCGGGACAAATATACAATGTGGATTTTTACATATTTGATTTGCTTGTCAACTGTTTTTTCAGTTAGTAGATATTAGCAACATATTAGTTACTTTCACGTAAACAATAATGCTTCCTGTCAGTTCTCAAAGAAAAAAAACTGAAGCACTCAGTCTGCTTTTCTCTGCTTTTCTCACCATAATGCCAGTCAGGAGGCAGACTCCTTTCCCACAGTATGTGTTTGGGACCATATCCCCATATCCAATGGTAAGAAACGTGATTGAGATCAACCACATGGCTCCTAGAAAGTTGCTGGTTATGTCTTGGTTGTCATGGTACCTGTAATAAATAATAAATGCAATAGGTTGACCATCTCTCATGCACCTGCAGAGACTGATGCACTCCTGCTTCTCCTCATGACTAATTCTCATCTAAAAAAAGAAAAAAATACTATGCAGTACGTAATATTTAATATTTTGTCATAATACTGCAGAGCTCTAATCTTTTCTTACAGCATGTGTAAATCTTTATATCTTAATGCTCAGACACAGAAAGAGCTAAGAAGTGTGTACATTATCTATTTTTATGCCTTATCTATGTTTCATGCTGAGCAGTAGAGTATAGCGTGAGAAACTGATCCAGGCACCTCTCGCATGCTCTCACAGTCCATGCAGCAATGATCCACAGCGAGATGGTGAAGACCAGCAGTACAGTGCCGGGACAGATGGTCATGAGGGTCTTCATCACAAAGCGTGTGTTGAAGTTGATCTTATTGAGTGCACCGATACTGCGGGACGAGGCGTCCGTGAAGAGCTTGCTGTGCAGCAGCATGACACGAGCGATGAGGTACAGCCGCAGGAACATGGGGATGGACAGGATGATGTCCACGTCCGCATCCGTCTTGGATGGCACATAGGAGTAGGCCAGGCGTGCTGTCCAGGTGAAGGTGTAGTTCCCTGGGATGGGGTGGATGGCGCACACCAGGATCTCCAGGCAGATGAAGAAGATGCGCTCATATGTCATGGCTATCCTCCAGTCATCAGCTGCATTGTCCACCATAAATAACTGCAAGGAAAGGGCACGGTGAGGCTGATGAAGGGTAAAAGCCTGCTAACATTTTCATCATGGTGACACAGCAAGCTACAGGAAATCATTAAACCCATTAAAACAATAAGTCACAAATGGCCTCGAGTCATTAAATCACATTTTTGAATCACATTATTCAACTTTTTTTTTTTGCAAGTTGTCACCCATTTATTACTCTGATATATATCTATAACATTATTTCTGTCCATTTTCCAGAGAATACTATTGATCCAAGTCACTGTGCTCAAAACATCTGGGAGAAGTTCAGCCAATTTCTTAAGTCCAAATATGTGCCTCAGACGGTTGCAAGACTGAAATTTGTTTGCATTTGTTTTAAAAAAATGTTTTTATGTCCTCTAATTAATTTCTGTATGGTATCAAAATACCAGCCAGCAAAAAATGTAAAATTCTACAAATAATGGCTATTAATGTAAAATATATTTGATTTGCAGTGAAATAGGCTTGTCTGTTTCCTTCATGTGTGCCTCTACTACCCCAGGACTGAATTCTGCCATGTATTTCCGCTCCTTTGTTTCTCTCACGACTTTCAGACCCCCTGACTAAAAAAAATAAAAAATAAGTGTTAAATTAACAGCATGCAGTAAGCATTTTCAACTTCAAAGCGCTGTACTGATGAGAACATCTGCCACCTTCACATTAGCATTAGGTTCTGATCGCCTGGCCACCCAGACCAGAAGGTAAGCCATTTCACTGGGGACTTGCGTGTGGGTGGATTTCAACAACCCTCATCACTCTTGTCCACTCTGTCCTCTGTCATATACTGAAGCTTCGTCATATGGTCACCTCTGCTGCTGCTGCCACCTCCTCTTGTTCCTCCCCTCCCTCCTCTTCATCGCTTTCAATCCAATCTACAGTTATCTACCAAGATTCACGGCTCAGTGTACTCACCCTGAACTAATGGCCCAGCCCGTGACTGCCATCACCAGCTCATTCCCAGTGATCCCTGATCAAGCTTATGGTCGTAGATGCACTATCTCAATCTTACTCCTCCCACTGAGTTTTACATTTGCTGGTGTGGTTTGCAGATTAAATACCATCAAACTGTATAAGCTTCCACTAAATTTGTCAGAGATTTTTTCTCTTTGACACACCACACTGATATTCCTCCACAGCAGCTTCTGCTCTATCCACTCAATCACCTCAAGGTCCTCTGCTGGTGTACAGGCCGTCACAACTGGCAGTAGATATTTCACAAAATGTCGCTGTCAGCAAATACGAGCCAGGTTTCCTGGCGGGCTGTTTTTGCCATGAGAGCAGAAGCCTTTCTAAGTAAAGAAAAAAAAACTGCACATGATTACATTTCATCAGGAACCTCCCTAATATGCTCGGTAATGAATTATACAATGTCCAGTGACTCCTCAGACTTTAAAATGAAAATAGGCACATGCAATGCTTTTGCTTACAGTTGAGCATCTCTTGGGGCAAGATTGTGCACAGGTCAGTTCATCTTTCGGCTCAGCTCATCTTAAATGTTACTTTAAAGTGTGCAGTTTGGATTTTCAGTGACTTTTATTTCCAGCTCTATAAATACCTGCCAGCATTTACCCATGAAGAAGAATGGAAAACAATTTATTTTTAAGTTAATATGTCTAAGTCTGTAATATATTGGATATGCTTTAGTCAAAAAAGCCGCTTTAAAAAAAAGTGCAGATAAGTGTGTGAGAAATAAAATGCTCATAATACACACTAGAGGCACAGATCATGGCTCGGCATCTTGCCAACGAGTATCCATTTAGTTTAATTTGGAATTTCTCATTACAGAAGTAAAAACTGTCCCAATCCTGGAGGGCTAATGGGATCAGTGACCCAGATTGTAAATTTAGCTGTGATGTGTTACATAAAATCGAATTGCTGAAACAGTCATATTTCTCACAGTGAAAAGAAAGCTCATATTCAACATGTTCAACTCAAGGACAAAGAAAGCACAAAGAAAAAAAAATCGATAGTACTGTGCACTGCCACTTTTCTCACAGACATACATGAATGCTCCTCATAGTACAATTTGACAGCTTCAAAGGCACTTTGACACTGCAGTCGCCAGCTTCACTTCAACACACAAACTTCACTGAACCCACAACAGCAAACACAGCACGCTCATTATAGCCCGTTTCTGAGCCAATTACTATAAGTCCAGCAGCTACTGTACAAGACATATCAGCTGTCCACAAGCTGGCACATTACAACAAAAACACAAGAAGCTACAACTGACACATGTCCCCAAACAAACCGTCCCACAAAGCCTGTTCAGCTTCTTTATATTTATTTAAAAGCTACAATCAAAGTTTCCCCCCAAACACAGAAAACACATGAATTAAATTTTCAGAGGCAGTTGTTCATATCAAATGAGTGACACCGAGCTCTTTTAACAAACTGACATCTGTCAGAGAAGTGTGTAACTCTAACCACAGCTTGTCCTGTTTGGCTTTCCAAGTGAGTGTAATGTAGACACGGAAACACAAGCTGCGACTCCACGCTGCTTCAGTTTCTTAGTTACAGAATTAGGTTCTGAAAACAGCTAAATCTATTGTTTGCACACAGCACAAGCTGCGTTTTAATTTACGTTTTAAACAACAAACCCGTCCTGTCAAAAGCATTTACAAAGTTTGTTACCTCAAAACAATGTAATTAAACATTTAAACCCAGGTTGCATAAGGAAAGCTTACTTGGTGGCTAAAAGCAATTATGGTAATGGATGACCTGAAATACAATACTCAAAGGCCCTTTACC
This sequence comes from Thunnus thynnus, assembly GCF_963924715.1. Lineage (NCBI taxonomy): Eukaryota > Metazoa > Chordata > Actinopteri > Scombriformes > Scombridae > Thunnus > Thunnus thynnus. Next base: position 16,629,056 of record NC_089535.1, read on the forward strand.
TCAGAGCATCAAATATTCCATGCTAGCAGCAGAACCAGCAGTTATGACAGAGAGGTTGGGGAAACTACCTCTGCAGGAGAAAAAAACCCTCAAAACTGTGTGTTTGAAATCATGTCAGGATACAAAGAGAAATTACAGCAGACAGCTGATGAGCCAGGAAAAGTTTAAATTAGTTACAGGAGGTTGACAAATAATTTAAACACTCCAAGTAAAACGATTTTGAACTAATTTAAGCAGCTAAAAATATGTCTACATTTTTAGGCAAAGCAGAGGTCTGACAATCAGCACTTTGATTCAGTATTTTAAGCAACATGAGACAACTAACGGAGCTGCAAAGAGGCCAAATTATCCGTGCCCAAATTTCATTTGCGTCCATCAAATTCAAATCAATTTGTTGCCTTGTTGTTTTATTGCACGTTAGTAGATATATAAATCAAGAAATCTTGTACGCAGATCCAAGAAAGATCCAGATCCAAGAAAGCCAAAATGAGATGCTCCTCACACCCAAAAAAACAACACTGCCTTTGACTACAGCAAGGTGAAAAAAAAAAAAGAAGGTACAAAAAGTCAGTAAAAATCAAGGAAGGGAAGCAAAACCACCTGACAAATTTGTTAATATGTTAAAAGAATGCTCTCATAAAACAACATCTGTCAAACTCAAACTGCATAAACAACAGAAAAAAACGTCGCTTCAAGCTGAAACTAACTCAGATGTGATGAACATAATGAATAGAGTTTAAACGAAGCGGACAAATGCTGCTAATTTGCATTCTACAGAGGCTGCAATGCTAATTTAGTTGCTTAAAGGGTCAGTACACCCAAATTGCAAACAACATATTTTCTCGCTTAACTTTAGAGCTATCCTGCAATGCACAAAGTTCTGCTTTTATTTGTCCAAGTCTTGAGATATCTGCCCCTTGAGATTTATGCCTCCTCCAATTTAAATTTGTGGCGCTCACTGCATCGAAAATTTACATTTAAAAAATTGAACAGCAACATCTCTTTCCTGAAACAGTCTCCCTGTTACTCTGGAAACACCACATACAGATACCTCCTCAGGAAATGTTTTACCCTTTTATGACCCTTTAAGTCATTGTTCATGAATTGTTCATGTTCTTTTATCTGGCTCCTATAATCCCTTTTTTATCAACACGCACACAGGGTTGTATCTCTGTACACGTGAGAATGCATCCTAATCTTAACCCTACAACGAAGCCTTTACCCTCAAAACAGCTCTTTGGGAGGAGTAAGAAGGGGCCAAAAATGTCCTCGCTTTCCAAAAATGTCCTCATGGTCTAAAACTGGAATTGGCTGTCACAATGACAGAAGAGCACATACATACAACAGATCTCAGAGAACAAATAGCGAATTTGGCAGCCATTTCTAAATGAGACCAAATCTAACTGCTTGTTTTCTGACAGTCTAATAATTAAGAATGCATGGGAACGTTTCATTCATGTCAGGGTGAGAGGCAGTACGGTTGAACATGTCCTGAGATCATCCCCCCCGCCTGCCGCTGTCCCGCGTCTTCACCGCACAGTCTCAGAGGAGCTCACCTGCGATGATAGCTGGGTTGGTTACTGGTTTCACTACGTTCAATATAACTAATGGAGTCCGGCTCAATATTTAATCTGTGTAATGTGGAGATGGGAACATATATCTTGTCACTGAGAATGAAATCGCTCAATCTCATTAGTGAATTAGGTTGAGAGGTTCAGCCCAATTAGACATTAATGCAATGCTTTATTTATGATATCAAAGCGAGCCACTAAGAGGCCACTTTGCTGAGTAAATCTGAAGCTGTTGCGGATTCAGTTTGCTTTTGTTTCTTGAAATTAAGTTGCACATTTGCATATACATTCTTCTACTCTTGTGAAAGAAGAACGCTTTGAGCCAAAGTGAAAGCCAGAATAAATCTTTATTTTCTTTCTTTGGAGTGTTGCTGTTGCAGCAAGATGAGCACATTAATAAACTAAAATCATCTGCATGTTTAGAATCATGGTTTAGCAAATGACATCAATAAGTAGCTGTTAGGATTCTTGACTCGTTGGGAGTTTCTCTGCCCTTGAAAGCCTGCATGTTCAGTGAAAACATCGAGGTCAGCAGCCAGTGATGGTTATCTGACTCCAGTCTGGACTCTCACGTAGAGGACGGATTTCACTGTGAGAAATGCCGAGCGTCTCCTGCAGTTACACCATATCTCTGACACATACGCACCACCCATGGGCGCTCTGACAAGCACCACCAAGTTTGGCTCTGGCAGGATTCTCTGGCCCATTTCGGGCGATGTGTTGTTATTTTATCTTCTCTGCAGATTGTAAAATTGAATACTGTGCAACTGTGAAACATCAGTGCTGACTTTTATCACAGAAGAACACATCAAAGACAGAACAGCCCCCCAAGCATTTTGCATTAGTTTAAGAGAACTCAGCAAAACTGTCATCACAAGCCACAGCGACATAGCAATGGCCTTAACACAAATGCCCCACGGCAAAGAGCCTTTGATGTGAGAACAAGAGAAATCTTTCAAAATGTCAGTTTCTGTCTGTCGGGGAATAAGGTGAACTCATCAACCATCTTAGCAGCAAGAGCAGGAAGATGTTCCGAGCTCGTTGCTCATATCAGACTTTGACAATGACAAATCAAAGTCAGGGAGACGCTGCCGACTCTAACCTCTCCATTTCCACTTATGCTGTACAGTAAGTCGCTGCCTGCCAACACAGCAACCTCAACTAAACTAAAAAGTCTAAAAATTCCTCGGGCGGAGCGCCAGCTGTCAACAAAAGACATCATTTGGACTGAATGAGGCTGCTAACATTTCAAGGAGAAGTATAAATAGCTATGTGCTTAACATTCATTGTAGCAACCTGAAAAACATCAGTTTGAACAAAAGAGGATCAAACATTACTATTTACTAATACTATTTCTCCTGATTGTGGACAATGGGACAAATCTAAGCACATTTCCCAGAACATGGACACACCATCTCTGTTAATGTACTTGGCTCAGTAGGTCACCCATCACTGCCATCGGAGTACGGCAGATGTATCCCTAAACAATTCAAATGACAGCTGGTGTACAACATCTATCCTGTCTGACCTGACCTTTGGAGTCCTCAGTCACTCTGAGGAAAAAAAACATCCTGTTGTTAAACTCTATAAAAATGAGAGGGCGCGATCTTTACCGGAGTTTGACAAGTAAATCAGTTTTAAGGGGGATAGAAGTGGTGGGGAAATATTTCATCATCGTGACTTATGCTTCTACATCTGACAGGCATCTGTGAGTACACATGGACGTGCATGCATAATCGATTTCACTGCAGGAGCAAAACTTGCCACATGGAAAAGTGCACTTTAGAAATAGCACTCTAATATCACAAACAAGTAGATCCTGATCAAAAATCAGGTTGAGGTCACAAACCAAACACATTAGATTAACAAAAGCATATTTGGTGCAGTGTTTCATATAGGTGATCATACGAAACATGGACTCAATTAGTCAGTAGTTGTGTTTCAAAGCTAAATTGCTATGATATAAAGTGAAACTCCCCCAGTTTTACAAGTTAAAGTCAGTTTACTCGTCATAAGCGAATGTCTAACAAAAGATGTTGCATTATAGAGGGATACAGTATTTTGTTTTGTTTTTTAGCTTAACTAGAGATGCAACGATTAGTTGATCAGTAGAAAAGTAACCGCCAGCTGTTTTGATAATCAATTAAGCGTTTTGAGTAATTTTTTTAAGAAAAAAATGCTGTGGTTCCAGCTTCTTAATGCGCATTTTTTCTGGATTTCTTCATCTTCTATGACAGTAAATTGAATATCTAATCGTAATATGTCTAATATGAATATGGGTTGTGGACTGTTGGTTGGGACAAAATAAGACATTTAAGGTTGCATCTTGGACTTGGGAAAACAGTGATTGACATTTTTCACCATTTTCTGACATTTTATAGACCAAACAATTAATCGATTAAAAGAGGAAATTGTGTACAGTTTAATTGATAATGAAAATAATCATTAGTTGCAGCTATAAACTTAACGAGCAGGACTAAAACCAAGGATATCTTGGCCTCTGCTGCTTCAGTTTTGACCACATGCAGGTTTTTTTTTCCTGTCTCTTGCTAACAAATAGTAAACATTTTACTCAGAAAGCAGCTTTTTAAAAAATATTTTCTCAGTTTGGACTTATCAGACTAATATTTATGTTTAAATTCCAAACACAGCATTTTTCTTGGCTACGTGGTTAGTCAATTACAACTGACCAAAAGTGAATCTTAGGTTTAACCTTTCATCTTTGAGGTTTTATTTAAGCTTTTATTCAGACCTGGATAATCCTCTATAATATTTGAATATTAGAGGCTTAAAAAGCCTCTTTGACCTAGTCCACCTTTAAAATGTCTTTTAAATTTAGCCGTGGCTTAACACACATGAAGACAAATTGCATTTTTATCTGATGTTTTCAACTAAACAGGTTTGTCAAAAGTGCTGTAGTGAGCAGAAAACGTCAGAATCGCAGAATACATGAGAAAGGAACACACATACCAGAACTGCTATGTGTTCCTGTATGTCATTAGTCATTAGCAAGATAGATTTAGAATTAATGTATGTGTGTGTGTGTGCGCGCGCGTGTGCAGGCACATATGTCAGCCTGCAGGAACCAAGTAATGACAGACTAGCAACAACAGGCACAAAAGCCCCTCAGGCAGGGAAAGAAAGGAGCAGCTGGTGTGGTGGAAGTTGAAGTATAAACACCACGAACTGGATTTAAATAGTAAGACTGAGTCAGTTTCCAGGAACTGAGCTGATAGTTTGCTCCAGAGGCAGCTCAATGAATTAGAAAACGGAACTCATAATCAACTTGTACATTTAGAAAGCAGTAAGGAGTGAGTAAGACTGCAGCGAAGTGATGATGCTTTCTGATTCATATAAGTATTCAGGCTGTTACATTAATACATAATAAACTGTATATAAATCATGACTGCGAGGGGATATATGGTGAAAAATGTATTGTGGTAATCAATTCTCAGGCAAACAATTTCCTTAATAAAGTTTTCTAGGTCAGCAAAGGAGGAAATGTCTTTATCACGAAGACAGAGCTATCTGGGGTGAAACATGTTTTGGATGTTGACGTGACTGTCACAAGAGTCTGGATCAAAGAGGTTTGAACAGCCTTTCTGTTGGTACATGTGCAGCTACTGACAATTAAAGGAATGGAAAGAAAAGCTTGTTTTTTGAAGATAAACTGAGAATTTCAGCTTCTGTGTAATGAAGGACAGAAAGTGGCTTCATAGACAGTTTTAAGGTGTAAAATAAAGGATTCAAGTTTTGTAAAACTGGATATTGTCACCATATTTATCATATTCATCAATACACATGTGTTGCTGCATCATGATCAGAGCTGGAACAAATTGTTGATTAAAGGATTATTCCATCAACGGAAAATTAATCAGCAACTATTTAGATATTTGGTTAATTGTTTTAATTATTTTTAAGTAAAGGCGCCAAAAATGTGCAGGTTAAGTTTCTCATATGTGATGATTTAATACTTTTCTTTGTCATACATGTTAGTAAACTGATTATCTTTCAGTTTGGGGCTGTTGGTTGGACTAAACAAGACATTTGGGCCTTTTTCACTATCATCTGACATTTCATAGACAAAGCGATTAATGGATTAACTGAGAAAATAATCAACAGATTAATTTATAATGAAGATGATCGTTAGTTGCAGCTTTGAAACTAAAAGTATATGAAAAATTAGGGCCACCTCTGTGACTAAAAGTATGTAGCACAATTCAGTCCTTAAGCATTTAACTGGTTTCTAGTGGGAGGGGACCATAAATGCACCGCTGAGGCACAACTACCAATTTAACACAATCTGTTTACAAAAATCACTAATGGAAACCCGCAGTGATGAGGAACACACCTTTGCGATATAGCAGTCACAACTAAACACTTACATTATTTAACATCAAGGAAAGTTTGTACAAGGAAGAGGTGAAAAAGCTGAGTTTATGAATGGAATAATTTACACAAGTATTAGAGTAAAAGGTGTGGAGGCACAAGGAGAAAAGAATGAATGTGATACTCTCATGGAAACGTATGCTTTCTAATTTATAAACAGCTACTGGGAACCGTCTGCATGGGAAATGAAAATGCTTCCGTTAGGCATTGAAATATGGTAATGATGTCTGTGCATTTCTATCATCCCTCATAAAGAAAGGTTTACAATGAGACATCTGAAGGGGGTGAGACATTTTACTGTTGGGCTATTTCAATGACTGATACTCCTCTGGGACTTGTAAGTGCTAAACATACCAACAAGGCTGATGAATATACCTTAGCTAATCCAACTTTTAATGCAAAAGATAAAATCCTGGTGCCTCACCCAAATGTAATATCTTTCTGATTCATAAATGGACCATATTCTACATCTTGGATCCAAGAGCAGATGAAAACAGCTGGATCAGCTCGTATAATTTAGCTAACGGCACTTTTTAAAAATCACCATCTCGTTTAAAAGTAAGAAAAACCATTAACATGATTAAACATGGCGTCATTCAAGATTCAGGAAAATGCTTGAGCAGTGTTTCTTTTCAAGTCAAGTTTTTTTTTTTTTTCCTTTTGAGTTGATTCAAAAAAAAAAAAAAAAAAAAAAAAAAAAACAGTCCTGGACACATGAAAATGTTCTGGCAAACATACATCCACCCTGCTGAAAGTGATACCATTAATTTTGTGGCTGTTCAACAAAGACGCAAGTGCTGAAGCGCAATTGTAAGTAATGCAACAATGCTCCCAGGCAAGGTCATAAAGCTGACCAAGTGTTGGAAGGTCTCTGGGGAGGCTAACAATCTATATTCATTCACTGACCACTGTGAGGAGTCCTTAAATCTTATCAGAATGTATAATTAGCTGTTAATGTGGGTTCAAATGATGATGGCACCCACTTCAATCAACAGTCCAAAAACCTGTACTGACATTCGTGCAATCAAAGGGTTGTGTAGATTTTTTGGTGTTAAAAACATTCATAGTTATGTGACAAATATAAAAAATGGATGTTATCTTTGGAAATTAAAAAAAGAAAATAAATAAAGTTGCAACATGCTCATGTTTTCATTGAAAAAGTCCCACTCTGCAGAGAAACTCAAATTTAACACTTCACTTGCTTCTACAAGAAGTTATTTGCTTTGATAAATCAATAATTTTATCTAATGTGCCAATACTCAGGAGGATTTCCTGCTAGCAAACTAATTTGTGTGGACATATTAAATCAAATTGAGCATTTAATTGTGAGAAGACATTTGCTGTTATGGCAGTCCCTTCCCATTCAGTCACATCAACATTAAAAAGAGTGAGAAAAAAAGTGTTTCCACATTACCTGGATCTCTCTTGCATGGTATATGATAATCAGCCCCAGGAGAATGATTGTAGAAAGGCTTATCAGGCATTTTAGAGCTAATGAATACAGGGACTCCTGGAAAAGAGCGACAACACTAAAGCCAAACAACACACAACATCACAGCATAAAATCACATTCTTACATGTCAAACCAACTGTTACATGTGTGACCAAAATATACATAAATAATACACTATAATTCATCTTCTGCTGACATGTGATATCTTCTTCTATCTTCTATGGGATTCCCCTTCATGGTTGGACAGCAGTGGGCCTTTTGGCCTGTATGTGACAGGACAATGTGACTACATGGGACACTTGATAGTGAGCCCACACTTTTCTCGCCTTCTATTTAAACAGACTGCTTTAACTGAACACTTCTGGCCAAAGTTGTTTAATGTAAAGGGCTCGCTCTGTCAGCCACATGCCACCTAAATTAACTCTAGATACGCACCTTTCCATAGGCTCCCCATGAGAGTTCAGTCTCTATAACCATAACAACGATCCCAAACATCCCAAAGATTAAAGCATAGTCGCTGAGCCGCTTCCTTTTCTCAAACAAGGCCCTCCTGTGTCCGAGCTTTTCCCCAATGTTCTGGTTCTTCTTTTTACCCGATTTACCGCTGCTGTGGCTGCAGCCTCCCCCTCCGTCTCCCGATGCGTAAGGCATCAGGGTGGTGGAATTATTCTCCGGCTTAGATACTAAAGTGTCCGACGCATCTGCGGCGGAGATGGGCTGCAAAGGCTGGGACTCGGAATCAAACTCGTGTATGTTTCTGCGGGACGAGCTCAAGTTGCTCAGCGGCCGCATTACGCCGCCGTTGTATCTGCAGCTGCTCATGGCTATTTCATTGTAGGAGTTACTGTCTTTGTGGCTGCTGCCCAGGCTGCCCCGCTGCCGATCGCGGCAATGCTGCTGCTGATGGTGAGGATGATGATGTCTGGATGAACTACCATGACTAGAGGGTGTGAACTCGCAGACGCTGTACTGGCAACCTTGCCTCGAAGACGTTTCGGAAGGTGTCCTTAAAGTTCCCACAGTGGTCGGCGACGTCCCGCGAAAGACGAGGCTTTTTCTCGCATCACAGGTGCAGTTATTGCAGGTGCAGCATTGGTCGTGCTGCTTGCTGAGCCGATCCTCCCGCCCGCAGTAGTGCTGGTACTTACAGTGCTGGAACTGCTGCTCTGGAAAGAAATCGTTCTGCAGCTGCAATGGGGTTTCCATGTCAGTGCTGCTGTTTAAAGCAGCAGTCGGGTACCACAGAGCACCCGACGAAGGGCGTTATGGTACTTACGGGAGGACAGAGCCGCTGCATGAACAGACCCATTTCGGCTCCGGTAGAATGTGAGAGGAGCCTCCGATTGGGCAGAGGGGACCAAAACAACTGGCTCGACGTCATGAAAAGGTTGCAACCATGGTATAAGAGGCCCAGCCTTTTTTCATCAGGACTAACAAAAACTAAAAAAAAATAATTTTTTTTTTAATTTTGGGAGATCTAGCTGCACTTTTACACCTTTACATATTTTCTCACAAAGACCTGAGCTTCTAATAAAAACACTTCTAAAACTGCAGCCAAAAAGAGAGTAAAGAAAAGTATAAGAGGTGTGTTTTTCCTCTTTGTCTTGCTAAATATCACTTAAACCTCCAATACACCTCTGCATTTCAACAGATGTAATTTAGGTATTGCACACAACACCCGTCAGCCAGGCCTATTCATAAATTTCCTGACTGATCCCTCATTTATTGACTTCATAGGAAACACACGTATCACGCTGTCACCTCTGATTTACAAGATGCTGATTTCATTCAGCTCATTGGCCGTTGACCATGTGACCATGCAGGCCTGTAGCACCTATGGCCGGGGCCTGTGTCTGCAGCCACAGATTGATGTGACCGCTGGTGGCTGCGTTATTAATGGAGTAGAAGAGTTATATCACCCCGAGGAAATACAGCCAACTGCCCGAGATTGAGCAGCTGTGGAGGCATAAACCAAAGGCTGAAACCCAATCATCCACACGTCCTGGCGTTGCAGCAGCAACAAATTTAGTCTTAGTGCTGTTGGATATTGGAGTTATGTTTTTTTTTTATTTGCAGTGGGATTTTAGTCAGAGCTTGCACAGTTTGCTCATAAGGCTTTCTCTGCTTCAGTCGCATTGGAGATGTAAAGTTGTCTCTCGCTATATATTTCATCCTAACATCCTCCATGGAACCAGCAAACACCAACAGAATCTAAATACATGCAAAGTTGGACAGGACACATCATAACTGGAGTTTATAATATAGAAATGTTATATCATAGTGGTCTATTTGTGCTATTAGGAAACGTGGGAGCGGAGCTGTCCGTGGTCCTGAAACTCAGTCCATCCTGAACTAACTTTCAGCACCGTGGACAGCTCCACTCGCTCATTGATCACCACCAACCCTTTAATAAAACAATCTCTCTGCACAGGATCGCAATGCGCACTTACTCCTGATAGGCTGGATACACGTACCACGTGACACCTCCCACCGTCTTGAGGCGGAAGCCTCGTCTTCTCTCTCTGTGTGTAGAGTCCAATGAATGAAGGCAGCCCACATCAATTCAAGCCACATATCGCCAACAGGATAGACGCGCTCATCATATCCAGGCAGTCTCTGAGCCGTGTCAGTATGCTCCGGGACACGGTCACAGGACGCACTGCTGGAGAGGTTTTAAGAGTCATTTAAGCGCGAATTGTCATCTTTCTGGTAGCTATTACCTTGATGCATACATCCCAGTTATGTCGTTATTTTCCAGTCATCTTCCACCCATATCAGCCTGTATTTTTCCCACATGTACTGTGTGTGATGAGTTCCCCCGTGCCTTTGTTTGCCAGTAATTTAGTTAAAGGAACTATACAATAAAAATTATCTATCTATCTATCTATCTTCTATCTATCTATCTATCTATCTATCTATCTTTCTATCTATCTGTCTGTCTGTCTATCTATAGAATAAACTCATACTGACAATAATTGTTCCATTACAGAAGATCAAGATCAAAAATGATTGCAAAACAGTTCATATTCTAAAATGTTCATTAAAAATGTTATTATGTAAAATCAGTTTACCACTTTTGATATCTTTCAGAATTCTAAAAACTTGGAGCTGGATTAATCTTGTTTGATAGTCAGTATTACTGCTGCTGCTGCTGAGCCTTTAAAAATTGCATTCATAAGTCAAATTTCTCACATAAACTTTATTCAATCTGGTAAATCCCATTGAAATTGACCTCACATATTTAGAGGATACCCAACTTCATGTGGAAAATAATACATGATACTGAAGAACAATAACATACATCAGTGTACATCAGAGTATGGGAAAAGTAGAAAGGTATAAAAACATTAAAAAATTATGCCCTCAAACATGCTCAGGGGGAGCTGTGATGATCGTCAAAGCTTCTCATGAAGTCCCATGAGACTCTTAAAGGCAGGTTGTTCCATCCAAGTAATTTTTTCTCATCGGAGATTTATGATCAAAGTGCAGTTATTGGTAGAAGTGCATTCATACTGGTCATACACACACAATAATATTTTCTGAGGTTCAAGTTGATGCTCCCCCTAGTGGTAAAAAGGACTGAGGGGACCACTAACCTGGTGTCCTTTAGAAGGGACAAGTGAAAACAAACATCTAAAGGAAAACATCAGGAGGAGGGAGGAGACAACTTGTTATTCATAAATTTACAATCTGTCATTTTGGTATATCTAGTCTGTTTTCAGGATAGAATACCCATTTCATCAAGTTAAGTCAAGTTTATTTGTAGAGCACAGTATCATATAGAGTGATAAAAATGTAAAAAAAAAAAAAAGTAAAAAAACAAACAAAAACAAAACAAAACTGTAAAATTATGTTTATATTCGTATATTGGTTGTTGTCATTGGTTCAAGTGTGGTTTCTATCCTGCAGAAGGCAGTATGTACAGAAACAGACTTTCAGGTTTATGAATAAATACGTAGTTTGCATCAGAGCTGTGAGTGTGCAGCTCTCTCTGCTCTCCTTCTGATGTGTCTTGAAAGGGAAACATAATGCTGTCTCACACAATTACAGAGTCAGCACCACTTTACTCCCCACCTCCATGTGTTTACCTACTGGACTGTGTTTTGATCGTACTGACAAGTAGGTAGAAAAATGTGAAATGAGGGAAGTAGCAAAGCGAGCAGCCTGCTTAGTTGACAGAAACAGCCACTCAGGTGCTCAGGAGACATTTTCCTTTGGGTGAAGGTGGTGGTCCATTATAACCACAAACACTTAGAACACCCTTGATGTCATGAATGAGGACAGACAGGTGGAGGACCCAGATGCAGACACAGGGCAGCATGGGTTGGAGGAAAAAAGGCTTTAAAAAATCAAAACTCAAAAACAGGCTTACATGTCCAAAAAGCTGGCTGGTCAAAAACAGACAGACGGTGACTGAGACCCCTAAATGTAATACGGAGCGAATGAGGGCATAGGGAAAACACTGAGAGCAGAGCAGGGCTAATGCAGGGCAGGTGTGGCGATCAAAGTAGGCTGGGGAAGGAGTACAGGAACACAGAAGGGAAACACAGCGCAAACAGGCAGCAAAAACCCAGAAAACACAACAAAACCAGACAGGACTGCAACAGGACCTTGACAATCTTGATAGCTCCATCCCGAGAGTTGTGACCATTCTTTACCATCCTTCTTACTGTGAGTCTCTAGTATAAAAAAGCCTGTTTTACATGACACTTAAACATGAATCACATTGCTTGAAGTCTTATCATCCATAGTGTACAGTATGGTTTCCTTGCACTCTTGCATCTGCACCTCAGATGCACTGTGGCTCTGAAAGTTATTAATATGTCTTTTCAGCAATGTCACCACAACATTTCTTATTAGAAGAAACTTTAGTTGTTCGAAGAGCATTGATCGCTTTTAAATTCCCATGATGGTAAGGGGAGAAATTGCTTTTGTTAGGTTACTGTTATGCACAGAGGTTTCATTTTGCTTCAGAACTTGTTTTTTATAACTTCAAGGTCCCAGATGATCGAAACCACAGATGAGACTGTGGATGAGGGGGTCAAAACCACGATTGAAATTAAGAATGTAAATCATGCTAAAATGCTAAATGATGGTTTTGTCTTACACAATAAATGAGAGGACAGCAAAGCATATTGTCAACTGAGTCTCTGTTTAAGCAGGATGGTGAATAATTAATTGAACAGTTTAAATGATATGCGTTCATATGACTTTTGAGATCAACATTTCTCACTGGTCCTTTGACATCTGTCCACATCCTTGTCTTCCTAATAAAGAGAAAAGCAGCAGATATCACACTGATTTTCTTCCTCCTCTTTTGTGAATACATTTTCTGTATGGCTGTCAGGTGATCACTGGACCCTTAAATGATCATCAGTGCTATAAGATTGAACAACATGAGGCTTAATGAGGTGGCTGATGATGTCAAGAAACATCTGCAGCAAATTACAGCTGTGCGTTGTCTAAATGCTGTCCATTCGACCATCTATCTGTGTACTTTTACAGCACTTTAAAGCACTTCCAGTTGTTTTTGCTTAACTCTGTCAACAGCTGTTCTTCAGCCACATTGTTTTTCACTGCATCTGCTTTATGATCTGTACAGTTTACTGCCTCTGCCAATAGACTTGGATGGTTGTTTTGTTTTTGGTCCATTCTGGTGGTTGTGGAAGTGATTGAGTCCTCTTTAAAAACAACAAATATAACTCCTGAATGAATATATGTGCCACTCAACAGGTATGGGAGCAACTCTGTTGATGATGTTGAATATTAGGAGGAAAGCATAAATTTGTTATTTTTAAATTAAATGAAATTTTTATCTTAGTTGTTACCTAAAGACCGATTTTTATCTCTTATGTTTTGGTTTAAATTTTTTCTGACTGGTGAGATTGACCTCTTGACCTAAAAGACAAATACAGACACCATCTTGACTGCTGTTGTCAGCAGTGAGGGATCGTAACTCAAATACTGCACTTATGTACAACTCTGAGGTACTTGTTCTTTACTTGAGTATTTCCATTCTAATGATGGAATAAGAATGGAAATAGATATAGTTTTATTCCACTACATTTGCTTGATAACTATATTTACTAGTTATTTTTCAGATTAAGATTTTACATGAACAAAATAAGCTTATAAAATGCAATGTGTTGTTAAAGATTAAGTCAGTGGTGCCCAACCTTTTTGGCGTGACTCCTACAATAAAGCATTATCTAGTTGGGACTTCTTGTCACATTCCAGACGTCTCTGAGTAGTTGTTATTGTAGCAGCTCCACCAGAGGTGATTTCCTCTCTAAACTTCTCAGATGATTTTATCCAGATAACTGTTTAAAGCCCAGAACATAACAAAAGCAAAAACTGAAAGTGAAAAGTCCAAAAAATGAAAACAAAATTTGTTTTACAGAACTTAGTTTATTCTTCTTTCCTCTTTCATTAATCATCTCACAACCCCTTAGACTTATCTTGGGACCCTGTGGAGGGGGGCGACCCCTAGGTTGGGAACCATGAACTAAAGTAAAGTACATTTTGCTTTTAATACTTCTATACTTTTACTTAGTAGGATTTTGAATACAGGACTTTTCATTGTAACAGAGTATTATTATACTGTTGTTTTGACACTTTTACTCACATGTGAATACTTCAGGTTGTCAGACAACACAGCAGCCAACATTCATGGTCATGTGTGATGCCCATAAGTAGTGAAACTCCTTGAAAACAAATATCTGTGGCTGCCTTTTTGTTTTCTAATCGATGATTTTAGAAAGGCCTCAACTTCATGACCTGTGCTTCATCTACTGAGGGTCTTAAGAAGCTAGGAAAACTTTCTGCTCACAGATACTGTAGATCTTTTTTTGAATCTATTGACTACAGTCAAAACTTTAATGGTCACATAGTTGTTTGACAGTTTGAAAATTCTATAGCCAAATATTCACACCATGTACTCACAAAATAAATTATTAAAACACAGGAAAAGCACCTGAAAATGTTGAACTTTCGTTCTGCTGAAGTTCATGTCATAGCAGAAACTTATTGTTTATTTAGTGTTCTCAGTGTTGTGTGGTTCAGTACACTAATAGGGCTTTTTTGTTTTGTTATTATGTTTGTTTATGGCTGTTAAAAGGCTATCCACATAGCTATATTGCTATATATATAGCTATATTATATATAATCATTATATTTCTGTAAGCCTATAAGGATTTCATATCTGAACATCAGTAGGGATGAGCAGTTAAGGGATTTCTATACCTCAGTATTTATTTGCGTAACTTTTGTCACAAAAATACCTTGAAGGGAAAACTAGAATTTTGTTTGGGACTGTTATCTGGGTGTAAGTTATCTGAGGATATAATATAATATTAAAGTTTGTAAATATCTTTGCAGGCTTCCTTGCAGCTCAGTTGCTCTAGCAACACTGAACTTCTTTTTTTAATGTTTGCTCAACTTTAAAAAAAAATAGAGATAATGATTTACATAAAAACAAATTTCAAGTGGAATCAACATGATTCAGATCATCTAACTTAAACTAATTTTAAAAGACAAGACAAACCATTTTACAATTGTTAGACAAACTATTCATTTGAACTGTAATAGACAATTTCCTTATTTTATATATGACCACATGTAGGAGTGTGTTGTTTTCACATTATTATACTTTTAAGATTCAGTGTTTTGACTGAGGAAAACTGGAAGAACCAGAGTTTCTTGCATTGATGACTAATTCACTACCTGAGTAAGTCTACTTTATGCACTCACAATGGGGAGAAGCTCCCCAGATCATGCACAACAAACCATGGTCTAACCAATGCTCTAATGCTCTCACAGTAAATACAACATGACAACAATTGTGAGTCTCTTGCTGGGAGGTTTCCCCTCATGCCTATGTTGATGCCACAAAATAAACTTAAAACTTAAAACTTAAACTTTATCCATTCCTAAATCTATTAAGAAAAAAAATATTTGGTCAAACTCAAAACTTTAAAATCTTAAACTACAAACATAATAATTTCAGGCTTCTCCCAAGTTTCACCAAAAATCCAATGTGACTCGCCTCTGTTTGTGCTGGAAATTAATTGAACATGATTTATTTAGCTGAGAGTCATATGGACATCGGATACCTGACTTGAGTGGGAAACTTGCCCTCCAGCAGCATTCTGCACCTGTTTTCACTCCAATTCTTCCTCTAATGTCTCTGATACCTGAATCCAGAGGGCTTTTAGTCGCGTCACACCTGACAGAAGAGCCATTTGTGTTGAGCTGGAGATTTACTGGCAATCTGGTTTAAGTGCCACGCTCAAGGGCATGATGGCACGATATACAACGTGGGATTTTGACTCTCAAGTTTCAAGTTTATTTCCATGAGCCCACTGATATATTACTGCTGTGCTGGTTCATTTGTAAATATATCATTGGGAATGGGCAGCAAGCCTGCATACATGGGCAGGGATATGCAGCCCAACAGGTCAGTCTGTCTTGTTACGTCATACACAAGTGCTTTATGGCCAGAAGACTCTGAGGATGAATGTATCTTATAAAGTGAGACGTGTGTTTTCTGTCTGTTCACAGTGTGAGACTGCTACTCCACAAAAACATATTTGATATTTATAACATTTATTTTTATGAGCATCAATACTTTAAATGAATTCTTTTATGAAACTTGTTTTTCCTACAGTTGTTGCACCTTGTTTCCTTTCACTGGAGATTAGAAAATTGATCCGTTATGACTGGCACTTTGAGGACAGCTTTGAGAAGCTCTGCATGTGGAAGCTTTGTCTGTGTGTGTCTGTGTGTGTGTGTGTGTGTGTGTGTGTGTGTGTGTGTGTGTGTGTGTTTGTGTGTGTGTGTGTGTGTGTGTGTGTATGTGTGTGAGAGAGAGAGAGAGAGAGAGTCATTTTGGAAAGGTACAAATTATGGTTACATAAGCGTCTGTTACTGACATACATTCATACTCTTTGAACACTGGTTTGGTTTACTCCAAAGTCTGATATTTGTTACCTTTCCTTCCACTTTGAGCTCTTCTATTAGCCCATCACATCATCCAGTTACAGATGAAACTGCTTTTTCAACACACTTTAACAGACTCTTGCAGCTGGATGCAGTTGGGTCAAATAAGACGTCTGTCCCCAACATCTGTCAAGAGTTGGATAAAACCCAGAATGTTAAAGTAAGCTTTTCCAGGCTTGTTATCATGTGGGTAATTCCTCTTCAGTGGTTATGTTTAGCTATGAGCTTTATATTAAGAGATAGGTTCACACCTCGTGTCTCATAACAATACTGACATGACTATATGTAATTTCAAAGAGCAGTTGGTTACTAAAATCATTTTTTCTGAATTCCAAACTTATATGAGGCTTTGGTTATATGATTTGGTAACATCTCAATAAGGAGAAAGGAATTTTATGTTATAGTCTAACAGAGATCAGATAGAGTTTACTGCACTTCATGTGAAACTGCTCAAGACTGATTATAAAACAGAACTCTGGATTGAAAATGAATTACATTTCGATCAATGTTTTCAGCTCTAGAGAGATTCAGATGCAGATAACTAATCAGGTTTTTAGTGAGCAACAGGGCTCGGGTATGATCCACTTAAAAAAAAAAAGTTAATCAGCCATTTTGACTTGTCCTGGTGGACCTTTTGAAAACACACAGTTTAGTTTCTAAGAGCTAAAAAGTGAACTTCGAGAAGAATTCTGAAATAAGATTGTCTTGTCCATATAAGTGTAATGGAAGAGTTGATACAGAAGTCATGATTTGTTGAATCCACATGGCTTTCATCTTATCTTAACTAAATCTACATTTGAAAAATCTTTCAAATTAAACAGAACTTGAGTCCTGTCAAGCTGGAAACACTTAGTGTTTTTGTAAATGTTCAGCAGAGTTAGAGGAGAAGTTGTGAGGGAAACAGTTGGTACAAGTCACCCTACCTTGACTGGAGTTCACACTCACATAATGAGAATATAGTGAGTGTGTGCCTGAACCTGAAAAGCTCCTTGTAAAGTGAACCTGTGAGTCATTCATTATTCATCGTGATCAAGCGTTACCATGACTCTATGTCTACTTGGGAGGACCTTACGAGTTTGGCACGACTTCTTCAGTGTCTGTTTCTGCTGCCAAGTGTTTCTCTGATGGGCTGAAACAAAGAGTCCAGCCTCTGAGAAACATGCAGTGTTTGATGAGAGACACATGCTGAGAATATCAACTGTGCTACTGCCACCTCATGGCAAATTTTAAGTCAATGCAACAGACTCTGAGAGTGTTTTTTGGATGATAATGTGCTTTACTGACTAGTCACAGAAACAACTTTGGTGCATTAGTGTTGACTAGAAAAGTACTGACTAACCTTATTTATTGTCACATCCAAAAAAAATTCATTTCATCAAAGAAAATTTCATTTTGTTACACAAATTTTCACTTTTAGACAAAGTCTCAGCTTCCTTATCAACCTGTTTGAGATCATCATTCATGCAGAACTTTGTCTAGACTTGACTGAATACTCTTACTAACACTGAAACAGCATAATAAAGAAGTCAATTCATGTTGATATATAGAAAATATTGCTTTGTTACCAAAAGATAAAAATGACAAATCCAAGATTGACACTTTTCCAAGGTGTTGTTAACTTTTACTACATTTTATTTAACTGTGTTGGACATAAATATATATATATATTAAAATAAAAAGTTTGCAGAAATGGTGTTTAACACAAGACTTAATAAATGCTGGGATAACAATAAATGTCATTATGATAATTGTAATGGAAAAATAAATAACAGCTCCCATGAAAATGCTGAGGTGACATTTAGCATTTGTCTGTCTGTCTAAAAGAAAGTTTTGAAACAGTTTAGCAGGCTGACTTTATTAAAGTCATAGTCAGTGATTATTGTTGCACTTCCATTAAGCTAGGGGACTCTCAAGAGAGAGCCTCAAGTCTTGAGTTTACAGCCATTCAAGCCTCTGTGAGGCTGTGCTAAATGCTAACGGCAGGATGCTAACATGCTGATGTTTAGCAGGGACAATGTTTTCCATGGTTGCCCAACTGGTCAAAGCAGATGGCTGCCCACCTAGAGCTGGGTTCTGCTTGAGGTTTCTACCCGTTAAAGGGGGGTTTTTCCTTACCACTGCCACCAAGTGCTTGCTCATGGGGAAATGTTGGGTCTCTGTAAATTAAAGAGTATGGTCTAGACCTGCTCTATGTGAAAAGTGCCCTGAGATGACTTTTGTTGTGATTTGACGCTATATGAATAAAAAATGATTGACTGATTGATTGCCATCTTAGTTTAGGCATGCCAAAATTTGGTAAACACAAAGTTCATCTGAGGCTGATGGGAATGTCATGAGTTTTACATCTGCTCATGAACTTAAAGCAGCTGTAATCAATATTTTTCATAATAACTAGTATTATTTAATAATAACTAGCTGGTGAACATAGTGGAGCATTTAGCAGCTAAAGAGCCAGATATTTCCCTCAAGAGTTGATAGAGTCAAAAAACAGCTAAAAGAGAGTGAATATTGGACTTACATTCACCAGGTGGACAGAAACAGCTGGATGTGTAAATAAGCAACTGTTAGCTAACAAGTTCGACATATTGATGATGATATGACAGTGTTGTGTTCATGACTTATTTCCCCCTTGACCCCCAAGAGGCCAAAATAAAAGTTAATGCAGGTTTAAATATTAGACCTGATGGCACATTTCACTAAAACCCACCAGTGTAAACCTCATGGTGGTGCTAGATGAAAAGGCTGGTGATCACCAAAGTCAGTAGGTTTCATTATCTGGGGACCGGAGAATGGTTTATCTGGGGTCTTGCAGACTTACAGGACACACAGCCCTGACCCTTAACCCTAAACCTAACCATCCCCCTCCTAAACCAAGTGGGTGTATCATGTAGTAAAGTGGGTGTGTTGTGTAGATACTGGAGTCCGCGGAGTCCTACTTGGGGGACCCTGAATGTTTGTATGAAATTTAATGGCAACCCATCTGGACCAAAGTGTTGGACCAAACAACTGACAAACTGACCTTACCATCCCTAGAGTCACGCTGCTAACATGACTTCTAACTTTTAGTCCCTACGGTCAACCTTCAAAAACGCTGCATCCTACAATTCCCCACTGAGACCGTCTTTTCTTTAGACGCTTTCCTGCTTGGTAAACACTCATATCTTTCAATCTCCACCTCTACAGTTTGTGACGCAGGTTTTCTCTTGTAAATTTGTAGTGTCCAACCCTGAGTTTTTTCTCAGACTGCCTGCCCATTTGGAGCTGGGTGTGGTCTGCAGAGATATATACTTGTTAGATAGGGCTGTAGTCAAGAAAGCTCACGTAAATTGAGTCCTAGACAAGTCTAAGCAGTACAAGTCACAATAAAAAAAAAGTGCCAATTTTGTCTGAGAAAAATCATATTTCTTTTAATATTGTTTTAAAAATCATATTTCTAAAATCATATTATAAATAAAATGCTATTGCACATTGTTGCAAGCTAACCTTGAAAGTTTGAGGGGTTTTGTATTCAGGCTGTAGCTACCACTGACAATAGGAAGGTTATATTCTTGGGTTCATGTTCTACACTTGCACGCACATTACACATGGTCTTTTTACACTGATTATGATAATAATTAGACTCAACAGCTTAAACTTTGACTTTTCTCTGTCATTTCTTAGTAAATTGATTTTTTTTAAATGCCTTATGTTTACATGGAAGAAATAAAAACAGACTTTTTTGATGATCTGATACAAAAACAATAAAGCTCAGCTTAGATAAGATTTTTTAAGCATTGAATTTAAAGTGTCCTGAATCATTTTGCAACATCAGAAGGCTCCATAATATTAAACATTGGCAGTGATACAAACGTACAGGCCAGTCCCCACTAAGGAGGGATTTTTCACTGAAAAGCTGACTGTTTATTGTTTACCTCAGTTCTCAGGTCAGTGTCACACATCCATGGTATAAATTTAAAATAAGCTGTAGCTGTTGTGCAACAGCATATAATTGCTTTTTACTTCAAATTCTCATTTGAATAGCAGGAATGTGTCATTAATCTCCACAGTTCTTACTGTGTTATTACTGGGTTACCACAATGTAAGGCAGTCCACCTTTTGATCCGCACACTGGAGCACTGTGATGGACAGGTGGCCGGAGCTGCGGTCGCTGGTTTACAGGGAGCATTAAAGAGACGAACACACACAACTCTGTGTTTTGCTCACAGTGGGTGGTCTAACAAATAGACTCCCAGCTGCTCAAAATAACTTCCATCCAACAATAAAGTTGATAATGTTCAGCTGATTCGCAGTTGAACAGCTGGTCTTTGTTTACATTGTTGTTACTGAGGAGATCTTTGTTAAATGTGCAATGTAAGGAGTTTGGCACCACTGGTGTCATTTTGGCCTGCATTAACTGGCTGAATCTGCTTCGTCTAGGGACAGTTCTGTTTTTGAAAAGAAGGATAGAGGTTTTTATACGTTTTTACACTTTCACAACCGAGGATTTGGCTCTGCTTTTTCCTTCCCCTCTCTCTGTTCTATGTGGCTGTAAAACCAGTCATGCTTCTCATCTGCCTTCGTCAGGTGCAGCATATCCCCCAGTTCCCATTTACAATCAGTATCTAGCCATACTTTTCCCTCCTCAAACACAATGAAGCGCATCTTTATATTTCTCTCTCACATCTCAGTGCCCTAAATTTCCTCTCTTCCTTCTCTATTGTCTCTCTCACTGTGGCTCTGAAAGACTTTTAGCTCGTTCACCAGGATGTCTTTCACCTGCCTCATCAGACGCCTGAGGGAATTCAACCAACCAAGCACTTACGCGTAGTTTACACAGCGTGAGAAAGTCAGTCTTAGAGTTTAATTAATCAAGAACATCCAAAGGTAAAAGACAAACACAATAGTTCCTGATGTAATGCTGGGTCCTAAAAAATCAATAAATAATCTAAGTAAACAGTTTTACAACCTTTCAGATTTTGTCTTTTCTTTGACCCACAAAGAATCAGTCATATATATGACCAGGATGGTTCTTACATGCCTTTTTTTATCCTTCTTTCTATGAATCTCTTTCTGGAATGATCTGAATCATTCAGGAGTGGCTCTTAATGATTTTGCATGTTTTGTCCTCTGCTCAGCTCTTGTGGATGCCTCGGCGATCACTCATTATTGCAGCAAGTTTGCATAGTGCAGCAGCGTTGGTGTAGCATCAGCCCTTTTTATTTGAGTCAGGTTTACTTTTGTGTATAAATTGATACAGATGATATGTAAAATGGCTTACAATGCCTCTGTTTTTACGCAGTATCAGCCATTACTGCTTGTGTCAAGCTGTAAATAGAGCCTCTCTGGCAGCTGCAAGGGCTTTTCATCTCAGCAGGAGAAAAAAACAGCCCTCCTGACAGCTTTTTAGAAGTTTCAGTCTCTCAGTGGTCTGTCTGGAGTGTGTTGTCATCCGAAGCCGCCGCCTCCCGGAGACGATGCAAGACAAGCCGTCACCAGCTCCTTCCTGGAGGTCAGCTATGTGGCATCTGCCTGACGCAGAGTGATACTGCAGGAGGTTTCCGATTTGAGTTTGTGTGTGCCTCATTAGAAGCAGGTTTGGAGGATTTAGCCCTCACAGGCTGCAGATGAAGGGACGTGTCTGATTGCAGCAATTTGGTATCACACCAAATCCACCAAAAAGTTTTCAGCTAGTGATGATGTGTGCACAGTTATCAGAATAATTCAAGTGTTTTAGGACTGTGGATCCGTCTCCATAATTTGGCCTCGAAGGCTCCATGAATTTAAGTCTTTAATTTCTTTTGTAGACTGTAAAGAAAAGAGGTCAGTTAACAAGTAAAAGGCTGTTAAATTTTAAGGGGGTGTTGGAGAGGGCCAGCCCGACCTCTTTGTTCACACCTACTAGAATGACATAATCATCACAGATTCACAGTCCACAGGAACTTGACGTCACATTTTGGGGGGTCTATAAGAACGCCTGCAAGCTAAAATATTTAAATATGGATGCTTTATTTGGTTGATTGGAACATTAGAAAAAAATTTTCTAGTCATGTTTCAGGTTTTCATAGTCATGTCTGTGTTTCACTCAGTGCAAGTTTCCCAAGCTTTCGGACAGATTGCAAGACAATAAATAACTTTTTCAGTATCTGTCTGTCCAAAGTCTCTTAAAGTCATTGTGCAAAATCCTTAAGAAAACACAATGAATCCATGCAGCTCATCTACTTGCACTGATGCACATACACACAAAGTCCTATTGCATTCCCTCTTTGGCCTGAATAGAAAGTTAATAATTTCAGTGCAAAGTTATATGACTGCAGCACCGTTTTAAGATGTGAATGATTTCTAAAGACTCCAGACACAACAACAGCCTGGCTCCAGCTATGACACAGTACTTAACACTCTTGGTAGGTAATATTTCAGATTATTTTGTGTCCACCTCACATTTTTTAATTTATACATACAGTATGTGAATGTCAAGTTTAGGAATAAATAAAAATGCCCTGAGTGATTGCTGTAGCCTGCAGAACCAAGATGAGCATTCAGCATTAATAATTTAACATAGATGCTGACAAATGTAACCTCTGGAACATGTATTAATGAAGTTGAATTTGATGATCCAAGTTCTTCGATATCAAACAAAATACAATGTGATTAAAACTGTCCATATGTTCAATCTCTGCAGCTAGACTGTCCTGTTGTAATTGCCACCATTTTTATCTCTGGCATCGGTGGGACATTTCAGTATGGATTCGCTATATCTGTGATGACCTCCCCCTCTGCTGTAAGTACAACTGCTTCACAAAATTGTGAAAATGTCAAGAAACTTGTGGAACTATGCAAAAAGAAAACATCATCGCGTACATCATGACTAAATTGAAAATTAAAATTGAAAACTGTACTTGTGATACTTGCAGTTTATAAAGGAGCTGGTGAACCAAACATGTCTGCAGAGATACGGAGTCTCCTTGCAGCAGTGGCAGGTCTCTCTCATCTGGTCCTTCACTGTGTCCATTTTCTGCATTGGGGGGTTAGTGGGATCACTGGTGGCTGGTTTACTGATCTCAAAATTTGGCAGGTCAGTGCACATGAACAGAAAAGAAACAATTAATTTAGCACCTTCAAAGAAAAGCAAAATAAACCTTTCAGCTTTTTTTTTTTTTTTTCAAAATGATGGCTTCAGGCTCTAAAACAGAAGTCTCTGTTTCCTTATCCCACAGAAAAAAATGCCTTTTGTTAAACAATTTTGTGGCTATAATTGGAGCGGTGTTGATGCTCTTGAGCCAAACAGCCATGTCCTTTGAGATGATCATGGTGGGACGATTTCTTTATGGCATCAATTCAGGTGAACCTACAGCATGAGGAAACCCATTTCATCTCTCTTTCTTTTTTCCATTTCTTTTTAGACAGCTGCTCCATCACTCTTGGCTCCACCATTAACCCTACAGACAATCGATTTCTATTTATACTTGTGACTATTATATTTCAAAGTTCTTCAGGTCATTTGTCACCCTGTTATTGATCACTATTGACTCTCAAAATGTATGATCCCCTTGTGTATGCCTCTAGGAGTCAATCTCTCAGCTCATACACTGTACCTCGTCGAATGCACCCCCAAGAGGCTGCGAGGGATGGTGGGAGTTACAGTCGCTACCTTCATCTCGATGGGGAAGTTCTTTGGTCAGCTGCTGGGGATCAGGTGAAGTGTCCAGTGTCATATACAAGTAAAGGGTCAGGTGATGGTAGGTTCAAATGACAGCTCACATGTGTGGTGTCTTCTTTATAGGGGTGGGTGATATGGATAAAATCTTTAATCAAGGTATGTGTAAAATACCACAGTATCAATATATATCATGAAAGTGTAATGATGTAGTTTGATATAGTACATATTCTGGAAACTCAATCAATAGACAAACCATTTGTAGTTAGAGAACGTCTGTTTTGGGGTAATCCAGTGAGTTAGATACCTGAAACATTAAAGCTACACTCTCATGCAATAATGCTGTATTTCCAATATCACCACAAAGTGATCCTGGTCATAGATTGCTACATTGCAAGCACCTTACAGCCACCTCTGTAACAGTTATACAATATCTGACTGATACCTTTCGACTGTCTTTTGTGGAAACAAGTCAGGTTTATATGACAGTCACTGCAAAATCTCAAACAGGAAATCAACATTAGTTATTCCTGAAGACTTTATTTTGTAGATCCAATTCTCTGGAGTCCCAATTAAATAACATGTATGTTAAAGGACAGTTCAGATTTTTAGCCACGGTCAGTCAGGCCACCAGATTGGTCCAGACTGAAATATCACAACTATTGGATAGATTGCCATGAAATCTGGTACAAATATTCATGGTTCTCAGAAGATCAAGCCTACTGACTTTGTTGATCTCCTGACTTTTCCCTCCTAACCTTTAGCACCAGCATGATGTTGACAGTTTTTGTTTTCTCAGTGAAAAGTCTCAACAACTTTTGGGTAGGTTGCCATAAGATTTGGTACATGCATGTCCCTCTAAGGATGAATTGTAATCACGTTGGTGATCTTAACTTTTAGCACCATCTCTAGCACCATCATCAGGGTCAGGGTCAAATTTCAGATGTCTATGAGTTGTTAACAGCTCCAATAAATAGTGATTTTCCCCTCTAAACTTCTCACATGGTTTCATTTCAATAAATGTTCAACTGATCCAATATTTAACCAAAAATAAAATTCCAAAAACTGAAAACAGATTTGTGTATCAGAACTTTGTTTTTTCTTCTTTCCTCTCCCATTAATCATCTCACAACCCCTCAGATTTATCTGTTGACCCTTTGGAGGGGCCCGACCCCTTGGTTGGGAACCACTGGACTAGCTCCACCTCCAGCAGCTACAACAGTAACATACTGCTTACACACTAATGCTTCAGTACTAATAATTTAATGATGTCACATGTAATAATATATCAGTCAGAGGGGCTGGAATACTTTTACTTTAATACTTTAAGTACATTTTGCTGCTAATACTTATGTACTTTTACTTAAGTAGTATTTTTCATGTAGGACTTTTACTTGTAATGGAGTATTCTTACATTGCTGTATTGGTACTTTTATTAAGTAAAGGATCTGAATACTTCTTCCACCACTGGTTATTATCACTGATAAAAAAAAATGATGGCCCAAACTGCAAAAATAAGATCCCAGATAAAACCTTACAACTTGGTATCACTTTAAAACTAGACAAAACACTTTACCAGTTAGTGTTTGTCTGCATGCCATTATATTGTATTATAACAGCTACACTGCTGCATGATGTTAACTTGATTTTGTCCTTGCAGTGAGTTACTTGGTACAGAAGAGAGGTGGCCTTGGCTGCTTGGTTTCAACGGTTTCACTGCGTTACTTCAGCTTGTCACCCTGCCCTTCCTGCCAGAGTCTCCCCGCTTCCTGCTGCTGGACAGAGGAGACCGCCAGGCCTGTGAGAAAGGTCAGAGAAAACATCTTTGGCTTCAGGGGAAGTTTGTAATCTTATGCTTGTTGTGATGTTCAGTGGTTTTATCACCACTTAAATCCGCTGCTTTGTCATGCTCCCCTATAGCTTTAAAGAGGCTGTGGGGTGACAAGGACTACAGCAGAGAGGTGGAGGAGATGCTGGAGGAGAAAGCTGCCCTGCAGAGCGTTCGCAGCCACTCAGTTATGGAGCTGATTCAGAACCAAACAATCCGCTGGCAGCTCTTTACCATCATCGTTGCCTTCGTCACACTGCAGCTCTGCGGCATCAACGCCGTGAGTGATTTGTCATACACTCAATGTTCTTTTGCAGTTTGGTAAAATGTTAATTTCACTTTGGGATGCAGTGCATTCCTTTGCATAATCTGACATTTCACCTCTTTTTTTAGACAATGACGTGCAGAATCAATGGTCAGCACGAGGCCTGAATGTTCAAAACATGAGACTTATTGATTGTGTCCAACTAGTTCAAGTGTTGAATAATTTTGAGGCTATAAGTCTCCACAGATGTGTCAATATATTAGAAGTGTAGATACAAGTTATGAGAACATATACATGTAGGGCTGTATGGATGTATTTTACAATATTTAAAGTACATAATATTTATTTACTTTTGTAAACATTAAAGGTTCAGTGTGTAGAATTTAGTGGCATCTAGTGGAATGGACTTGGCAGAAATGGAATATAATATTCACCTGAAAATAAGAATCGTTGTGTTTTCGTTACCTGAGATTGAGCCCTTTGTATCTACATAGGGAGCGGGTCCTCTTCCACGGAGCCCGCCATGTCATAGAGCCATGTTTCTGCAGTAGCCTGGAACAGACAAACCAAACACTGGCTCTAGAGAGGGCCTTTGGAGTTTTTTGCAAGATTCTCCTACATGTTTGGAAAGTGAGGGGGAGGGGGGAAGGGGTATTTAGTTGGTTGGAATCTGCAACCTCACCACTAGATGCCACTAAATCCTACACAATGAACCTTTCAAGCCAAATGGATGTGTCTAAGTAGTGTGCTCAAAGGGAAAGTTTTAGGATGCACTCAAGAAACAAATGCTGGTGCTCTTGAAGAAATAAGGGTTAAAATCTTCAAACAAAAAAAGGAAATTTTGGATGAATGAATGAATGTAGGAGCAGGAGCAACATGGACGTTATAATATAAGGTTTTTATTAATTACTGGGCTTTTTCATAAAACAGAAAAAATGACCTTTCAGCCTTTTGATCTTTGAACCCTGATGAAGACCTAGCCTGCTGTACGTGAATGCCAAAAGTTCACTTTTACATTTTGGATGTGTATTTAAGAAGTAGTGTAAGTTTTTTATTTGTCTCTAGAGGGGCAGTTCATGAGTTTAGATTGGTGACATTTAGTAACGGTCAAACAAAACAGCAACAAAAAAATTTTCCTTAAAAGTCCCCTTTTCCAGCCAAATCACACCAGACATTTAAACATGCCTGAATGTTAAAACACTGCATATATTTACTTTCAAAATGAAAAAATGAACGCAATATCAATAACCCATTTCCCACTCTGCACTCAAGCCAATTAAAAAATGTGTGCATGTACAGTATATATTTAAAAATCTCTTTAATTTGGGGGCTTTACGAATAGACATGTAATATGGCTTGTTATCTCTCTACATTCAAATGCTTCTCCCCAGGTGTACTTTTATTCTTTTGATGTGTTTCGTGCGGCAGGAATCCAAGAGCACCAGTTACGTTATGCCGCCTTGGGAACAGGGCTGTGTGAGCTGTGCACCTCTGTAGCCTGTGTAAGTCCCATTTGACTCATATCCCATCATGTTTTATATCTGTTTTATGGCCTGTTAGCATCAGTGAATATTGAGAATAATATACTTAACACATCCTATAATAAATAACATAAAATAAATAATAACATAACAAAAAACATAAATGTTTGTTGTTTCTGGTGGATTTAGGAAAACAGTTGTGAAAAAAAAAAATTCCTCATGCTCTTTAAAAATGGTCCCCTTCACAGTTATATGAACCATCTGTGACACCTGTCCCAATGCACAGTTATAGCTCCCCCATGTGGTTGCGTAATTTTGTGCAATTGTTGCTGAATATCCTTTTGATGTTGCAGTTCATGATAATTGAGAGTACAGGCAAAAAAATGCTGCTGTGCAGAGGATACATGGCAATGTCTGCTACACTGGTTCTCCTCATCATCAGTCTGTACCTGCAAGTGAGTCAACACACCCCCAGCAGATGCTGTTCAAAGCATATTTCTGAATATTTTGATACCTAAAACATGTCATGTGTTGAGAGACAGCAACTCAAGTGACTCATAAACTCATGTAATCCAACAGATATTTTTGTTTTCCTCAGAGTCAGGTCTCCTGGATGCCGTACTGCAGCATGGTCCTCATTTTCATCTTCATATCATGTTTTTCTGGTGGACCTGGTAGGTTTATTACTCCAGATCTTGTCAGATATTTCAGTTTAAATAATATTTCTTTTTGAATAAACAGTGGTGATACCCCTATGTGTTCTTGACCCTCAGCTGGAGTTACAGCTCCTCTTCCAGGGGAATTGTTTACTCAGTCATTCAAATCAGCCGGCTACACCATTGCCTGCACCATCAACTGGACAGGCCTGTTTGTGCTGGGGATGATCTTCCCTATCTTAGTGGTAAGCACATTATCTTGATCAGATTTAGCATATTTTAAACTACAGGACAGTAGACAGACAGAATAGGTGAGACTTTGGTGATTTTATTCATTTGGAATGAAATTAAATGCATCACTCACACTGACTCACACATGCGCCTAAAATGCTTCCTTTCCAGGAGAATCTGGATTACTTTTGCTTTCTCATATTCCTGTTTTTTTGCACCATCTGTGGGCTGTACGTGTGGTTCAACGTCCCTGAGACCAAGAATCTGACGGCGCTGGAGATCGCTGCAGAGTTTCAGAGGATGCACTGCAAATCCGGAAAGTCACAGAGGAAACAATCCACTGAACAGACACCTGACAGCATCAAACCAGGCGAGACCAAATTGTGATATGTACAGATAGAGTATACAAGTTCAAATACACTATATACACTGGCAAAGATGAGTTTATATCAGTTTATATCACACTGAGGAGATTAAAGTGATTAAATGTGACTCAAGCTGAAAATATACAATATAACTGATATGGTCATACAATTTAATTATATCATTACTATCTCTCAGAAAACAATGTAGTAGTATTAGTAGCTATTGTTCTTGTCTATGTTTGACAAATGCTTCACCACTGCAACTGTATTTTAGTGTTTTGTAAGTCCATGTGCATGACACAATAACTGACTAACTTCTGTATATAAATGTGGACATGAGGCTGTTTTATGAAGTCAGCTGTGTGGACTATGCAATACTGCACCATGTTATTAATAAATGTGGCTTTACTGTATGGCTGTGTTCATCCTTGTAGTTTTAGACGAGGTTTGGTCATTGAGGTTAGGCCCCAGGCTAAACAGATAGGCATCACAACATCCAGGGTCCAGCTGCATAAACTGGTGGGGGGAGTCACATCAGTCATTCAAACATGTTAAAGTTCTGTTTTGCTTTGATGAGCTGTTCGGGTCACAGCAGGACTGCCATCAGAAAACTCCCACCAAACACGCAGGCTTGCAGCCCCGCCACATGTGCGCGCCTCTGATAACACAATCTGCATGTTCAAAGCTGAATGACTCGCAGGACGAATGTGTGACAAATGCGTAAAGCGAGAGGCTGGATGCGCGGAGGGAGGAGTTTCAGCCTGCAAATAGAAAAAAAAAAAGTCCACGCCTGCAAAATTTGGGTAAATTTGGCAATTTAAATGTTTGTCCGATAACTGACGGCCAAAAAAAAGTGCTGAATTGCAGACCGCTGAGCAGTTGCATGATAACTCACAGGAGAGATGGACATGAGCAGCCTAAACACAGCGGACGTAATGGACACAGATCCCAGCATCTCCTCTGGTGAGCCCAAGGTGAAGAGAGGCTTTGACCAAAAGTGAGTCAATTTGTTTCACTGTAATATCACACTCACACACACAAATATACTTCAGAGTTTACAACAGTGATATGCTGCTTTTTTGTGTAATTCCTTCATCAGTCACAACAGCCAGTCCAGCTCTGTATTTATTTCTACATTATTAACACACTGTTATTATTAATATATCATTATTTTAATTATGTTGACAAAGTAATTACAATTTAGACAATTAATAATTGTCATGTCCCACAAGACTCAACTACCTGAACTGTCTGACACGGGTTTTGCACCCTGTCACTTAAATATTTTAATCAGTTGCTCCCCTCTACAGTAAGCGCTTCTACATCAGACACACTCATTGCTCACCAGGTTTTATTTGCCAGAATGATCTCAGGAGAAAGACCCTCAATGCTCAGCAGAAACATGCTTAAAAAAAAACAAGAGCTTGCAGGTAAATTATTTACAGCAACCCTATATGTATGAACTGTCAGGGAGGGTTGAGACTGGATGGGCTGCAGATAGGCCTCACTGTCAGGGTGTCACTGATAAAGAGCATCTGGGAGCATGTGACACAGGAAACCATATTCAGTTTACAACAGTGAACACAACAGCCTGTTAGAATGACATCATGGATGCTTTTTTTGAGACTCTGATAATAATTGGCACTCAATCAACAAAGAAGAACAAAGTTGAGGGTGTGATAACATCTCTAGCCACCACCCAGCTCCAGCCCTGCCGAAGGCACTTGGGTGCAAGTAAAACCCCTGAAATGTTCCTGTGATGGAAATGAGACATTGAGCGACCATAAGCATACTTAGAATGTCATGGAAAAGCAATAACTCTTTGCTTTATGTCAAACCACAACAAACCATTCTCTTAGATGATTCAGATTATCTTAGATGACTTCTTCCCTCCAAGCCTTCATGAATGTAATGTCTTGGTAGGACTGATGCAAACAAGCTGATAAGCAAAGACCTGAGGGTCTCCTACAACATGCTGAACCGTAAGAAACCTCACTCACACAATCCACAGACATGGACTGTGCAACACAACAGCTCAGAGGTCTCGTACTCCAACATCTTTTCTTTTGTAGTCATGAGTCTGCACACTTCAGCTCTGTTGTTGTATTGTGTTCGATCACAGGGTGTTCGTCAATAGAAGTCTGACACTGGAAAACATCAAATGCTATGGCTTCGACATGGACTACACGCTTGCAAGTACGTAAAGCTGTCGCCACAACAAGAAGACTTTTGTGTGCAAAGTGTTGTGTCACCCTGAGGAATCTATTTGTGGTTCCTGCTTATATATGTGAAGTATGATTGTTATCATTTTATTATTATAGCTTCTGAACTGTCTCCTGAACCAGCTACACAGGATTAACTGGCTGTATGCTAATGATTTACTGTGTGCTTGTGTGTGTGTGTGTTTGTGTGTGTGTTTGTTTACAGTATATAAGTCTCCTGACTATGAGAGCATGGGCTTTGAGCTGATAAGAGACAGAGTGGTGTCTATTGGTTACCCTCATGAGCTTCTACGCTACACGTATGACCCCAGCTTCCCCACACGGTTAGTTCTTCACTCAGCAGCTGAGGATCAATGACACAATAAAGAAATCAATTCATCTGACGTTCTGTGGAAAGAGAAGTTAAAGTTCAAGCTAAAGTTTGGTGGAGCAAACCAAACATTTTTCCAGGTTTAGTGCTCCTATATTTTAGTTTATGTTATGCAGTTGGTGTCATTTATTAAATTTATTGTATTTACATTTAATAAAAATGAAATGATAACATAATAATAAACTTTATTTGTATAGAACCTTTCATACATGAAATGCAGCTCAAGGTACTTCACATAGATTTCATAAAAACATTTAAGGCACTTGACAAATCAAAGGTTGAAAACACACAATAAAATATAATAAAAAAACGAGATTCAATTAAATAGGCAAGGCACTAAAAATGTTATAGATGAGATTTAAAAGGTCTGAAGATGTTTTGTAAAGGAATTCACTGAAGCTGCATGTTGGATATTTATGGGCAGGCCGTTTTGGTCTTTAATAAGAGAAAGTTTATCTGAAGATTCAAGGTATAACCTCTTGAGATGAGGAGGCCCTTAGACACATAATACATAACCGTTCTGTAACACAAAAATAATAGTTCAGTTAAAGGAAGGTTAAAACAGTTATGATAAGTACAAAAACAGATATTGCTTCACATCTATCTATATATACCTATATATTCTTTTATATCTGCTTCAACTCTCAGTTCATTTCATGTCTGAATGACCTCTTCTTCTTCCTTCTCCCACCCTCAGCGGTTTAGTAATTGACACCAGATACGGGAACCTCCTGAAGGTGGATTCAAATGGGAATGTTTTGGTCTGCAGTCACGGCTTCCACTTCCTCAAAGGGTAAATGACCTTTTTTTTCCTTTACAGGATACAGTATAAATATATTGGCACATACTCTGTTACATTGCTATTTTATTATGGACAGCTACAACACCTGTGAGCTCATAAGGTGAGACAGACTGAATGAAGAAGGTACAGAAACAGCTCCCCAGGCGTGTTTGTTTGACAGTGATAAAATGATAATTAAAAAAAACGTCATGTTTAAAAGACAAAAAGCATTATAAAAAGTTTGCTTGCTGTCTCAGCAAACCCAGACAAGATATGCAGGATAAAAATGGTTGAATAAGTAGATTTAATAGAAAAAATATGTATATATAAATATATAAATACATTTAAAATACATTTACTATTTACATCTTCCTATGTGTAGTTCATTTATGATGCTGATTCAACCAACACACAAATATTTATTCATCACCTGACACTGTGAGGATTTTGGAGCAATTATCTGTGTGTATAACGAAATTGAAAATTGAAAAATGGTCCAATAAACAATTTACACAAGTGTCATGTGGAAACTTGAAGCCTCCAGTCCACAAACGCTGAGACTTTACAGTGAAGTAGGAAGGAAACATCTTGTGTTCAGCAATTCAACTTTGAAAATGACCAAAATTTACATATTTATAGGTTCTGTAATTTTTTAATGAGGGAGAAGGAGTAGATGGCATTTTAAGGATTTTAAAGTGGTAATTACACTTTTTGTTGAGGAAAAACCTTATCAGACACACATTATTGTTCCAAGCAAAGTATTTTTATATGTCTTAATACATGTCTGGAGGGAAATTAAAATGAAATACTTCTTCAACCACTGGTTATATCTCAAGAAAAAAATCAGAAGTGTATCATTCATTTTTCAAAAGTCAGATATACTGAGTGTTATACATTCAGTGGAAATGTATACGTTTTCACTTACAGGTTAAACTGACTGAAGTTACAATATCTTGGATCCAACAGTAAAAAGGGGACCTCTTTTTGTAATTTGACAGTTTCTATTTTGTGAAAAACAGCTGCAATCTACAGTTTCTGACTCTCACATTTTGATGCCATTCATACTTATTTATTGACAAGGGAAACATAAACAGCTAACAATGACTGCAGCATGACGGTCAGCTGAGATGAGCTGGCTGAATGTGGTTAAAAAAGCACAGCAGCAGATGAACAGAAATGCATCTAATCTGCATGTTTGTAGATTATCACAAGATTTCACACAGACATTTTTTTTTTTTTTTAATATTCACTGAAATGTAAAATCATTCACATTTGTTTAGGACTTTGGGATATTGGAGTCTGTAAGCTTGTGTGTCTGGATATGTGATATTCACCTGTATGTTTGTGTTTCACAGGGAAGACATTCACAGCTACTACCCCAACAAGTTCATTCAAAGAGATGACACCGACCGTTTCTACATTCTTAACACTCTCTTCAATCTCTCAGGTTAACATTTACTTCTACTTTTTGTCATTTATTCTATAATTTGTAAAATTAACATAATCAGAAATGTCAGATTTGACAATTACATTTATATATATTAATTAGTTCTTCATTTGTGTGAATTAAAACTAAATAAAAAGAAATATAAGTGTATAATCTTATATATGACATAAGCAGCTTAAAAGTGCTCATTAACTGTGTTTCCATGCATTCTGCAGAGACTTATCTATACGCTTGCCTTGTGGACTTCTTCACCAGATGCACCAGATACAAAAAGTGAGCCATAGTTTGACCGTTCCTCTCTGCTCTGAACCATTATAAATTAACATCCTAATTCTCTTTCTCTGCTGTTCATTTTCTTCCAGCGTCCTGAATGGTCACCACCACGGCGACTTGTTTATGTCTTACAGAAGCATGTACCAGGATGTCCGAGATGCAATGGACTTTATTCACGATACGGTGAATTGACAAAACATTTCTAATTGTGGCTTTTTGCAATAAGAAATACCGCAGATGTGTGTCTGTCTTGATGCAGGGAACCATACTTTGTCTGTAACGTATAGTAACTGTTACACACTTATCTGTGTGCTGTTTAGGGTACCTTGAAAGAACGAACAATCAAGAATTTGGAGAAATACGTCGTAAGAGATGTGAGTGGTAAACTGAACGTATTGTGCACCAAAATGTCTTTTAGCAAAAAAAGCTTGAATTTAGAGTAAATAAATGTTTTCTTTACAGCCAAATATCGATGCACTCTTGACTCGGGTTAAAGAAGTGGCTAAAGTCTTTCTTGCCACCAACAGTGACTACACCTACACTGAGGTGAGCTTCCAAACTTGTGTTTTGACATGACTTAACACTCAAACAATTTACATTTACAAATTGCATGAAAATGAAGAAACATGACATTCAAAATGACCAATTATTCTAACAACTTGTATTTTGCCTTTTTCATCAAGGCCATTATGAAATACCTGCTTGAAAATGGCACTAAGGTAAGCCAATTTTATTCAGAAAGTTTACGCTTAAAGGTGGCCTATGGAGTTTTATTGTAAACAAACAAAAGTGATGTTTACATTCATACTCACCAAAACTCATTGTACGTATCCTTGTGATCTAACAAATGTGTTGAATCCATTTCCTTCCTCATAAAATGTTGGCAAAACTAATTTTTCTAAGTATTTTAAATCCTGCATTGTTTACATCCATGTCTACTGGCTTGCAGTCTTCCTTTTCATTGCCTCTGCCAGCCACATGTAGATCAGTGGAGTAGTATGAAATGATTGATAGGACTGTATGTGCATGCACTCCATAGCGCAACTAGAGGTCACAAACTCCACAGGAAACCTTTAAGAGAGTCATGAGAACTTAACTTTGTTCTTAATTCCAGTCTGGAAATCAGAAAAAGTCCTGGCGTTCCTTCTTCGACCTTGTAGTTGTGGACACCAGGAAGCCGCTGTTCTTTGCAGAGGGGACTGTGTTGAGACAAGTAGACACGGTATGAGAAAGTTTTGGACGCTGTCACTTTACATATTCATGTTGAATCGCAGCAGGTTTCATTCATGTGTGGTGTATTTTTGACACAGGACACAGGGAAGCTGCGGATTGGGACTTACACAGGCGCCCTCCAGCATGGAACAGTCTACTCTGGAGGTGAGATTCACAATTACTAGTTATGTGTTTTTATTTAGATGTTGTTGGGTTGTTTTTACTAATTGTCACAGAATATTTACTGAATTAATAAGAACAGAACAAGAAGTTTGGAGGTTCTTTTACTATGATTAAAGGATAAGAGGATATCTACCCTAGTACAGTTATTTAACACACTAGGTGATTGTTGATATGTTCAATTTTGCCCTATTTTGACCATTATTAGGGTTTGGCTGTGATTTGGGTAAAGTTTTAGGACTAAATTGAGATTATGTTGAAAGAAATGTAATTAGACCTCCAAACAAATGCTCTCTCTCTTCACAAGGATAGATTAAAAAGATGTGCATGTGTTTTTATGTGTGCTCGTGGTGTTGATGTGTTTGTATTTTCAGGCAATTTTTAGTTTTATTTGCTTAGTTTCTTTTATGTGTATTGTGAATCAACGTCTGGTTGCAGGATCCTCGGACACTGTCTGTGATCTGCTGGATGTCAAAGGTAAGGACATCCTGTATGTTGGAGACCACATCTTCGGCGACATCCTCAAATCTAAGAAACGCCAGGGCTGGAAGACGTTCCTGGTTGTACCGGAGCTCACCAAAGAGCTGCAAGTGTGGGATGATAAGAAAAGTAAGAACAGGAGTTGATCTTGTCTTTATGTTACTGTGGTCATTTCTTGTGGATTCCAAAGTTTTGATGTCTGTCTTGATTTTTCAGGTCTGTTTGAGGAGATAAAACGTCTGGATGACATCTTAACTGAGCTTTACAAGTGAGTTTGTGTACATCTGTACCTTTTTCTTGCATTATGCTTATGCAGTGTTTTAAAGCCCTTAGTAAACAGTTAACTCATTTATTCTAAAATACTTGGAATATTATATATCTGTTAAATGATTCTTGATATTTTGCTGCTTCAGTTCATTAAACATTTACTAGTTTAGTTGTCATCACATGACCATTTCATTGTTCAGGCTCTACATGAATTATGAGTTAGTTTAACTAGTTACATGAAACAGTAAAGTATCTGATAATTGTCTTCTGTGTTTGTGGCCTGAAGACACCTGGGCAGCGGCAGTCGAGACTGTCCTGACATCAGGGCTATTCAGTCCAGAATGAAGGTGAGCTCCACATATTAAATATAATATAATATATAATTTGTTTTTTTAAGCTAGTTTAAGTAGTTTAAAGGGGAGGTATCATGCACATTTCCAGGTCTATATTTAAATTCTGGGGCACTACTTATATATCTTTGTATGATTTACAGTTCAGAAAACTTCTTATTTATCTTATACTGGCCTTTTATGCAGCCCCTCAGTTCAGTCTCTGTCTGAAACAGGCCGTTTTAGCTCCTGTCTCTTTAAGGTCCCCCGCCCCATGAGCCTGCTCTGTTCTGATTGGCCAGTTTCTGGCAGTAGTAGTAGAACTTCTTTTTCTCATTCTTTACTGGACATGTCAATTTCTCAAATACATCCATATATGTTTGAGCCCGCATCTGGTCTGAAATATACAAATGGACAGTGTAAAAAAAAACATGGAACAACCCTAGCAACAAAGGCTGTGGGCATGCGCTGATGATCTGATGTCATCATGAGAAGGAAGTAGAGGTAACTTTACAAAAGAAGCGTTCATAGCAGGCTGAAGCCCTGACTTATGACTTTCAGGCAGCATTTTTCATACGTTCATCTCAAGTTTTGGAACTCTGACCATGTTTAACATAGATATCCAACATTATAAATGACAGAAAATCACAAAAAACATGTTTTTTCATTTGGTTGCAATCTGCAACCTTACGGCTAGATGCCACTAAATCCTACAAAGTGGTCCTTTAAGAAATGGATGCATCAAATTTTGTTGCCGCTTTAACTACACTAGAGGCTCTATCTTTCTTGTTGCTGGGAACATTCAAACTCCTTCAGGAGCTTAACACACAACCTCACCACTCATCAAAACCTCACTTGAATGAAGGTGAAGGTTTGATTGTCCATTCAAAATCTACCTATTTCCCTTCATGTTAACAGCGCAGCAGTACAAAGAGAACTTAAATAACACATAAAATTATGGGAAATATATTACTAGGAAGCTGTTGGTATAATGCCAAATAATATTATAAAACTTTGAGAAAGCCTTATTTCAACAGAAACAGAAAGCATTAACCTGTAGGGCTTCAGATTGTTTTCTTGTCTTATTTTCATCTGTCCAGGCTTTTTTCTTGCTAATGTGGTTGTTTGTTTCTGCAGGTGCTGACTTACAGAATGGACATGTCTTACGGCCAGATGGGCAGCCTCCTGCGCAGCGGCTCCAGACAGACGCTGTTTGCCAGCCAGCTGATGCGTTATGCAGATCTATACTCTTCCACCTGCATCAACCTGCTGCACTACCCCTTCAATTATCTTTTCACGTCTCCTCCAGTGCTGGTCAGTTCTCTCTCAAAAGAAATCTGTGTGCCTTCATTGTTTATCACGACAGCCATTGTTCATCTGACTATCACTGACAACTCTTTCAGATGCCCCACGAGGCATTGTCTCAAAACACCGCCGACTTCACTTCAACAGAGCTCACTGTCAACCATACTGTCAAGACGAACATAAACTAAGGTTGCATAACTATCATGTTGAAATATTGAAACAAAACTGGATCTTTACTCTGAATCACAGTGTTAAATTAACATTTCTCTGTCTTGCAGTGCTGAAGACAAGATGAGACAGATGAGATGTGCTTCTATTTGACAGTTTTCACCTTTCCACAGCTGCCCATGTATGAGGGGTTTGTTGCAGTTATGATGTGCCTCCTTTATAACAAATGTGACTTATTGCTCCACCTGCTGGATGTGAATTGCTGTGCCATGTAACGTTTACTAAAAAAAAAAAAAAAAAAACCCAAAAAATATGAAGTTGAGAGTTTAGGATTGAAAGCAAAAGCAGACTCAGGGTTACTGTATATATGTGTGAGAATGTGTCTTAATCTGCTTTTACATTTAGTGCTGAATATGCACTTTAGGTTTTAAACTTTTACAAGAAGTCACATTACTTATTTGTTGTTTGTGAAAGTAACTTCTGTTGAATCGTTTCAATAAATCATTCATGTTATTTGTTGAGTTTTCATTGAAGTACACAACTAAACATGCTGGTGTATGTATCTGGCATTAGAGGATCCCAGCTAATATTCAAAGGCATGCTCATGTAGTATTAGTGGCTTTTTAGACTCTCCAGTAGATTACACAAACAGTTTTCATAATTACTATTCCTTTTGTAGAAAGTATTTCTTTTGTTCCAATAAAAACTGTTCACAATGAAGTCTGTGAATCATCCAGAGTAGCCAGGACACATTGATGCTGGATTTTTAAACTCTGTGAGCACCAGACACTAAATTAAACTCACCTCTGTTTTATTTGGATTGAGGCAGAAATATCAGAGACAGATATTGCAAAACTTGGTCAAATAAAACCAGAACTAGAAATACAAGAATTACTTTCTAATGTGTATTTGTGTCATTTGGGTGACTCAACCCATGAAGGTTTTCCTTCTGTACTACATCTGTAATCCACTGGATGGCAGTGAATCACCTCTGCAACAAACCTGCAAATAGATCATTGTGTGTGTGACCAGAAATGAGTCTAGATTGTGTTTTATTCACTTTCAAAACGTTTATTTGACTTCATTTTTGCGAAAGCTTTAAGAACAGTTTTAACAGTAAAATATGTGCTTTGAAACTTATTGGTTAATAATTGGTTATTAATGGTAAATACATCAGATCTGCTGGTAAAACTGATGCATGTTTTTGTTGATCTCCTAATGTAACAAATCTCATTTTGCACATGTCATGGTTGCAACAGATGTCAATATCAGGAGCTTTTAGCAGGATCTTCGCTCATCAACAAAAGCATTTAAATAATCAACTCTAACATGTACTCATACACTATGAAACAGACACAAACAGTAGTGATATGTTACTACAAACTCTGCATATCTTTCTTGTTCTTACTTTGGTTCAGACAGTCCTCTTCCCTTGATAAACCTTTATCAAGACAAAGCTGAGAGGGATACGGACTCTTCCTCAATGTATGATAACAGTGCTCATTTTAAGAGCTTTTTTTTCTCACATGAAATGATTGTCTTTCAGGGTTGAAATGTGCAGTACAGTTTGTTTGTGGGGCATCTCCTACATGTCACTTGGCAGAAACACTTTCAGTTTACAGAACTGCTCATATGTCTCTGATACTGATATCGGCACAGAGGAAGAGATATGAGAATGAGTAGAGGGGAGGAAGATGAAAAGTGTCACTAATCATTATGAAGCTTCCACTAATATTCACAACTAGTTTATAAAGTTTGGCCTTAAGTCACAGGAAGGAAAAAAAAACATAGTGTTATCAGCAGGATCAAGTGCTCAATTTGACTTTTGTACAGTTGTGGAATTGCTATCAAACCCTAAAAACATCTGGTTAGTATAGATATCTGCTCTAATGTGGGCCATCCCAACTTTGATAAGGACATACAGACATGATTCATATAAGTGTGTAAGAATCTATTATTTTCTGTCAGTGAAGTGTCTTTTGATTTCAAGACGCTCACTGTGTGCTGCTGCGTTGCGTTGCTCTCTCAAATTAAACATGGGAGGCAAGAACAAATTAGGGTACACCCACTGCATTTATTGACACCGCCTCCTTGTAAACACACAGACACAACCCACACACACTGGTTTCCTAGATGATTTCATTTCCTGTATCGGAGCTATTTCAGTTTATTTGGATTTCCTTCATCATTGTCTGCTTGTCACCTGGATTTATTGTTTTTTGTTTCCTTTTTTTTTTTTCATTTTAGTCATTTGGCTAGGATTTATTTTCTCACCACCTGCATAAATTCACAGCGTTTATCTCCCCTTCCTACTATTTAATCTGTTGTTTTTGAAATGTTTTTTTCTAACTAACTTAAAAGTTGTCTCCATCCTTAATTTGATACAATGCTTCTTTAAATAATCTTTCCTTGCTTATCTTCATTTTTCATAGTATTAATATAATAAACAATGAATGATTATGTCAGAGTCAGTCACCAGAGCTTCGATTCTGCACTGCAGCTCCTGTCCTTTGGATGGCATTAAACTGCCAGTCGGCAGCAGACTTGAATGAAAAAGAAAAAGCACATGTGGAGCAAAATGATCAGCCAGACTTTAACTGCTACCTATTTGTTTGAACATAGTCAGGACATTTATACTGAGGGCTCTGAATCTTCCACTACTCTTTTTTTCTTAGTCTTTATGTCTTTGGCTTTGATTGAGTGTTGAACCTTTGACAAGAGAAAGCTGAAATGGACTTTTGGTCACACACTTATCCTGACAAACATACAAGCACTCACACACCTTTTTTTCACTCTATGACCCCCCTACTTCCTTACAACACAATAAACACCACACTACATTGTGATATAAGAGCTGTCCTCTCACACAGAGGGACAGAGAGGTGTGAAAAGTATCGGTTTCTCTGTACTGTGGTTTCGAGCTTCAACCACATGTCACACTGCAGAAATATCCGTTGAAATATTTGATTATACCTTTAATCATGATATGAACATGGAGGAAATGAGAGGAGGTTGTTGAAGATGTCCCTGAACATGATTTCAATTTGATTATATCACAAAACATTTTTGGCAAAGGACATCAGAGTGATCCAAAGTGTAAATATGAACCCAAATACTGTGTGTTCCTAAGAGAGAAACTAGGTGCTCCACATCAAAAATATAAATCAGCTATCAAATTAGAAAAAAGGTGGCATGCCATCAAAGCAGTCAGCGTCTGTTGGGCTTCATATTTTATTAAAATATCAGCGCTGATGCCTCGGTCAGAGGCCTCCCTCAGTAACTTTTATAGACGTTTGCTATTTAAATGTAAAACCTATACATTTTCACAGAAGACACCATTAATCTCTCTTAACCTTTTCAACTTTTAGCTTTAAATTTCACTTTATGCTCCTATAAAAGTAGAAAAAATTCTTCACACTATATGACAGTATGTTCTGTATCTGCTTTTTTCCCAGCAACTTGACTCTCTACGCTGAGTGAAAATGAAAACCTAAGACATTTTTTATAGCTGTGCCATAACAACAAACGGACAATTTCTAGATGCATTAAGCATCATTTTTCCACAGTATTTGGTGCCTTTG
Source organism: Thunnus thynnus (assembly GCF_963924715.1). Classification (NCBI taxonomy): domain Eukaryota; kingdom Metazoa; phylum Chordata; class Actinopteri; order Scombriformes; family Scombridae; genus Thunnus; species Thunnus thynnus. Next base: position 16,670,540 of record NC_089535.1, read on the forward strand.
GAAACTTCAGGACGTTCACTCTAACTTTGAACCAATCTTGCCTGCACATCATGAGTTTACAAGAGTTAATAAATGTATTATGAGTTGGTTATGAGGTTAAAAAAAGAGTATTACTGAATTATTTGTGTGAAGAGTTCGTTACTGAGTCAAAACGTATTTATGTATTTATGTATTTATTGAAAATGCAACAAAATCCACACCTTTTCCTACATTTGAAACAAGCAGGCTGGTATTAGGCTTTAATTATTTATATATTTTAATGTTTCAATGTAAACCTTTTTTATGGTGGAATATCATTCTTGTTTTTCCTCTTTTTTGTTTATTTTTCTTTGTTGTCTCATTCTTTAATACACCAGACTGTCTGGCATCAAGGTGTCAGAATGGCTATTTATCAGATTTTTACATCTGACAACCCATCAACTGATTTCTTTTAAACGTTATAATTTTCTTTTTTTGAATTTGTTTTACAAAGAAAATAATGACGAACAACTGAAAAGATTAATATAATTGTCTTTATTCAGCAAGAAGGCGACAGAGACAAAAAAAAACAGCAGTTTCTTTCATCAGAAACATTTTTATAAACCACAAAAAACAGTGAAATAAAAACAAATAGATTTAAATGTGTTTATTCCATGTTAATGTCACAGCTTTTCTTTTCTTTCCAACACTCTTTTCCAACAAATAATCTAGTACAGTGATTTAAAAAAAAAAAAGAAAAGCTTTATCAGCAGCAGTATAATGCAAACACACCCACTCATGAGCAGTAAAAGGAAAAAAAAACAGCAAAAACCGTTTATTTTATGTGCAGCAGTTAGAGTTAGTTGTGTTTTGGTTGTATTTAATGAAATGCAGATGGCATTAACTCATTGGCTTGTATTCTCTGTAGTTTAATCTGCACTGTGGCTTCTCGACCTCACGTTAAAAGCTGCTCAAAAAGCACCGCTGACATGTTGGGTTTCATTGCAGGATACTTGCTGCTCTATGCAGTCAGATAACTGCAGAAGCACCACCGTCCCCCATTCCACACATTCCAGGATTTCCCAGCAAGCATTGCAAGCAAGCCTAAACAAGTCACGTTCTTTACTCAGGGAGAATTTCACACAGTCAAGTGACTGAGGTCTCCTTTTGCTTCACAAATCCTGCCTTCCCTTCAATGTGCAATCACCAAAACACACTTTTACATCTCGTTCACTTCTCCTACAATTCAAAACTAGTTTTTTTTTCAGCCAGACATACATGATAAAGCTTTACAAACAGGCACAACACTGATGCTTTCACCTGAAATAGTGTACTGCAGTAGGGTGTGTCCCCAAAAAAAAAAAAAAAACCCAAAAGAAAAAACACATTTCCTTTCTATTTTAATAATGACTTGTGTCCTTGTGTGGCAGCTTGTAGCAGCAACCGCACTGTTTTTAAACATTTCCACCCAGAGAGGTCTGCTGACAGTCATCAAAACAAACAAACCTCTTTACTGTCTTACTTTAGGGTTCAAACATGAGGCACGCACCAGAGCAGTGACACCTAATCTCAACACAACTAGAAAGAGAGGAGAAGGCAAAACGCGAGGGGGGAGAGACAGAGAGAGAGAGAGAGAGAGAGAGAGAGAGAGAGAGAGAGAGAGAGAGAGAGAGACAGAGAGAGAGAGAGAGAGAGAGAGGAGAAGGCCCTACATTCCTCCCCAAACGTCCCCTCCCCCCATCGACCTGCTACCACTGAGGATGCTCAAAAACACACATCAACCTCTCCACCCTCCCCCTCCCTCTATTTTTTTTTTTTTTTTTTTCTTCATCTGCTAATTTTACCATCAGCACACTGATACTCTGTCACAGTGTTTGGTGTGATGACAAAACGACACACAGGTAAAGGAAAAAAAAAACATCAGGTTGAACTCCATTGAAAAAACTCTGGATTTAACAAAGAATTCATAGACGGTTAAATCTAGAAAAACTGAAAAATCCAGTTCAGACGACAGAAAAATATTCATTATAAATATATTTTGTTCACACTTCCTGCTTTTTTTGATGTAATTTAAGGCACCAGTGTTTTTACACTTCAATTTACATAATTAGCCACTTTTTTCATGGCATCTGTAATGTAAATTAAAAGGTGGGTGAATGAGGACTTCTAATCAATTAACTGTCACACAAGATGGGTAAAAATCTATATTATAGTTTTGGAAAAAAGCATTTTATCCTTATTTCTATAAAACTAAATATTACACAAGTGTGACTGCACTTCCTATACTTTAAATTTAGGTCACAAGGACTCATTTCGGCCTTCAAATGTAGGTAAACTCTCTTCTGTAAATACAGTACTGGGTAAACAGTTTTAGGAGGCTCTGCTCTCCGCCACCACCTGCTACCAGACATCAGTCCACTTCTACACAAACCCATTTGAAACGAGCCCTTTAGCACCAGTTTAGTGTGAGCTGAGGCCAAATGCTATGACAATACTATTGCACTGCTAGAATGGATGGTACAGTAGTGCAACATTGTCAAAGCAGCTGACCTCAGCATGTGTCAGCACGTGGACATGGGGACAGCCATTCTTCACTGCCAAACTCAAATTACATTTAAATAAGCAACAATGCTGTTTGTCTGGATGGACTGTTGGGTGTTTAAAAAAAAAAAAAAAAAAGAAAAGAAAAGAAAAGAAAAAGGCGGCAGTGAAATGCTCAAATTAGAATTTATCTGATTTCTTTGTTGTTTGAGTGATAATGGCTGTTTAGTGTGAGCTATAAACTCAATGCAAAGTTCATCTTTGCACCTATAATTTTTTTTTTTTTTCTAGGGAGTAGAGACATAGTTGTTCAAACACACACACACACACACACACATACACACACAATCACATTTAAGGACACCCTCATAGCTCCATGTGCAGGTTAAGAGTTAAGGCAGTAAAGGGAGGTGTGGGTCTCTGTTTCATCAGCCAATGCCCTTTTAATATTGCACTGCTCATCTCAATGTCCAGTAGTGCAACAGAAAAAGGGCAGTGGACAACAACATGGACACCATCAGCCTCCACTGCACATACTGACTCAACTATTCACCTTCCCCCCACCCCAAAAGATCATTAAAAGTACATTGATAGTCCTAATATCTGGATTATAATCTTATGCTCCTTTATTCTAAAATATAAGTCTAGTAAAAACTCATGTTAGATTAGAAAAGTACTCAAATCAAGCAAACTGGATTATAAAGTTTGTAACATTATAGTTTCTGCACAAAATCAGCTTTTTAGAGTTAAATTATTTACTACTTATCAGGCATCTGTGGGAAACAAAAGTTAGGATATTACAGTTTTGACAAAATAACTTTTCTGATTAGTGGAGTTAAATGAGCTTCCTAAATTAAACAGCATTGGTTACTCTCACCCTGGGAGAATGGGAATTTCCCAGCATGTGGGCCCATACTATTCTCTCCAGTGAATGACATGCATTCTAATTTTGGGGGAGAAATGGGAGGTTGGAGATAGAGGGGTGACACACTCCCAAAGCTTTCAGAGAGCTACAGGCTGCTAAACTCCACACCTAAACTACCAAAATGCATTTAGTCATTTCAGTATTTTTAATAATTCTTTCTTTAGTGTCCAATTAGAAAATAAACATAAAGGAGGATCCAACGAAATTAATTAATTTGCTTCTTCAACAGAAAGAACGAGAAACTTTACCAAAAAAAAAAAAAAAAGTTGCTTTACTCCATTACAGTGAAATTATTTAACCTTAAACTGTAGCAAATTCTACCACAAAAGCAAAGTAGGTCCTGCAAGTTTGCACAATTAATGCGTTGTTACACAATATACAGGATCTATACCATTAAAGGAAAAGGACGCTGGAAATATCTCGAACACCGTGAAGCCTTTCCCAGGCCGAATCCGTCTGATTATTCCGATCAAACACATCAATGTGTTCTTGTTGGTTTTTTACCTGTTCTTGAAAGCTTTACGTTTTCTCCGCCATACATCTGTGTGAGCGGCCTATAGGCCTCCTTAACGTTACTGGATCTGCTCTGCAAGCCATTCCTGCCAGCTCACAAGCCCACAGTACAATACTGACGACTTGTTAGATTGCACAACAGCCTATAGGCTGCACACGCACGCCAGCGCCGTGAAAATGTCCCCCTCAGAGACCTATTACACTACGATAACAGCCCAATAAGGTGCAGGACGCGTTTATCTGTCTGCAAGGCGTTAAATCGCGTCCTGATCAAGTTTTGAAGCGAGCCTCCAGATGCGCAGCGCACGGGATTGACTCAACTCTTATTGGTGTTTTCCTCCCTTAAAGTCGCATAGGCCTAAAGAAACACTCAATCTTCGCATCTCGGCCTTTGCAACTTCCAAGTTTGCACTCAGCTTCTGACAATTTACGCAAAATCGGCTACAACTCACAGTGGACACCCCTCCACCACCACCACCACCACCACCACCTCCTCCTCCTCCTCTCTCCACAACCACCTCCTCCTCCAAAATCATGAATAGTATCTAGCCAAGGGAGGGACAATCCGTTATAGGCAAGAAGAGAAGGAAAAAAAGTTGTCCATAAAACAAAGAAAAGCAACCCTCTCCACAAACCACACTTCACGGTCCGCCGCTTTGTGAATTCACGCCGTCGTGTCCTAAAAGAGGGACCGGGAGCGAATAAAGATCAAATCTGCGGAGCTTGAAGATTCAGAAAAAAAAATCGCAAGTCTTCCATGCACAAGCACACGGCCTCGCAGATCCGGACTCCATCTTTGACTACTTGACATTCACAGCCTGCCGGAGCAAATTCCTCGTTTGCATGCCTCCCACTGATTGGCCTCTTCTTGCGCTAGTCTTTGCTATATGATGAGCCATTGGTTTGGTTTCGGCGTGTTCAACATTTCCAGCGCGCACGGGATTGGCTGCGCGCGGGGAAGCGTCACGGCGCACAACGAATACCTGATTAAATGTGTCCCATTCACAAATTTCACATCATCTCTCCTCACTGTATCAGGATACGTGATCACTAATTATTTTATTTACTTTTTGGCGCAAAACCCCTTTTGTGCAATCACAAAGAGGATTATAATTAGCCTTTAATTGGCCTCTGGAGGGACAGTAATGCTATTCATTAGTTCAAATATGGACTAAGCCCGGTTTATCCATGCAGCGCGGACCAGGCCTACACTATTGATTAATTTGAAATAATCGATTTTTGTACAAAAATAGACATAAATTTCACTCTTAATTCCATTCTGTACGCCTTTAATTGCGCACTATAAGCAAACTTTATGAAAACTACAATGAAAGTAAACTAATAAAAGCCCAAAATAATTATACATGTTGCTCAGATATCACCGTTTGGGAAAGAATATGCGAAATGAGCATGTATCATGTAGTTTGTGAGAGATCAATTGTTGGATCAGATGTGGCTGCGGACTCGCACGCTGCTGGAGGCGGACCCAGTGGGCGCCTCGGCCCCTCGCGAAGCTTTGATTGACGCACAGAGAGGAGTAGCGGGCTGTGAAATTTGGCATTCCTGGCCAGAGGAGCTGAAATAATGGCATTATCCAGTGGGAGAGGGCCCACTTTTTACTCCCCACACACCCACCCGACCCCAGCCCACTCAGAAGGGATCTGATTGTGCAGCCAGTCGGCAAAAAAATGTTTGATGTAAGGCGGGGCATGATGGATCCGGTGAAGGTTTGGAGCAGTGATGCCCCCTCTGCCTCTCTGAGAGGCTTTCCGGTGACTCTCCTCAAACTGGACTGAAAGTGTCCTGTCAGAGGTTCTCACACAAAAGTGAAGCTCATTTCTGCAACTGAACACAGGGAGTCATTTTGTTGTTGATCTAATTATAACTTCTGATTTCATAACTCCTGCTAAAACTAAGTTCAAGCCTCCCTTTTATTATTCATAAACTAAATATAAAAGAAATACAGAAAACGCATGCTCAACAATTGCCTGATTAATTGATGAAGTAGGCTATGAATGTAAAATATAGATATGATGAACATCTAATGAAAATACACTGAAGATCATTATTTAGCAAAGAGGATAATGAGATGCTCTAATGTGGAAATAAAGTGAATTCAAATGTTCAATCTGAGTGAAAATAAAAAGCAGCTGTTCAGAGATGAAGTTCATATAAGTGCAAATTGAAATGCAACAATTTAAAAAAGCATTTAAATGAAGGAAATGATTCAGTGTGAATTTAGGACTGGGTTAAATATTTGAAATCTGATTTTACAGAAGCAAAAAAGAATCACAGTCTGCTTCAATATCTTTCCCAGTTTCCTCATGAAACTCCAAAATGTTTAACAGCAGAACTCGTATTACTTGATCTGCTTTTCCCTTCAGCAACACCTGTTTGTTCAAATCATCCCACCATAGAAAAGACACCGCAGGCAACAAAACTACTGTTGTACCAAAAGATACTCAAAGATTTCCCACCAGAATTGTGCAATTAAAGTGTCAGTTCATTTATATGTTCACATTTTTAACAAAAACATAATCTAATGAAAGCAGATAAAAAGATGATTTACTTATTTGACAAATTTTCCTTCATCTAATTTACAGAAATCCTCAAATCAGTCTCCAGTACTGTTATTATCTAGTGCTTTATATGTATTTAAGGATGTGTTAATACATGAAGTTCAATTGTTTTTAATTCAAATTTAATGTTAATCATTCTTTAAATAAGAAAAACCTCACTGATTTTGAACAAGTAGAAATTAATTGATGGCAAAACATTGAAAATGATTAATGATTAATTCTGAAATGTGCAGAAATCCACACTGGAAAGACACTAAAACAATTTAATGTGATTATTTCAAACACATGTTTTCTGGCTTAAATGCCACATTTGGCTTTTTTAAAAAGGAGTTTCCCAAATTCAAACATAGTGCACAACTGAAACAATTTAGAAATAATCAAATAATCATCACAGTAATTGCAAAAGTTATGACATTAAGTGTATTTTCCTGTTGTTAAAAATGCAACTTTAGCTGAAAACAGGCCTACAATCTGAATATTTATTTACATAAGTAGTAATACAATTCCTGAGATATCTGCTCATGAAATACTGTGAGTGCTTTCTTACCACATTTCATGTATATTCCTGTAGCATAAAGAACTAATGTTAAACCAACAAATGAGCAAATTTGAACATATATTTAAAATAAATTGTAATGAAGGGATTGAACAATTATATTTTGCAAAAGTGTTTCTTTTTGGTTGCATTTAAAGGTTTTTCTGCAAATCAAAAAAAAAAAAGACAGCAGCAGCTCAGACATGTAGGTTTAATCTGTAGGAAAATATAGGAGGAGCTATACAGTTCTGAAAAAAAAAAACATTTTCAGTACATGGAGGATTATGAAGTGTACCTTGTTGGAAGTAGATGAGGTAAACAGAGAAAAGAAAAAAAAAAACAGAGGCAAAAAAATTCATGCTTTGGAAAATGGTTCTTCTAAAAATGAGCCTGAGGGGTAAAGTGCCACAAACAACCACTCCCTGCTGCACGGTCTGACTTTAAACTGCTGCCTGTGTGAGGTGTCATGGGGGCTGAGAAAAAGCCTTTTAAACATGGGAGTTATTGTTCCCTCTTTTTTTTTTTCCAACCTCCCATCCTCCGAAAATGTACCTCCTTTCTTCCTCTGCCCTTTAACCTCTCCCAACCCCCATCCCTCCATCTCACGTCTCTCTTCAGATTTCCCCTCTCTCATCGGCCGGAGACCAAACAACCGTGATGGATCGTCATTGATAATTTCCCACCCAAGAAAAAAAAAAAAAAAGGTTAATGGAGAAGTTTTGGCAGTGTGTGGAAGTGGAGGGGGGGTGGTGGGAAATGTGTTTTCTGCTTCATCTTTTTCATGAAGTAGTAGTAGTAGTGGTAGTAGTAGTAGGAGTAGTAGACCCCACCTCGAGCACCAAGCCCCTGTGCACCATGTCTCTTCCAAACAGGGCTCCCCTCCCCTCCTCTCCTCCCCCCCCCAGCCCCCCCTCCCTCCCCCACCCCCCCCCCTCCTGCCTCCCTCTTGAAACAGATTCTATGGACTGCATGCATGACATTCCAGCTGTGTGGGTGGCACAGTCTTTTACTGCGTCTCCAACAGTACACAGGGCTCCTAAAGCACAACAGCAGAGGAACCTCGTCCCATGATCCATCTCCACATCTTCATTCGGGCGCTTTGGGATGTGCTCTCGATTCTACCTGTGAGACTTAGAAAAATGTTCGTGTTTTGTTATTTAAGGGAGCAGAGGATGTGTAAAACAAGAAGTCACCAAACGAGACATTTCTTTACTTCTTTGACTTGAAGCGTAACATCTTTAACACCTCAAAAAAATATTAGTGTTGCTTTGATGCTTCAAGACTTTTCCCAATTTTACAAGAATTGCTTATGGACTGATGAGATGTTTCAAAAGTCTCAGAGCTGTAAAAATAGTTATTTACAATAGATTTGAATATGCTCTATATCTGTGATTAGTGTTGACTATACCTTTTATGCAGCACAACTCCTCCCAAATCCCACATTAGTCTATTCTGATTTCTGTTATTGAAGTTTTATTAGAGTTTGTTCATAGGAGGTTCAACCTGAAACATATTAAGCAACACTAACACATAACATACTGTACATTTCTTTGTCTGTGAATTACGTTTTGGTAAACAAAACAGGAATATTGTTCATACATATCTCATACAACATATTAATCATGAAATAATTTCTTATTTGGTGTAACAGTAACTGTAAAAAAGGGTGATTAGACAGTTATGTCCGTATTTTGTCACCTTTCAAATGTGCAAACTCAGTTTGTAGGTTGTGACACAGGAAATTGTTGCCACTTCAATACTTTGCTACATACTGAGTTTAAATGAGGCCAGAAAGTCACATCAACAACTCAATTCGCTTTACAAAAAAACAGTTAAAACAACAGCGGAACTAACAAACAGTACAACTGGTGCATTATATGAAAGACAATTTTCAATAAATGGCATAGATAAAACATTTAGAACAAAACCAAGAGAGTGCAAAAAGGGGATTCAAACAAACACAAGTGTTGAACCAACCGGACGATTACTGTAAGTTATATATTGTAGGACAGAGAGGACAGGTGAGTTTTAAGTCTGGACTGACAAGGAAGGAGCTGCTCTGATATAAGTGGGAAGACACCAAGAAGGAGACAGAAAAATATTTTAAGGAAGAAAAGTGGTTGATTTCACTGTTATAATTTTGTTTTTACACATGCAGCAGTGTGGTTTAACAATAAGTAACAAATACAACGATTAAAATGTGTATTTTTACAAAATCAAGTTATGGAAATTGTTTAAATTTTAATCCCTCTGTTTTTAATCTTTTTTTTTTGCATTAGTTTAATCTTTAAACTGCACATACTAACTTGTGATTTCAATCTTGTTTACACGTGTCCTACTCATATGTATTTACCACGGTGTGCAGTGATAATTTAACTGATATTTTTTGTCACTGTATTCCTCCACCAAAAAGAAGACCCGAGCAGCAACCAATAAAAGAAGTGAACAAACTCCACTTCCTCAAATCGACACACTTCCACTCCACAACATCCACCATTAAATCAATTAGTCATGATCCCAGAGGATCACTGCAGAAGTTTATTGAAGCTCCAAATGCTGATCTCCTGTTGGGAGACATTGATTTTTAACCACCGACGATAAACAACAAACCTCATCTATAACTCACAGCCCCCCGGTGAAGTGTACACCGAGATTGTTTTTCCCCCTTTCCACCGGGCGAGTGCCTGAGCAGAGTCCAAAGGATGAAAAAAAAAAAAAAAAAGTCAACCCCATTAACTGAACTTCAGAGGAATTCCTCACTTTACATATGGAATGCACTTTAGGTCAAAGGGCAAAGGGCCAGAGGGGAATCCACCCGCGCCCAGGCAGGCAGGCCTTATTTAAACAAGCCTGGAATGCCTGGTTGGAAGAGAGCAGAAGAAGAAGGGGAAGGAACCTCTCTGCCATTAACATGAGCAGGGGCCACCGCCAGTAAATACCAGCACATTTTAAATTACCTGCACTGGCTGACTTCATGTGCTACTGACTCTGAAATTTATTATGAGCTTTTCCCAGTTATACCTTCACTGGGAATAAATGTCTGCCACTTTCATAAGATGTAATATCACTGTATGTGTTAAAATGTGTTGTGCAGGTACGGGATCCTGCAAGTGCAGGCGACCTCTTAAACATACACTTTCCCCGTTTTTTTTTTCTTATGTAGCTTTAAGATCGAACAAATGCATCATGATTTGAATCATATATATTCTCTAATGGTTTATTCTGACTCCTCGTTGATGTTTTATGAGGTTTATTCAAAGTGAAATATTCATAAAGAAGAGGCTGCACCATTCTGTAAAATGGAAATATTCTAGATATCTTTTGCATCATTTTATACAAATTTTCCCCCAAATTTACACCATATTTGGTATATTTAGCAACTTTGGGAACTCCACTAAAATTTAAGATAATAACATGCAGGTTTTAACTGTGTTTGGCTGCACAGCACAAATTTGTACTGACTGACCCACCTTTTATGCTGATGGGAATAAACAGTAAAAAAAACAAAAGCACACAGGATTAATGCTCTTTTTTTTGTTTGTTTATTTCATGTTCAGTTTCACGTAATATTAGAAAAATGCTCTCCAAAATGCAAATCAAAAATCTTGCTCTGAAACTGTTAATTGTGGAGTTCCTATCCCTCTAAATTTAAGCCGAATAGATCATTCCTGCAGCAGTTGTGATGGCTAATTGCAGCTTCCCTATCACCTGCCTGCCTAATTTCAGGATCAATACTAGTGGACCTTTTGAGCTCCTCTAAATACAAAACCCTGCATTCCAAGCGTGGGCCAACCTCTCCGTTTTTAGGACCATCTCGCCAGAATTTCCTACAAATGACATGCTACAATCCCCATGGCCGTGGTGGAATTCTGTCCACTTCAGGGCTTCAAAGCTGCAGAGGACTCGTCGGCCGGTCTGGCCAATAGGTGAAGAGGGGTGGACCCTGCCTGCCTTGACCTCACCGACCTTCCCCAACCCCAACCCCCCTCTAACCATCCCACCCAGTGTCCTGCTCCTCATCCCCCCACCTTCCACCTCATCCATCCATCCAGCCAGTGAGACGGCCAGTCAGTCAGTAGGTCAGGCTGTCCGTCTGTCTGTCTCTTAAAGTTTCTCTTTGCAGTTACAAGAACAAAATATTGAAATTTGGAGTCGAAGCTTTTCCTTTGAGCACAGAATGCACCTCAGTTGAACTTCACAATAGGAAACAATCATCAAAATTGAGATCAGTATTCATGGCGTCTTTTCATTTAACTGGCTGCTCATTTTAGCGTCCTTCTTTATGCTTTCCTCCATTCCTGTGTCTGCTCGTACACAAGCATTTATCCTACATTTGTCATTCTAATACACCTATTGTCCACAGACCTGTTATCACTGAGCAACTGAAGTGGATCAGACAGACAAAAGCCTTCATATCCACTACAGACGAGTACAACACAAGCGCAGAGAGAAGAACTCAGCATTTCTGGATGGTATCCCCGTTCTGCAGCAGCATCTCTATAAACTCTTGACTCAGCGTCTTTGGTCTGTCATTGAGGCAGCCATTTTCCCATGAATGCTCACGAGATCTCTCCCCGGTGGCCTGCAGGAACCAATTACCTCACTTTGATGAGAGCATGCCTTTCATTTCAGTTAACTGCCCAATCAAGGAATGATTTCTTTCTTTTATTGTTCTGATTCTGCAACTTCCTAAAGTCTCAATGTAAAAATATGAACTTTATACAGTTGTGGTTTGTCTGTGTTCGGGTACATTTAGCTGTAAAGACACAGCAGTGATGTTTAAAGATGGTTATTCTGGAAGATGAGTTCGTAATGTTGACTGTGATGTCTATATATAAAGTCAAAACATATTAATTGTGGTGTGTTTGAGTCCAAAAACTACACCAGGCCTTTCATAACTGTGATTTCCCTGAGTGTTTTCAGATATTTGTACTGTGTCGCCATCTGCTGGAGAAGACTGAACACTGATTTATGCAAATTGCCAGCTCATAGCATTACCCTCAAATACCACATTAAGGCTGCTAGGTAATGTTATTTGGTTTCTACAAATTCTTTAAGAGCATAATATTTCTCCCACAAAATTACACGAGACAAATTGGTTCCAATTTCAAATGCACACAATCCTGGCTGGTTTAAATGAGATATAACAAATTTATTTAATTTGAAAGTAGAACAAACAATAGATTCAAAACAACCCATTGGCTGTGGTTTTGTAAGAAATTATTTCTTCCTTTTAAACCAGACTTGACTCAGGAATTACTTTTTGTACATTTTGTGCAGTTTTGACATTATCTTTCCTTGCACAGTTGTCTCTAATGAGATGTCATAGTGACAAAAAATAAGAATACATGCTCATTTCAAACCACTTTAGAAGAGCCTACTATTTACTACATATTTTAAATTTAAAATTCCTTTCAGCCAATGAAGCTTCTTGAAAGTTAATTAAAGCTTGTAAGAGCCACAAGTGAAAAATTCCGGTTACTATATACTGAGTTTTTGGCAGCTCTGTGGATATTACAGAGAGCACTATAAAATAAAATGCCACTATTCTGTTCTTGTAGTCAGATGAAGATGCAGGTTTTGGGGAAAGATTTAGAAGAGAAGAAGAGTTTCATTCACTGGAATTAACTCACTTTATTGTGTAACTTTGTAAGGTGCCCAAACTTTTTGACACGCCTCAATTACTGTTTAATTTTTACTGTTTAAGTTCATAAAATAAAAAGTAAAAGTTTAACATTTGGCTAACTTTAATGTCTGTTTGCTGCAGGCGTTTTATTTTTGTCTTTTCACTTTTAAGTGTGAGATTCAGTATACAGGCTCTTCAACAAGTTTCTTACTTTTGGGAGCAAAATACTGATTTTAAGAACCTCCTGAACAGATGCAAATAAACCTTGAAAGGGCCACCTCACTTGATTTACACATTAAGTTCAGTTTATTGATCATGATCAGTACTTCTCAGGTTGTAAAAACTGTTGTATGATGTCTTCTTTTTTTACAAAGTTTGAAAATATAACCTGCTCTGGACACTTAAAATTTTAAAACAGAAAGCCTTCATTGCAAACTGGAAGTTTAGAATTCCAAAGATGCCATTCAGGTGCATTATGGGAAATGTAGGATCCAGCATTTCTGGAGCTTGATGCTTACTAGAGACTAAAAGTCAGGATATCTCAACCTTTGCTGCTCCCATTTTGACCATATTTTAAAAATCTGCATCTTGTATTCCCCCCCAATGCTGTACATGAAAGTACAATTCCAAATCACTGGATTAACCCCTTTAATAAACACCAAAAGAAGTGTGGACACACCGGTGTTACAGTTAGAGTCATGTTTATTTACAGCAGAATCCTGAACGAGGAGGGAAAGAACGGGAGAGGGCGGAGGGGAGGGGGGTTAAAAGGAGACAAAGTGTTTTAGATCGAGCGCTTCAGGATTCATGTTTCACTACACAGTTCTTAATTTATTTATTCACCATTTTTCTATACAGAATCCATTCAGCCGTAATATCGATGCACCAACAGAGCTGGAATCCTCTGCTGGAGGGGAGAAGAGGTGGAAAGAAAATTAAAAAAAAACTAAAGCACTAAAGAAAAAAAAAACTTTACAAAGAAGGGGGTAAAAAGAAATCCATTTTCTATAAAAAAAAATGAAACTTTTTTTTGTTGTTACCACCATGATCTTCATCAGTTATTTATATATGTATATATACACATATACGTATATATATGTATATAAATCTATGTATTTTCTCGCCATGTCCATGAAGAGGTGAAGGGAGTCTGTGGTTCCATTAAGTCCGAGTTTGGACGAGAGGCAGGCCGGATGTCCCAACCTGAATTCAGGTCCTAAAATTCAGCCTTTGTGAATCAGTCAGAGCTGACCAATCGCAGTCTTTCTGACCTGACGCCTTAGTCCCACCTGCTGACACTGCTCAGTGTAGGCCAGCTCATAGGTCCAGTGCCTTGGTGTCGGCCAGCAGAGATTCAAAACTGCAGTAGCCCTGTTAATGCAGTCTGAGAAATGATACACTTTACACTTAACATGCACGTCCAGATAGTAAAAAACCAACAGAACAAAAATAAAAAGCCAGCAAACCGAGTCGTCCGTATATCTCTCCGACTTCCTGCCGTGCGATTACTCTCACTTTTTCCAGTATACATTAGATATTAACTGACAAGCACCACAAAACAGTGGAAGGACAAAAGAAAAAAAAAGACTGTAAGACTGTCGGGTACCAAACTGTGACAGTAAAAACATCCTATGGGTTAGCTTTAATTTCTAATTTCCATTTTTCGTTTTCTGAAGGGCATAAAGTGATTTTCTCCCCTCCCCGGGTCCAAACAGACTATGTTATCTGATCACTCACACACACACACACACTTAACCATCCACCCAGACAACCCTATATCTGTAATTACACGTGGCTCTAACCACAGAACGTCTTCATATCCTACTGACCCTCATCTCTTAGGCTTTGAGTCCAAAATTTCACAATAGTCAGGTCTTCATCGACCAAGGTGAAACACTGACATTTATAAAGTTCAGACGAAGTAAAGATGTGCTGTTTGTTTCCATTGACTTGTCTTTTGTCAAAATATATAAAAACTGATCTAATATCAACCTTCTCAGACATTTATGGACTCGTGGAAGCTAAAAAGTTTAGTGATTCCATGAACATAATTTTGGGTGCACAACAGAAATTCAGTAGAAAACCCAGCATGATGCATGACGTGGTTTCATGATGAAAGTAACATAGCATACCTTCAAATTAATTCAACATTCATTTATTTGAAAAAAAAAAAAAAAAACACTGTGTACATTTCCACCTATCAGCAGAAAGACTGATAAAAAGATGAACTGACGCTTGTTTGTTTTCAGCAAATTATTTTACAAGATTAGACACAAACTGTTTCCATTAGACAGGTCATGTGTTTACGACAGTTTGATCCAACACGCCCAGGTCAATGGAAACCTGACTATTGTCACTGTTTTCAACATGTTCATGATGTCAAATTAAAACCAAGTAAAACAAAACAACTGTTCACTCATCTGTCTCGCTCTCACTCGCACACACACACACACACACACACACACACACACACACACACACGCGCACGCACGCATACTTTAACACTAGAGCAGGAAACTAACTTTTTCATCAACCAGCCACTTATGTTTTTTTTTTGTTTTTATTTTTTTCCAAAAGTCCACCAGCTATGTTTCCATCACACAAGCTAACAAACTTTAGAAAACAACCTCCGAATGATGGATGCTCGCCGGTCGACTCGCCACAACTGGCAGCCGAAATTTACCAAAGTTCGGCTGCTGGCTGGCGTTAGTTTCCCACCCTATTCAACATACTCCCAAACACAAATACAAACTCAAGATACCGCAAATACATGTGTACACATATATACAAATAGAAGCTGCCCCTTTGCAACATCAGGGGCGGCTTAACAATTTATAATGCATCATTTCTGTATATGCCAAGAATAAAACTTTTCTAAATAAAATACATAGTTATCTGTGGAGGGTGGGGAATGGGGACAGCAGATGAACAGAGAGGAGGAGGGTGGGGCTCGCAGGGAGTGTCCGAGGAGGGCGGGAGCGCTGGGGAGAAGACATTGTGGTGGGATGATGGACAGATGAAGAAAGCAGGGGGCAGGGGTGGTGGGGTGGGGGGGAGAGGGAGACGGATGGAAGGGGAAGACTCTTCTCCTTTTCTGTGTCGCTGTCGCTCCCGAGCACTGTCCTGTGCCTCTGCAACACTCCGCCTCTTCTCCGTTTGTTTAACTCGTTCCATAATAATAATATTAATAATAATAATGACCACGACAATGCTAAAAAAATATATATAAACCCCAGCCATGTCTCACAACCGTAAGTCCACAAAAAGGGGGGAGGCCTGGCTCTCGAGTTCATCTGAGTCGGTGACAAACAGAGATGCAAGAGGAAATTAAAGACGCAGAGAAAGAAGGAAAACGCAGAGAGAAGAGGCCTGACGAAATGGAACGGGCCATGGGAGGGGGAGTGGCACATGAGACCAACTATAGAAGAGGGATGAAGTGGGGGGAAAAAGGAAAAAAAAAAAAAAGGGGGGGGGGGGGGGGGATGTGGAACAAAAACAGCACAGGCAGGATGTGCTATAATGAAGAGGAAATAAACAGAAAAGAGGAAGCGGAGATGAAACGGGGAGGATGTAGGGACCAAAGATGAGTCGTGTTGGGGCGTTGTGATCCACACACTGGTGTCCTTCTGAGGGTTTTCACAGAAGATTGGCGGAAAGCATGAACAAGTGATGACAACATGGCCTCACTGTGAGTGCGCCCTCTCTCCTTCCCTCTAATTAAGGGTAAGGATCTGCAGTCCTCCCCCGCGCTGGTCGGTTATTCCCAGGGAGCATCATACCTCCAGGAAGCGGGAGCTGCTGGTCTTGGCGTGGAAGGGCTCGGACCACATGCGTCGCAAATCCCCCTGTGAACCACAAAACAATAAGAATCTCTCTCATTTGTACTCCTTTGTAGATATTCTTTCATACTACTTGCTGCAAACTTTGTTTTTAGGTCTATAAACTTGAAATTTGAATAATTATTTCCCAGACAATCTATATAGGTCATTGATAGGACATCAACTAACTTATTATAATTATTTTCATTACAGATTAATCTGCAGATTATGTTCTCGATCAACCGGTTAATCATTTGGACATAAAAATTATATATAAATAATGAAAAATGTCCTAAAGCCCAAGGTGACATCTTCAAATTGATTGTTTTCCTTCACTAACAGTCCAAATATATCACATAAGACAAAGAAACGCTGCAAATCTTCACAATCCAGATGCTGGAACTAGGAAATATTTGGCATTTTTGCTTGAAAAATGGTAAACAATTTCTCAATTGTCAAAATTGTGGCCAATTCTTTTTCTGCTGATCAACTAATCATTGCATCAGTTGTCATTGATGACTGGCTATGTACTGATTAAACTGCCTAATCTAAAATTAAGAGGGAAAAAAAGGCAACAACAAAAATCTTATACACTTTTAGTGGGAGGTTTCCATTTGTAGATTGTATGAGTAGATTACATCATTTGAATCAAGAATTAGATCAGCTGCACTGGTGAACCAAAATGTAAAAAAAAAAAAAATATAGAAACTGCAGGTGAAATTTTACTGAGGGAATCGGATCAGTCGACCTGAAATATTTATCCTTCTCTCCTTTTGAGAAAAGAACTATACAATGGTCTTTGGTTCAATTATAGCATTCAAGGAAACTGCTAAATTATGCAAAACTGCCTCAGCTGAACTTTCATCTCTTGCAAATACGTGACTGTTTGTGTCCCTCGCGCTCAGTGTACCTTCAGGTAGGCCATAGTGAGCAGAGGCAGCAGGGTGAAGGGCACCAGGTAGAGCAGAGCTGGCTGAGCAGCACGATGGATCCTGGAGGCCACAGTGGCAGTCAGCAGACCTGAAGAGACACATCAACCACATGTTAATGTTATAACAAGCTACTGAAAAGGAAAAAAGATGGGAAACCTGAGATTCAACATCGACATTCTGAAAGATTATACCTAAAAAATTCTGTTTAGATGCTTAGAAGTTTAGAAAATAAACATCTAAAACCACCTCACACTGAAATAAAACACATCTCGACCTTTAACATCCATCCATTCATCGATTCCTTGCTTACCCACAAAGTATCCGATGAGAGTGCAGTGGAAATAGGAGACGCGCTGCATGCGTCCGGACATGTTACCAGGGCCTGGGACTTCCCCGTTTGCTTGCTTCTTGTAGTTGTCATAACGCAGAACAAAGCATAACAGTAGCCCCGGCATCACGATATCTCCTATTCCCAGCATTGAGAAGTGACTTCCTGTGGAACTGCAAGAAGAGGAAAAGACATTGAAATGAGTTTGTAACTACCATGTAGTGTACAACATGTATGTCATTTGTATTTCAATACTTACTATGCAAACCTACGTCCTGATGAGGAGTCAAATTTTAATTAATTTGAGGTTAATGACAACTTTTAATTGTATTTAGGGGGGTTTACAGATATTTAGAAGGATGAACAAATGGAATTTTGTCTTGTTTGTTGCACTAAATAAAAAGTTAGGGGATCACAAAGAAAAACGTTAGGATTAATCTTCTGCTGACCTTAAATATCTGAATCAAATTTCATGATATGTCAAAAGTGGTCACTCTGTACCGAAGAGATGGACTGATTTCAAGAGCCATGTCAATAGAGGTGCTAAAAACTCAATTACAGACACCAGAGCAGAGAGTGATGAAGTGAGCAGCTGCAATGACTTAATAAAGGAAGAGTTCAGTGTGGAAGTGAAAGCTCAGGTTTCACAGCACAAAAACGCATAAAACAGGTTGGTCAATAGCCTCTGAGTGAAAGATCCTTGATGTAAAGATCAGGAACACAAACACACACACACTTCTTTCATGGTTAGGGTCAGTCTTACCTGGGAAAGACCAGTTTGCCGGGTAAGGAGAGGCGGGGGACGTCACGGCCCATCCCTGGCCCCAGGTGGAGCTTCCTGGACAGAACGTCTATGGGATTTTCAGCAGGTTGGGTGGCAACTTTGACCATCACATTACTATTGAAGATGTAAGCTGAGAAGAACACCTGGTGGGAAATGCAAAAGAGTAATTTAACCGGCCAGGTTATTACTTATTTTATCTGCTGTAAAACATGTATTCAATTTAAAATCATATGAAGGAAAGCAGGAAAATTCTCACTTTTGAGAAGCTGTGAAAAGTTTGGTATTTAAATGGTTCTGCTGCTGCTTTATCTAATTTCACAGTAAACTCACTCACTGCTTCAAACAACTTATGTTATAAAAAGCATGTAATCCCAACAAATAATTATGCATCTAATATTTGTCTATTATAGTATTATTCTGATTATAAATGGTCAGATGGTGGTTGGAAAGCAAAAAGTGTGCTATCAGGTTGCTTGACACCAAATATGTTGTAGATGAGAGCAGAAAATGTACCGTACTAGCCCGAATACAAGATGATATTTTATTCCAGAAATTACATTTGAACAAGTAGGGATTGACTTCTATCTGAGGAATAGACAATTTCATGTCCAGAAGATCAGAGATCATGTCTGAATGGAGAGAGGACTGGTGTAGGACCATTATGGACTGTTTGTAGCCTTAATGTTGCTAGGCTAGCAAGTGTAGTTAAGTCTGTTTAGAGTGTGTATTTTAGAGTCCGTCAGCCCTTAAAGTGTTTCATCAGCTCAGTTTAACTTACAGGAGCACCTGAAGGCTTGTGTAATATGTTTTCTGCCATGGGAGAAATAAATTCATGACGAGTGAAAATGAGTCTTTACTG
Source organism: Thunnus thynnus (assembly GCF_963924715.1). Lineage (NCBI taxonomy): Eukaryota > Metazoa > Chordata > Actinopteri > Scombriformes > Scombridae > Thunnus > Thunnus thynnus. Next base: position 16,689,938 of record NC_089535.1, read on the forward strand.
CAGAAACGGATTGGGGTCCAAATCGTCTGTCAAGCAGCCAAGAATTACTGCTGTCACAGATGATGAGGAGCTCAAACAGACAGTCTGAAAAATGCTAACCAGAGAAAATAATGTTGACTGCTTCCAAGAGCCTGACGAGAGAGAGTGTGAGTATGTGACTGATAAACGAGATACACAAATGTGGGATTTATATTCTGCTTTAATGGAAGTATTTCACTTTTATGAGAGAAGAGGCTTCAAGGATGAGGACTCTCTTCTCCTTGGATTAATAGTATCTCAGGGAAACTTTCCCAACAGGACGAGTGTGAAAGTGTGTTGTATTTTTCCGAGAACAGGTGTTGGAAAAGTGAGGGTCGTCTTATTGTGCGGTGTCAGTTATGATTTGCTTTTGTTTTAATTTGTATGTGTGTGTTATAAATTGCTTTTGTTCAGTTTTAACATTATTGGTGACATTTCTTTGTGAAAGGAAAACCTCACAGAAATCTGTTTTTTTCAACATGTGGATGAAGATGTTTGAATCTGGAGTGAAACATATTTCGTAGAAGATGACAATTTTACCCATATGTATTACTCTTTATAAAAAGTAATACAAGCAACTTATTATTATATGAATGAAACAGATAATACATCTGAAGTAGCCATGTGCTCTAGATTCTCCCTGAGGGGAACCACAGATTGAGATCTAAACTGATCATCATTGTTCAGTGGTTTCATTAAAAAAAATCAAGCATTCCTTCCTGTCTCACTCACTAACCAACTGATACACACCCACATATTAAAATGATCATTCATGAGACACTGGTTCTCCTCGACTGTGGTGACACTTTTATTGCTAAGTGACCGTTGCTTTTGTGTTTTGTGCTGATCCAAAGTAATGACAATGGCAGCTGAGACTAATAAACCGCAGCTAAATCCACCGGTGGCAGAGAAGGACAACTAGCTTTATAAGTTTTCTCAACGGAAATTATGACATTCATAGTTTGGGCTCAGGGTGACAGCTGCAGTCCATTCTAGCGTGCTTGCCTTCTTCTTGGTGTTTAATCTGATTAATTTCCTTGAATTTCCTGTTTATGAAGGTTGTGTTTTTGTAGGTAGTTCTCTTTGATTTCTTCAGCGACAGCGGCAATCACAGCTATCAGTGCTAACTACCCACTTTCTTCCAAACAAGCTGCTGCAGTTAAATGTGAAATGAATCACTTCCTCGGCAGCAAATTACTTAAGCTGGCATGGAGGTACCAGCTCAGGGGTGTTAAGAACAAATGTAAAGGCTTTCATGAGTAGAAGGATATTATTAGTGGTTTTTAAGCTCATGGCAGTGTGTGTGTGTGTGTGTGTGTGTGTGTCAGTGGTGATGCTGGTGAAATTTGGGATGGTGTCATTTCTCACCCAGAACACATCATAAATGAGCAGTCCTGACAGCAGCAGGCAAGACACCTTCAGACTGGGAAGCCGTACGAAGGCTATCATGGCGACACACAAGCCCATGGCTAAAGCTGCGGGGAGGAAAAAAAAAAAACACAATAGTTAAAAACACACTTCCACATTTCAGCAGAAAAGGGCAGAAATAGCAATAGTTTATTTAAGAAACATTAATTACTGTGCACACAGGGTTAATTAATTAGACTTTTCTGAAGGAATTTCCCTGCTTGTGTCCTACTTCACTTTTGGGTGTGCGAGGTACGACCTGATGCGACACAAGATGGTGTTGAGATTAGAGTATATCAGACTATACATTATGTTTATTATAATGGTTGCACTGTGCACAGTAAAAGTACTGTGGATACTGTTGCATTTATTCTAACATTATTTTACTGGTTCCACAGCATGGACACAGAGTCAAGCATGTGTGGAAATCTTTTATGATTTTTACCATCTAATTTTGATTCTTGGGATCAATTCTAAATCAATTTTCCATTCAAAATCAATTCTCAATTTAATGCAGCTGCTACCAGTTTTATCTGTGCAAGTGTTTTTTTTTTCCATTTTTGATGATAAAATGCTACATTGTTCACATCATAGAAGACGCTAGTAACATGTTTAAAATGACTGAAGTCAACTGGGTCAAATAAAAAGAACTGCACACACCCACACACGCTCCTCTGCTTTGTCAATGTTTCACTAGAGACACCAACTTTGATGAAGAGCAGTTTGCTTAAATGCCAGTTTTATTTTCTACAGCAGTTGACTAACAACGTGAGAATATTTTTCCTGTGTTAGTATGCAGTGCTCTCCAGTAAAAGCCTGAAAATAGTGTTGCTAAAAGCTTCAGACTGTATGAGTCATGTTAAGTTCCTTCTTCCCCAGGAGAAGGTTAAAGCTGAATTTTGTCCAGACTCTTTTATAGATGATTGGAATGGTATTTTTCCTACAAGTAGCACAGTTAGCAGCTATGCTAACAGCACTCCACCCCACAGACGTCAATTAATTGTCATGAACACACAAATACGAACATATTACACCAGTTCTTAAATCTATTTACCAGATCCCAGTAAAGCACAGGATCAACTTCAAAAATCTGCTAATAGACTATAAAGCACTTAATGGTTTGGCCCCCCAGTATATCACTGACCTGCTCACTGACTACAGTCCAACCAGACCCCTAAGGTCAACTGGTAGATGTCGTCTAACTGTACCCAGAATAAGATCCAGGTCCTCAGAGGAAGCTTTTATATACTTTGGTCCTGCTGGTTGGTACAAACTACCAGATGACCTGAGATCAGTCACTACTGTTCCAACATTTCAAAGAAAACTTAAAACCTTTCTGTTTTCTCAGGTTTATGACAAGCCGATTTCTTACCTGAGTGTATGCGGCTGGATAACTGTTTTTCAACTTTTTATCATTTTTTATTTTTTCCATTTTTATTATTATAATGTGTGTGTGTGCTTGATTTGATGATCATTTTTAATTGTTGTATTCTGTATTTTTAAACTTTGCTTTAAACAATTTTATCATGTTAATCAATTGCTTTTACGCTGATATTAAGCAGTAAATGAAAAGTGCTATACAAATAAAAGTGACTTGACTTGACCTACTTTCATGATTAGGAGATGATTCTGGGCAGATTTTTTTTGATATTCCTAATTATTGCGACGTAAGTAATGTGAACCACAAACTGCTCTACCATTCAGAGAAATTTTTATCATGTGTACTGAACTCTGGTGAATGAAAAACCTTTGCTGCAGACACACTGACACAACAGTCATGACAGAGTGACGCACCGTCCATGAGAAGCCAGTGTCCAGTCAGCACCCAGATGAGCACCAACATAACAGAGAGGGAGAAGGACAGGAGCTCGGCCAGAGTGAAACGCCCACAGCAGCCAAACGAAATCCTGTAATAAGACAAAGTTGAGATGCAGTGACAAAAAATAATCATAAGAAAAAGTGACACACACACACAAACATTTATATTTTAGATTTAGATACATAGATGTAGCCTGTACAGCCTTTATCTGTGCACATGTCAAGATACACAAATTAACAACAACCAAACTGAGCAGGAAAGGGGATTTGGGTTGGAGGTGGAGTTATTACTGGCTCTGTAAAGCAGACAAAGGTTTACTGAAACTGGATAGGAATTTGTAACTAGAGAGGAGGTGTTCATATTGGTTATTGAGTGGGTGGGTTGTGTTTTCAGTGACTCCTTGTGTTTTATTATTGTGATGTGAAGTCCAGACATCTGAGTCAAACGGCTTTCACTCGACAAAATCCAAAGTATTAAACACAGCAAACAGCTGCACAACTTCCAACTTCATTGGAGAAAATGAGTTAAATCAAACTGAATGTGTTGGACACATCTAACAATTTAAAAAAAAAACAAAGTCTGACCCATTTTTCATTTATCAAAAATGCTGTAACCTTCAACAGCATGTAACCTGTAACATAAACCAATAAATATAAAACAGGTAGCCCCAATCTCCCCACAACTCAATTTCAGTCTTACTGGTGTTAAAAAATAAAAAGTTAAAGGGCTATTTCACCCAAAGCACACATATATTTTCCTTCTTACCCCTAATGGAAGTGAGCTATGCAGATAATTTTTGGTTTTAATGTTCAAAGTCAAGTGAAATCCACATTTTACTGAGACGTGACCATTATTGAACAATTCTTCTAGGCTGAATCACAGAGTGCAATTGATATTTATTAAAAGACACACAGAAAGAGAAGCATGCAGCAGGTTGACCAACAGACAGGATTTAAAAGACACAAAGAATCCACATGACTTTCTTACTTGTTCTGTGGGGAGCAGGGTCTGGTCAGATACTGGCACATTGGCAACAAGAGGAATGCAAATGCAATTGTTGCAAGAACTGAGGACAAGAGAAAAAAGAAATGCACGAAAAGACCAAAAGATTAGTACACCTAGACGGCTTGTTCCAGTCGTTTTCCGTCAGCTTTAATGGGGCAGCTAATGATCTTTACAGTTTAAATCATCGATGCAGCAAAGAGGCCTTCTCCCCCGTGTTTAATTACTGAATAAACATGTGAAAGCCTTATAACACTAACTCGTAAAAACTAATTTAATGTTATGTTCAATCGCAATAGTTACCTGCAGTGCAGATGGTGAAGACCACCTGAACTGAGTCAAAGAAGAAGAACATGACTAGCAGAGACACAGAGGCCCCTATGGGCAGGAACAGTGCCTGTGTGGAGTCTATAGTTTGAATACCTGCGAAACAAGAAACAATCAATTCAGAAGTTATCGCTTTAAAAACATGGGTAAAAGTAAAAATAGTGAGTGAAAAGTGCTTTGAGTAGACTTGCCATGTGAGTAACACTCACTGTTGTTTGTGTTGCTGTTATTGAAAGACCCCGTCGTGGGGTTACCATCTTTATCCTTCTCCTGGTTCTCACAATCCATGTTTAATGACCTGCAGGAGGGAGGGAAGAAAGAGCAGGAGGGGGCAAAGAGCAGGAGAGTGGGTTGGGTGTTAGACATCAGTAATCAGGATCTCAAAAGCATGCACACAGTAAAATTAGGCTGCCTCATATCAACAGTGACTGAACTACAGACAAAAACTCCTGAAAAGTAACGTCTCTTGGGCATGAGATGACTCATTTTTTTCCCTTTGAAGTCTGATAAAACATAAAAAAAAAACCTCTTTCTTTCTTCTAAGTTGAAATCGCAGCGTAGAATTGAGTTTAATTAATTTGTTAACAAGGAAAATAAACAGCGGGAAAAGCCACATTTGGGTGAAATGGTGAAAGAAAGGCTAAACTTTGCAGAGAGGTGGAGGTCTGTGAACTTCAGCTGAACTGTGGCTATATAATGAAACCTGAAAGTGTCTCACTCATGTGCGCTCACACAATATTTCCATTTACTCGCAGTTTTTTTCCTGCTCATATCTGACATCAACGGTGCTGAAAGTCGTCATAAAATCTGTCGTAAAAATAAAATATGCTTATAAAAAGTTAGGCGACGTGCATATTTCCATCTTACGGGCTTTTTTCATGCGTTTTGACATGTCACAGTAGGAAAAACACAAGTTTAAATAATAAAGTTAATTAGGCTGAATTCCATTTAGCTGCTTCAGTTTCAGTGTCTGGTATTATGTGTACTGGCTCACTGTCACGGCTTACTGGGAAACTTGGACTATGTCCACACTAATACACTTTCATTTTAAAACGATCTCTATTAACACAGGAGTTTTAGCACCATTTCAGAAATAATTTCCATCCATACTAACTATGCCTGAAAACGCATATCACATGACCATTCACGTACACTAGGAATACATGTGCTAGTTTCAACAGGAAGCAGATTGTCTACTCTGCTGTTGGTTGCTTAGTTGTAGAAAATACTACGGAGGAAGAACAGCGATGGCAAAAAGTAAGACCAGAAATTTCTTTGTTTGGATCGATGACAAGGTGGAACTGTTACTGAAAGTGACACAGGCGGCAGAAAACATAGATTGGGAGTCATCACATGATAAGGGCGTGACGAATCAGGGAAGGACATGTTGTGACCGATAAAACCAAATCAGAAAGTGAACGTGGGCATCTGCGTCAGCGTTTTCATAAGTCTCCGTTTCCGCCCGTCCAGACTAAAATGCATTCCTGGAGTTTTCAAACTAATACAAGGTCAGCAGTGTTTTCAAAAGTCTCCATTTTAGGGTTTCGAAAACAACTGAGTAGTGTGCACGCTAGGCATAAATGAAGCAAAAGTTATGCGCTTTAAAACAAAAACGTATTAGCGTGGATGTAGCCTTGAATAGTATTAGTAACACCTGTGCTTTTCCTGCTATTAAAAGTCAAAATGTCTGCTGTTAAAAGGCCTGTGACTGGTGATGTCTTGTTTAGAGTGCAAAGACTAGAATCCTTCAACATTACACTGTAAATGATTTTATCTCCTGACAGCAGCAGCTACAGACTACAATGATCTCAGTGCAATTTGATCTGATTGGTCTTGACTTCCAAATAATAACTACAATCCACCCAACAACCATAATGTGCTCCAGCCCTGATGGGTTTTCTCCTGCTATCACAGTTTGCCTGCATCATGAAGTGAGGACGGAGCATCGTACTGGCACTCGCCTCTCTACCTCTTATATCTGGATGACAGATTTGTGTCAACACAGATAGGTACAGTACAGTTTTTCTGAAAGAGAGTAACTTGATTGATTATATATCTTAATCAATAACAAATGGATGTGCAAAACATCAATTCAGCCTGAGGGGAAAAAAAACTACATTGAGCCATTTACTTGCTAATAAGGCTCCTCTAGAACAAATGCTTTTTGGCCAATTTCCTAATGCAACTAAATCCATCAAAACACCATTAGGCGTAGGGCTGGAGATTTTTTCGGTGCACATAATGCACCAAAATCAGGTTACACCCACTGCTCATGGGGTACACTTGGGCTGTGAGAGCGCTTAACACTGCAGAAACGTAAGTATTTCTCACTCACATTTACCAGAAGATGTACATTTGCACTAGATTGAATCCTGGGAAATGGGTATATAAATCAACTGAATGGCTTTCTGACATATTAACCATAACATACCAAACAAAAGATGTTTTCTTTAGGTTCTTTAAATTCTTGCAGACTTAGACCAAAATGAGAAAATGTAACTTGACCCTACAGGGCCAAGGCTTGTTATTATTATGGGGCAGAAGAGTTTGCAGTATAAACTATTATTTAAGAAAGTATGCTTTAGGCTATAGGTCTTGTTTATGCGACAAGCAAGATGTGTTCTGCAAGTCACTGTCCGCTATCCCTCTTGACAGATAATTACTTATTTAGTGACACTCACCTGAAGCTGCCATAGACGATGAGAAGGATGGAGATGAGGAAGGTGGACACCTGGCTGGAGTCAACTAGGGAGTACGCCCTAAAGAGGAGAGAGAGAGAAAAACACAAACATGTAAACATATAAAATTAGTTTTTTAAAAAATGCAACCACCTTTTGTTTCATACAGGAGACACGAGTGTGTGGCAGGTTTTTTTATCTGCTACGCAAAAAAACACAGTTCCCATTATGACTGTAATTTTTTACCATATTGCTGATTCATTACAAGTTGACGTGAATAAAAACACATTTGTTGTTTGAGTTCAAACCCAATCTGATGTGATCAGATTTCCTGTTATCCATCAGATAACATCTTTATTTTTCTCTGCGTGATTTTTTGGTAAGCTTCTTTGACTTTAATTTTTGTAATGAGGTTTTTAAACAAAGGATACAGGATACTGCTGTATGATTATGGACTGCACATTAATGATTTCTAACTGTGAACAAAATACAGTGACTCAGGATGGACCTGATGCTACATAAATCTATTTAAACTTGGATTATGAAACAAGAAATCTGAGCAGCAAACAACCTTGGAATTATTTAACAGTGGAGAACTGTGCAAATATCCCTTTCTCTGGGAATAAAGGTGATCCTCCTCTTTCTCTTTCTCCTTTATAATCCATTCAGCTGAAGAGTGCACAGCCATAGAGGCATACAAACCATCGGTCTGAAATCAAAATCCACATTTTATACCACCATACTGTGGAAAATGACAAATGGAGAGAAGTATGCAGCTGTAATTTCAGTCAATCATTTCTCCACTTTCGACAATCTCACATTGGTTATGGTGATTTTATCGCCACCAATTTGAATCTCTGCAGGCACACAAGTCACATCTCCCCTCCCAAAGTAGACAGGCAAAAGTATTTTGGCCCTGTTTACACCTGGTATTAACATCCGTCTCGGGTGATCGGATCACAAGTGGACAGATGTAAATACAGGTGTAAACGCACCCAAGACGCATTGAAATCTGATCACTCAGACCACATTCGGAGGTGGTCTGGACCGCATGTGGCCACATTTATTTAGTAGTGTAAACGCAATGCGTCCTGGGCCACATTGAAGGACCGCCTACTCAGCTGACGTCCTCTATTTTCCGGCAGACTAAACACAGGACCCTCCGTTCAAAGCTGTTAGACTTGTCCCGTAACAGGATAAATAAATTATTTTGTTTTTCATGTGAATTAAAAACGTAATCCACCTCTCGTTTTTTCCTGTTTTTCCCGGTTTCCCTCTTCAAATCGACAGTTAGAATAGAAATTAAACCATTAATTTTTCGCTTGTCTGTCTAAAAAAATATTTCAGAAGCTTAATGTAGCTGGATAGTTTCTTCTGTCCTGTCAAATCACGACAGTTTTTAGTTTTGCTGCGCTGCTCGACATAATGGAGCTCAGGATTTATCAGGAGGACGGTGCTTTACGCCAAATAGTCTCACTGTATGAACCGGACTGTGTGTGTAACAGATGCAGTTAATATAAATAAATAGACCTATTGCATGTGTAGAAGAACACAGAAAATTAATTAAAACTAAATCCTGACCAACCCTGTCGGTGTGTCAGAGATATAAATAATCAATGAAGTTATGCTGCTGTGTCTTGCGCGTAAATGCACACGCAGCTGCGGGGAGATCGCTGCATCTCTCTCTCTCTCACGACGTGGAATATTTATATATATCCTGAATATTTATCCTTTTTAATCAAACAAGTTGAACACAGCTTTGGACGAATAATGAACGAATTTGGTCTTTGAAAAACGGAAATGATGTCCGTCTTTATTTGCATGTAGAGCAGGGAAGTGAGATCCAATCACAAGTGGTCACTCAGGTGTAAACAGACATACTTCAAGCTGTCCACTTGTGATCGGATCACCCGAGACGCATGTTAATGCCAGGTGTAAACAGGGCCTTTGACAATCACAATTGTGGGGTGACGCAAATTTCAAGAAATCTTAAAATTTAAAAGCATGTATACCACAGCAAATGTTAACAAACAAGGCAGTAGATCCATTTTATACAAAGGTCAACTGACCTGTGCATCATATACAGGAACTGGGTCAGCACAGTTCAATATAACTGATGCACTATAATCACAATGGTCTAAATTATGAGATTTGAAGGATTTAAAATCCCTCTTGTTGACCATCTAAGAGAACACTTAATATAATGTGAGAAACATCTGGAATAAATGTATTTGTATCACCGCACAACATACTGTTACTGCACGCTACATAAAATGCTGCTGTGTAGCAGAGAGTTGAACATATTCTGCTCCCCTGAGAACACCGGCCCTTATAATTACACACAACAAAGCAAGTAGAAATGAGGGTGAAACAACTCGATAGTAAAATACGCATTGCAAATTTTGTTGTGTTTAAAAAAAGAACTGAGGACAAACAAGCTATTGATTATGAAAATCAATAAGGCAAATGTGATCCATACGGCTCACAACTGTGGTAAGGTTGTGATCTTTTGGTTTCTTCTGAATTTTAACTGAGCCTATCGATGTAATTTGGGAGCACAGGACTCACCCACAGTTTGAAAACAAGCATCAAATTGCCTTAGTTTTAAAAAGGTTTTAAAAACTTTTAATACAAGCAAGAGCACTTTGGTAAAATGTGTTTCTAATTGTTCTATTACATATTGTAGTAGGCTTTGTTATACACATTGTTTTACATGTCTTTTGCACAGCACCTTGCTTCTTTTATTCTTTTAAAGGCACTTCATAAAGTTCAGCTACTTACTCAAAGTGAGTACTAGTTATTATAAATTAGACTTTGTACTAGAATGTATATGATGATATGCATTAGTTGTGTAATACAATATACTCAAGACAACACAAGATCCTATCCTGAAACAACACACAGATGCACACAATAGCTAACAACAGCTAAAATTTCAACATAAGCATTATAATGCCTGAGCAATGCATCTGCCAAGATTCAAAATAGAAACCATGCAAACAGCATTCCTGCAAAAAGATCTGTCTCTTCTATACTACCTAGAATAGCAAACAAATATTTAACATTACAAAATACAGCAAACCAGTCTGGGCCTTCAGCAAGAAATTACTGAGATGATGCCACTAGAATAACACTGCAAAAAAAGGTTACTGAATGTTCCCTGTAAAAATCTAAATACCTCTCGGCCTGATAAATTTAAGAGGAGCTGATCAAGGACAACACAATGAAAGTCTTGTGTTCAGAGCTGCTGTTTAAGAGTATCCCTACACTTCGTATTAACCTGAAGATATATCAAATCATATACATAAGACGGTTGGCATCTAACTTCCTGTCTAAGAAAGAGAAACTGCGCTGTCTTGATGAACGATGAGTATGACTGAATCACTTTCCACATCAACCTCCTGAGTGTTTCTAATGCTATAATTTCAACATAAAGCAGCAGTGTCTCCGTCTCAGACAAATGTGTGACCAGGCTTCTAGTTTGCAGACCAATGCTGCATTTGAGCACCAAATTGTTTCCATATCAGTGATCTGGGGCTTTCACATAGTCTAGACATGACATGCAACCTTATAATGCAGGCTTTTTTTTTTTCTGGGGCAAACACAAAGCTGGTACTGTGAAGAGCCACCTTCAGTTGAGAGGTGCAGATTTGACCCCAATCCTGACCTGCCTGTCTCCTGTCAAACTCTCTGGCCATGGGAGAGGAATGCAGCCTGGAGTTACAAAAACATGCTCTGTCCCCAATAATGTCATCATCATCAATGCTTTACAGAGGTAATGGCATCAGAAGCTGCGTTTAAGTTCCCCCAAATGTCATCAGTGTCTTAAAACGCACCGATGCAACTATCACTGTCTGGAATCTATTAGCTATCAGTATATCAATCTCTTTGGCTAATTAGTTTTATTATCTCCGCTGGGTGTATGCCTAGAGGAGATCATGCGTTTGGTCGTGTGTGTGTGTGTGTGTGTGTTTGTCTGCAGCTAATCTCATATACTGCTGGACCCATCAGCCTAATATTTTTTTTGTGCACATTTATGACTGTATGCTCAAGGACCTCTCGTGGTTACAGTGATTCACAATGTCTGAAAAGCCTATTTTACAACACCATTCACCATGCTAAAAACAAGGTTACCTAGTCTGTTGCAGGCCACATTTATGGCCTTTGTCGTGGCTCAAAAACTGACATCCATAGAAAAGTTTGGTCTCATGTTGAACCGGAGCATCTGCAGATTAATTCCATACCCGATATGTCATGATCCACTCAAGTAAGGCATGATACTAGATGAATGATGTTTTGTTATCTTCACTGCCATCGTGACTGTAAGGTAGACACAGCTGGCGGAGATCTGCACTCTTCTTGTTTAACATACTTATGTGCAGATGCTCTTAATATTGCCTTTCAGCGGTATGAAAACAATCATGGGCTGCATCCAAAAATCGCTCCCTATATGCTACCTACTGCACTACATTTACCCACCTGAATTCTCTATAGTGCTCTCAAAAAAACCCACACACAATTCAATGAAAAAACATATTGTGCATGGCAAGTGTACTACATGTTCTAACAATCCCACTGCGCAATGTGTCGCATGTGATAAATGCGAAATTGGTCGTGTGACACTTTAACTGGCTGATATTTGCTTATTGGAGATATGTTGTACCAATACACTGTGTCATTGTTTTTCAAACTCTCATATTGATATCGGCCTCGAAAATCCAACATTGGTCGTGCTTTACTCATGCATGTCTGAAATCTGAATTTACAGTTCACTATAGAGTCAAAAGTTTGGACACACCTTCCAATTCCCTTGAATGAGAAAGTGTGACCAAACATTTGACTGGTAATATCTATATAGTATAGGTAGTAGTGAATTAGTGGAGGAGAAACACAGCTATGGTATACTGAGGATGTCAACACACAGAAAAGAGGAACAATGGTCACAAGTAGAGCCTGCCAACACTGACTGAATGACACTCAACAGGACACTTGTTACGTTTAAAGCTAAAAAAACAACAAATATTCACTGAAAGCAACTCTATTCTTAATCAGTAACTGCGAAGCAAAAGCTCCATGTTTTTGCTGAAACTACCAACACAAACTGAAATTTGAAATACAGTGTTTGATACATGTTTATTTATATTAACTACTATGTTGCTGTTACTTCCCCTTTAGCCAGGGCCGTAACAGCAACATACAGTTAATATAAACAATCCTTTCCAACATGAATCATGCAGACTGTATTTCAAATTTCAGTTTGTGTTGGCTATGCCAGCAAAACTTATTCACTGAAATTTATGTTTAGTCTAGTATACTGATATGAACAGATTTGAATGTCTATGTGATCACTGGTACAGTTCAAGATATAAATGGTATAATACCTTTACAGGTAAGCCTTGGCTGTGGGGCATGAACACAGAGGATGACATGTTATCACCATCGTGGTATGAATAGGGCTCATAAAGTAATGGATTTGGTTTAGTCAAAACAGATTAATTCATGTTGATAAGATACACTAACAAGGCACTAAAGAAAGTAATATGTATAATTATGTATCGAGTGCCCTGCTGAAATATCAGGCCCTGCAACTGAAAACTGTCCTGTTCTGCTGGCATTCAGTGAATACTAGTTTTCTTCCGAGTACTGGCAGAGAAAACAGCCCTCGCATAAAAAGACTCAGCGCTTCAAATCATTATTCATTCTGATGTACATGTGACACAGGAATTCACAGGCTTCATTGTGATGTTTAGGGAGGAAAAAAAAAAAAGAAGCAAGAATCTCCTGTCTCTTTCATTCATTCAGTAGTAGGGGAATGACTACAGGGAGTCTATGAGGGGAGGGGTAACATGTAGTTCACTGTGGAAACAGGACACCGGGACAATGCTGCAACTTGTAGCTTTGCCCTGTTCTTGTTTGTCCAATACAGGGCTCTACTTAATGACTGAAAAACACTCTCCGCAGGCATCGTCTTTACAGATGCGTCAAACTACAATAGGGCCGGGTTTACTTGACCCAAGATGTAGGTCATAATAAATGCCTAACATTGTAGCCAATCCAAATATGACACCCTACTCATATGAGTTTCTCTCCTTTGACCTAAATGGGTTAAATGTATAACCAACAGTTCAGCTTCAAGTGTTGAGAAAGTGATTAAGAAACTGACCTTGTTCTTCTACACACAGACACTAATGATGTCACTGCCTCACTGTCAACACAGCACGCAGATAGACAGCTAGTTGAATTTACCACGGACCTAATTCATATTCTAGTATCGAACTGGTTCGTCTGAATTCTGCGCACAGAAGCCTGTAGAACATGGGTGAGATAGATGAATGGAACATTTAAAAACAAAATACAATCCCGGACTGTTGAGGGCTGGATGGCAGCCCAAAGTGCCATAAGACGTCCTTGTTCGCTGACAGACTAGGTTTTCAAATAACACAATTCCAATACCGACTTCCATCAAGCCAACTGCATGCATGACTTGACCACTAAGGGCTAGGTCACCAAGTGACAATGAAGACTTTTGCAAATGCTGCCTCTGCCTGTGAGGCGTGGCTGTTTGAGAGACCAGACATAATTACTCGGGTCTGTCCTCGTACACACACACGCAGATACATCACTCCAAATGAGAAAATGTGAGCCCCTAGCACATAGCTATCACACATGTATTTGTATTGTGTTTACTTGTGCTGTAGTATACACAAGCTTGCAGTTGCCACTGGGTGGAGTTGCCTCTGGACCTCCAAGAGGGAATTATCATTTATCTCTTTCCATTTTCTGATCCAATTATGAATGTTATGGGCTAAATCCTTCAGGAACAAGAATGTAATTTTTGGTCAACTGTGACCTTTTTGCCTCCATTGAAATAAGTGCACCTCCCCCGCATTTCTGCTCTGGTGTGTGTTTACACCCTTCTATGGAATTTATTTTGTTTGAATTTGTGTTGATAAGGGATCAACATTGAAAAGATTGATGTGGAGAGTGTGTGAGGTCCTGCTTTGGGTTTGTCTGTGATGTTACCATTACATGGTCCACGTCTCAGCTCACAACCTGCAGCATGATGTTGTTAGAATTTAGGTGACTGAAAGCCTCGGCTTCAATATTCAAGACAAGTTAGGCTATTGTCTCTCCATATGAGAAAGATTCAGGCCTTTATGTTCTGAAGGCTAATCTTTGGACGCAGGCAACAGGTGCTTCAGTAATCCGTCAGATTCAGACAGGTCAACGTGTGCTCTAATGCTGATAGTGCAGCATTAGTTGTGTCAATAGTCATACTATAATATCAGGAGACCTAAATGTGCATGTGGGACAGTGTTTACTGTCATTTTTGTTCTTACCACATTAATCAAATGCTGCTTAACACTAGATATTACTGTCAATTAAGTAAACAGAAGTCAACATTTTAAACATCCCGTAGTTAATGAGATGTGTGAATGATTTGTTGATTAGTCTGTGTCTACAAAGGCAGAGCTTAACTCGGATTTATATTGCAGATAGTCTAAATAATAGGATTTTTGGATTAGATCTTAATAACAGAAAAGCATTAAACCTTATTTCTAGAGGTAGAATACCATTTTTAAAAAAAACATTAATAAAAAGGCCAAAGAGAAAATAAAAAGACACTTTTGGACTTGTGGATGTAGTCGATGGATATGCAGCCAATGTTTGATATATATTTCTTTATTATTATCTGATAGTTATTTATTTGATAGTTACATTAATAGCGCATATCGAAGTGATTTAGAAACTTCTGTGGTACCAGAAAATAATTTCTGGATGATATCCTACAGTAATCTTAGAAATAGTTGGTTATACACTACAGCAGGTGACTTCAGAGAAGGGGACAACACCATGGTGTCAGTATGTAAAAAAAAAAAAGGTCAATTTGATATGGGACAACAGAAATAAAACAATAAAATCTCTTATTGTTGTTGGCAAATACAGAAGAACGTAAACAAAACATACAACTTCAGCCACATTTGTAAGAACCACAATACACTGCGAACATTTTGCAAGGCACCTAAATTAAACTGCAGTGATGTGTGTAAAAGGTAGCCTCAATGAGGCGTCACAAAGACACTACAAAAAACTGTTGAAATGTGCTCAGATTATCCTTGAATCCCAGAGTGAACAGGGATTACTGAGTGTTACTGAATATAAATAAGACTTTCTTCACACATGGACAGCATCACCTACAAATCATTCTTCCATACAATCAAAAGAATTAACTGTGAAACATTTATGCTAAAACAAGCTATTTAATGATCAGTCAAATTACTGAAAATGAATCCACTTTGATGAACAATTAACCATATAAGTCATTCATCAGGTAAAAATACCACAAGAAACACTGCTGGTTACAGCTTCCTGTGGGTATTTGCCATTATATTTGATATTCTTTAGTATATTATAGACTAAAAACTATTTGCCAAGAATAAACTAAAATATGTCTAGGAAACACTGTGCATATCACCAAGCCACATTCTCGACTTTTGGTTTGATATACGGGGTTGCTGCTGCATTAACACAGGAAAACACGACCTACACCTACACTCTACAATCATCACAATCAAAAATCTCTGTGTATAGGAAAATGTTTGGTTGAAAGGTTTAAATGTTACACCAATACAAGCTGAGCAATATCAGACCCATACTGAACTGAGAGCTGAAAGCCAGTTGATGCCTTTGTTCACATATGTTTTATAGATAAGTGTTATCCTCTACTTTACTTCTATGATTGTTTGCTTGTGTTTCAAGACCTTGCAGGTAACATCTCTTTATTTGAATTCTACTAGACGTGATTATACTAGAGCTACACCAGTATTATAAGTCACCATGCAAAGGACGGTCTCTGATTCACAGTAAAGGGATGAGAGAGCCTCATACTTTGGCGAAGCCAGCATTCTCCTGATAGTCATTCCTTGTTATTCTTCAGGAGACCATTTCAATTTGACACTTCCTGTAAACAGACAAGTTTGCATACCCATCATTATGCCCTCAAGCATTTCTATATTACTGCGCCACTCAAAAAACTAAAGTTGTGGTGTAGTTTGACCACAGCACACCAGTAATTTTCTCACAAGGAATAGCATAAGACATCATATTTACCTTTGTTTGCTGTCATAGTTGTAATGCTTCCCTCTTTCCTGCCTTGCCACATCAGAAAGTCCTCTCTTTCTCAATCATAGTCTAAACGTTCCTCGGACATCTGTTATATGAACTTGCCACATAATCACACTCTTATAATGTCCCCTGAAGATGATATAGATGGGACGCTTTGGCTGTTCAACAATCATACAAAAAGGCACATGGCAATCTGGGCGAAAACAATGGCTTCAGCGAAAGTTACCATAAAAATTACACAGAACGAGGGCCAATATTTGATAATGTCTCCTTGTGATGGCAAAATTTAAAAAGGTTAAAGACATTTTTTTCCATTCCTTAAAACTATGCAAGATATAATAGGTAGATAGAAAAGTGGCACACAGTTTTTAACATGTGCCTGGACAGACAAGAAAAATGAAATACTATATGACACACATATAGGTCTGCTCTCACCTAACACGTCTGTGTGACTGTATATCACTGTGTGTAGTTCAGGAGGCACAATTTCACCTAAAATGTGATGGTTGGTAAGTGCTGAATTACACAGTATGCCCTGTGATAAACCCCAAAACTGAAAGTGAGGAAGAGAAACTAGGAGAGAAAAACTCCAGTGACACATGGATGCACCAGTGTGATGGTAACAGAGTAATGTACTGACGGTTATCGATCAAGCCAGCAAAGCTAGCTGCTGCTGCTGTAATGGCTGTTAAAAGTAGCATCAAACTACAACTTGCCAGCTTTCAAACAAGACATCTTCAGAAGTTTATATTGGCCGGTTGGCTATCACAAGGCTAAACAAGGCGCACTGGTGCTTACATATTAGTAATTTATCTAGTACAGTACAGACAACAATATAACAACTGTAAAACTAATGGCAAACAATGGAACATACAAGTGTGCCAACGCTGCTGAGCACAGCACCTTATCCAAATGCCTGTATACACATATATCATTTCAGGTCTGTGTCTTCAAATACCTGCTTTAGTCATAATACAATTAAGTACATTAATGACACCTGTGGGTGCTTTATGTAATGGCTTCAGTACTGAAATGCAAAATTGGTGGGTTTTTTTGTTTGTTTTTTTTAAATGCTCATAGAGCAGAACTGGTCTTTGATTATGTGAGAGGTGACATAAGTCTCCGTAGGTGTTTGTATTTCTGATGGGAGTTGGGGTTGCATTCAGGATCCGAAATAAACACCTGCCAAGCGCCACATGCAGCTAGTTTTTCTGATTGACGAGTAAATCTCAGAAAGCTATCAGCCGCACTGGCGGGTAAATGTTTATACCAAAATAGTCATGTAATGAAATATCTGGCATGATGGCTCAGAGGAAATTACTCATGTTTGTCCCTATACAGTGTAGACACATGCACCATACACGTTTTTTACGCATGTCTAAACAGTGCCGCAAAACTGCTGGAGCACTCGAGACAGTCTGAGGTGAAGGAGCGCCAGCCACAGACCGTCTCGAGCACTCCTAGCTCTCCGCTAAACTGTCACTTGCCACAGGTCTACTGCTAGCTACAGTTAATTAAATAGATATTATGTGGGGAGGAGTAGGTATATGTGACACAAAAAATATATACTTCGCCGGTGGATTTTTTTCATTTAACAGTCCCCTTGGCAGGTAAGACAAAAGGTTAATTTCGGTGTATTCAACAGTTCAGGATGTAATGTAGTATGGAGTTAGTCTAGCTGCTCCTCTCCTGCTGAACAGCGACAGAGGCAAAGGCAGAATAACAAAAACAGACAAAACTGGCAGAAATAACATTTTCAAATGATTCTTATGTTTGTTGAAGATTGACTGTGCTTGTGCTATTGGGTTTAGCCTGATTGAAAGCTGCAATATGTACATTTAAATTACAGAAAACATAGCAGAGCATCAAGTATAATTTTTGTAGTTTTTTTACTTCATTACAGCACTGTCAACCCAACAGAAACGACACAATCCACATTTCTCAACCAAGCCAAATTCTGTGTTTCTAGAGTTTCACTCCGGCATACACATGGAATAAAATAATATCATTTTGAAGATTTCAGCTTCAGTCTTGTCTTACAGCCTGCACAGCTATAAAGGCACATAATTGCTCACAACTTCATGTCTCACCTGAAACAGATTCAAATTTACGGGCAAATATGGAAAAGTAACTAGTCATGTGACACCACTGTAAAATTGCAGATGACTGTATGTTAAAATGCAGCGTAAAAACGTGTGTGAAAATTTTTACCACACTGTTTGTCTGAGTGAATGCACGCTGTAGTGATAAAAGCAAATGTGACTTATCAGTTTGGTTGCAAAGTAAAACTGTTGCCAACGTAAACAAACTATATGACTGCTTTTACTTATTACATTAACACAAGCAACTACACACTCAAATTTCATTCAAATAGGATTTTTTTTCTCTAGGTTGGCATTGGGCGATTTTGAAGGAAAGAACAACATTTTGGGAAATAAGCATGTTGGTTGTCCTAACAGGCGATTAAACAATTGATCTTAATTTTATGTCAATGTACTCAATGCGAAAAATGGTCCAAGACATGTTAAGCCTAATGTAACACATAAGACTAGGAGCTAAAATGATACAATACATACATAAGACAATTTTGAACCTGCTGGAAGATGCAGTTATTTTTTTTATCATGTATCCAGATATAGATCACATGTCGATACTAGATGTAAATGAGGCCTTAAAGTGCATCTTTAAAGTTTTTGTGTCCATAGAGCTGGTTTCCTGTAACTGAGTTCTATCAGCTTAGCACAAGCAGTTTGATTTCAATGTAACAATGGTCACAACCATCTCGTTGTACGTCCTTATCCATCAACAAGCTTAGTTACCAACAAGCATGGCAAACATTTGATTACCAATCATCCTTTGTAAAATATTTTCATCTGAATAGGACTCAAGCAAACATACAAAGATAGAAGCCGTCCTGTAAGAAAGGTACTGCCTGCACACTTTTGCAATGAAAAACAGAGAACATCAAATTCAGTTTTGATCAACTCTGTTGTGAATTTTAGACATAGCCCTCTTATTTCAAATTTGAATTGCAAAACAAACACATGTACGAAAAGATTTCCATCACATATTATTCCCAATAAATTCATTCACAATACATTACAACGTAAGCAGGCACCAGGTCATTGTTTTTCAGTGACTACCTCAGACAAGCCACTGAGCCTCTCTTGGGATAAAACTCTTAAAAATCAACATTACTAAACTACTATTAACTAAACTTCATAAATATTAAAGGAGAACTCTGGGAGGAAACATCTAAACCTACTAGCTCCTAAACAATGGTTATCAGATTAAAATTCCAGATTAAACTACTTGTTTTCTACATGCTTAATATTCATAGTTATAAAGAAAATCATAACAGTTCCTGACCTTACAGAACAAACTCCTGTATCAATATGCCAGATTAATTAGATATAAGATATAAGAATAATAAGTGAATCAATAATCAATGAATTGACTGTGCTGATAATAAAAGTTTTGGCCTAATCCTACATTTAAATGGAAATTTTGTAGTGGTTGGCCTTCTCCTCCCTAAATATATAGCTTTGTGACAGGATGTTTATTAAAACAACAATGACACAAAGTCACTCAGCTGACACAATTTAAACACAGCATTTCCTTCAATGAACCTAGTCTGCTCTTAGAGTCATTAGTGCTGAATATTCATACAAGAAGAGGATGCTGTTCTAATAATTTATCATTACAGACACTCAGCCCGTGTTGCTGGGATCAAACAAGCATAATTTAGCTCAAATTAATTAGCTAGGCCTCAACAAAGTCAGGTCATTTTCATTCATGGGAACAACGCATTTCAGTGATCACATCATCTGTTGTCTGGTTTCGTTTTTATCTTACCATGTACTAACATGCAATTATAATGTTAACCCGGCTTCTGCAACGATGATATAACGATGATTTATGACAACCTGTCGTGTGTCACAATGCCAAGCTCAACCTGAAACTGGCATTTTAGGAACATGACTGCGATGCCAGTTAGCTAGCTTAGCTCCACGGCAGAGCCTTTGTTATTGTGTGCAGCAGCGGCTCGACGATGAATGCTAGCCATTTTATATCAGCTAACGCTAATTTGTTGGCACAGCTAACCCCCACTAATCAGCTTGACGCCGTCGTACAACGTTGTCCTCACTGTGCAAAAAAATACTATGTTTTTTTTCATACAGTCAGCGCTGATAATATGAACGACAGAATCAATCACCAACTGGCTAACCCAATAAGCTTAGCACGGTTAGCACAGCATCAGCTGGTGGAGCTGATTAGCCGCTGCTAGCTGAAGTTAGCTGTTAGCATTATCAGAGCTGCAGGGGGTGGGGGGGTATACTGTCTGAGTGACATTTTGCTCTCTAGACTGTGATAAATGCACCAGAAAACGTCGACGTGAAAAGCAAAGTGTGTCTGTGAATTGCCAGACATGTAAATTCATTGATTTAGCGTCATGTATGAACCAGACTTGTCAGTAGCGGCAGCTAACGTTGGGTAGCTGCTGCTGGTAGGTAGCGCGACGTCTGTGCGCACTCACCAGGATGAGTAGCCCTGCTCCGCCATATCGCCGAAAACAGTGGGCTCCGCGACAGATTCAGGTCCCAGTGACAACCCGTTGGGACCTCGGGAGACGTTTTCTGCTTTTCCTTCACAATCCGACGTCCTAGCAGTTACTTTTAGGTGACAACATGGTGACACATCCCGGCGGCAGCAGCTAGTAACCACCAGCTGAATATCTTGCAATTGAAATGGGAATGATGGTTTGCTATCGTTAGGTGGACAAGACAAAGCACCCCGAGAAAAAAAACACACTGATGTTATTTTCGTCGTTTTTTGCTAATGTCCTCCCGTCACCCCAGCCGAGAAGGCTCGGTCTTCCAACGATGCTACACCCACTGTAAATCCATATTCAGCACGATGTGTCCAGTATAAAGTCGGATATTCCTCAGGTCTGCACCCCTAGCTGTTATGGAAGACGTTCAGCTTTGTTTTCTATAGCGAGAGTCGCGGGAGCGCGCACAGTCGCCCTGCTGTAGAGGTTTACAAGTAGGACGCGCGCCGAGACGCTTCTGTGCACATAAAACGCTTGCAACGGTTTCTCCATTATAGCATGTAAGTTATGTAGGCTGTAAACATGACGACATTTCATTCACTGCCAAATTATTTCATATCATCACGAAACATAATTTGAAACGTTGACAAGACTAAATACTGAAAAAACCTACAAAATCAGACTAATTACATTAATTGTTAAAATGAGAAACGGGCTGCAAAAATATCATTTTGTGAACAAATTAAAAGTGAATACTAGGGTTTACAAAAATGTGCTTTCGGTCTTTTCAAATATTATCTTGCCAAAAAAAAAAAAACAATCGGTGATGAATAGACTCAGGGGGCTCTATCATAAAAGGTGGTTTGCAGATTCTTCTGGATAATTTATTGATTAAAATCTGTAACACGTCGTTTTAAATTAGTTCATGCTCCAGGGTCTGAAATGGGGATTTCATCGTCTATTGCTGGCAATAAGATACAGTAAGACACAATTAAACAGGAAAACACAGTAAGACCAAAAAAAAAAAAAAAAAAAAGTAAATAGAAGATATTATTGTTTTGCAATAAGCCAATCAATTAAAACCAAATGTTAAGCCTACCTATTTTTTTTCCTTTTTAATATTTTGATTGATATACGTATGAATAAATGTTTGATCAGTGTGCTAACAAAAATGCTGGATCCAGCAAATGATGGACTCTGGAGATGATGGATAGAAAGGTAAACAAGTGTTCCAGTGCTGCCATTAGTCAAACAGAGCAGAGCCCTCATTAGCCTGGTAATGGCAATTGGCAGTGATCGCACAAATTGCTGGATTGAGCAATGAGACACATTCTTGTACAGGACACACACACCAAGTTAAGATAAAGATAAAATGTTGGCTGTTGTGTAGAATTTTTTGATCACTCGAAATTCCAGTTCCCTCATTTTCTCTTGCACTTCTAAAGCTTTAAGTGAGAGCTCTTTTTGCCAATCACTGTGCTGTTATTGCATCTACACACACCTCACAAACTTCAGAGACAGGACATGTCCTGATTGTTAACATAATGTACATACGACCAATTATGCAGCTGTGCCTACAACTTTATTTGAAATAAGTATACAAACATGATTCCTCTATACGCCAATTGAACTAAATCCCCACTGGCACCCCTAGAGGCTACACTACAACCCGGAAGAAATAACATAATGATTTTTAGCCATGCTAGCGGTATGGCTCCAGGGATGGTAATGTGAGTTGATCAGTTGGTCGGTTCACCGCTTTAGTCCAAATTTAAATATCTTAAATAACAACATGACATTTACCATGAAATTTGGTATATTCATGGTCCCAGGAGGGTAGATCGTAGTGACACTGGTGATCAGCTGGCTTCTCCTCTAGTTCCAGTATGAGGTTGACATTTGTGGGTTTGAGTGACATGTCTCAATGACAGTTGGACTGATTCCCATTAAATTTTGTACAGACATTGATGTCCCCATCAGGTTGAATTATATCAACCTTGGTGATCAGAGCAAAATGTGCCTATTTGAGTTTGGTGATTGTTAAAAAAAGGAAAGGTCAGGGGGTCGCCACAAGCATTAGGGTTCATCCTCCAGGGACTATGAAAACCTACAGAAAATTTCAGCCAAATTTAGCCATTAGTTTTTATTTTATGTTTATATAATTGACAATTTAACCTGGAGGTGGGGTTAAATGAGCAGTGTCCAAAGGACTGGTCAATACATTTAATGGCTATCTGCCAACTAGCTTTAAATGTTTCTTGTGTTCAAGTGGAAATGTTGGCATGATAGTGAACAATAGGATACATTGTCATGGGCTAAAGCGTTGGTCAGGGGGAAATTTTTATCTAACAGCAACATTGGACAAAAGATCATGTCTACAAAATCATTTTGAATCACCCACTTGAGGCTCTTAATATGGTATTCATGCAGAATTTGATGGAACTGTGGCTAGTATACTGAAATATCTTCCTCTGGACTTAAGTGTGGGATGAATGAACTTACTACTTACTTTGGTGTGTCAAATAAAAACCATGGCGCAGTGTAAATAAAAAGAAGCCTTGGGTTGCAGTGATGCATGCTTGACAGTAGCGGAGCATGAGCCCATATGGAGTTGGTCAAAATGACATAGTTAAGGCCACAAAGGCCAGACAACTAAAAACCACAGCTGCATCGCATATGGAAACAAAGTCAGGACTTGACCTGACATGAGATTTGTGAAAATATACCCTCATTTTACAATGTGTGCAGAGACTTGTGACATAAATGTGGAGAGATGCTGATTTGAGAGTATGTTGGGGCATGAACATAGAATTTTATGAAAATTGAGTTACTACACATTTAAACACCAGATTAAATGTTGACAAGTCTCAGCACTTACTTTCAAATCTAGGTACAGATTCACATATTTTACTACACATTTTCAATATTGAAGTCCTCCATTTTATGATATAGTCATGTGTGGTATAAAGAAAGCTAATTGTCAGCTAATCATGTGCAATCATTTTCCTTTTTAGATCTCTTTGTATAATACACATATACTAGTCTTGTCAATACACGGGGCTGTGGGCATAAAACTGATTTTATAAGAAAGATTTTATAGTAATTTACCATCTGTCTAACTCACAAAGAAAAACCCTTGCTTTTCCTTTACTTAATTTCCACAGTTAAATATGTGTATTGATCTGAGGTAAGTTTTACATACCTTTAAGTCCAGTGGAATAAATAATCGTGCTTGACAATAGAAAACTTTCCTGTTAGGGCTTAGCTGATGCCAGACGAGACAGTGTCTTTCCTGTAGATAGAGATGGCATTAGGGTTTAGAAAGGGGTCAACAGGATTCCCTCTAGCCAAAGAATGCAGGGATTACAAGAGTCTCCAAAGAGCTGCGTTTCTTACAGATTATGTACAATCTGTCCTCAACAAAAGAGCCACATTTTCAGATACAGGAGCAGAAGTAGCCAAAAGCCATTCAAGGGCAGCAAAGATTTTTTTGTGTAGCATCCATTAACCTGCACTCAGCTTGTGACACAAAACTGGTGTTACCTGATGTCAGTGACAGTTTAGCCTTCTACAAATAAAAAAAATGGCTCGTCTGTACTTTCTGTACATTCTGCTTCAGGGTCCATTTGAAAACACTCTTTGCCCTATCAAATCTTTATAGATTCCTGCTGGAGAGATTTTTTTTTATCAGGAGAAGCATGGGTGTTTGCACATATGTCCATGGTTATGCATATGTGTATGTTTTTGAGGTTTGTGGTTTGTTTGTTTGTTTTGTTCTTTTTTTGTCTTCTTGTCCTTTGTCCTCCTTTTCTTATCTTGTGTTTCTATGTTAGTTGATTACTTTCTGGCATGAATTCTCAGTATGAATTGTTAATGTGCTATGAATTATTACTATTTGTTACCAGTAGTTTGTATTGTTTTTCCTGGAGGAGTCTGAGGAGAGGGTCGGAGTGGGTGGGGTTAAGAGAATATTTCATTTTTTTTCTTTGTCCCATGTCTATCTATGTTTAAAAATAATTTAAAAATATTCTCAAAAAAGAGATGCAAAGAGGCAAAATAACACTTGAGGAAATTAGCCACCTGACACTGCAGCATCTATCACACTGAGCTGATCTAAACAGGAATGAACGACTTGCTAACCTGCTGCCCACTATTAGCAACATTCAGTAAGCCAATGAGCAGTTAAATGTTCTGTGATTTTGTAGTAAAAAGTGCCAGGAAAGTAACACTACTTCAGATTTCACAGAACCCCTTAATTATGTAATTTAGTGCACATGATAATCATGTGTGTCACTTTATGAACTGAAGTAAAACCTCTGAATAGAGCATAGGCCTCTTTTACTGTACATATATCTGTGGAGAGTCTTTGTGTACATTCTTAGAAGTCACAACTTCACAACAAGGAATATCAAAGATGCCAGCAGGGACATTTAATTGTGGCTGTGGCCACATATTTCAGATGGATCCAAAAGAAGTTCGTGGAAGTAGCTGAGTAGATAGCTACACAAAATAGAAAGCCACAAATTGGATTTCACTGGTGGTTTAAACATCAGCTGATAGTCTCAACCAAATACTGAAGACAGAGGGTATGCAGTTGAAAAACATATTCACTATTCTGGCTCCCACCATGTCTTCAACTATGACTTAGATTCCTGTACAAAGAATATTAAGACATAGTGTAAAGATGATAAAGGATGTTTAGAAAGTAGATAGATAATTATATTTATCCTTTCTTGCGTTACAGCAATTACATGCGTTACAGAAATATTTTCCTTGAATCAGTTAGGGATTGCTGGCCTGAATTTTGGTATTATTATTATTTATACAAATGCAATATGATGACATACATTTTAAAAACTCAGCTAGTTGTGCACAAGTCTTATATTGATGTCAGCTACATAACGACTCCAGAAAGATCCTGCCTCTAATGTAAATATCCGTATATGGCATATAAAAAAGTAGATAAGGGGATGACTCACTACTGTGTATTAAGCGCACCAAAGATAAGCATGGGGTTTAGCCATCACTAAGTAAATATACTGTATGACTGACCTAAAAATCAGTCATCAATTGGCAAGGCAGTACATAGGGTTGGCCACTAGATGTCAGTCTTTATTTTGAGAACAGCAGAGGAGACACACACACCAGAGCCAGTCATGCAAGACCAGGCACTTGTAAAAAATGAAAAAAACATTTATATTCATTACCAATTTGTTCAGGTATTTCCACTTTTCCACTCTTGCCACATTTGATTTTCATGTTCAACTTCGTATTCACCATTATTCAGTGATGTAAGAAGTCTTGTTTGGATAATTTGAAGAGCCTGGTAACAGCCGGGGTGTACAAAGATCCTCACTGATAAAACTTAGAAGATTGAAATAGTTATAATAGTTAACATGATTTTATGTTAGCAAGTTGCATCATAGTAGCAAGCACTTACTTTTAGGGCTGGATTTATTTTGTGGAGGACTTGCTAAGTGATGGTGGTGGGATGCAGGAGGATTTTCCCAAGACTGGGGTGCTGTTTCTGGTTTTGGACTGAAATAACGTTGGCATAACTTCAATTCAAAACTTAAGCTTCTACACGTTTATCTAGGTCAACAGGAGGAGTATATTTATCTACTACTTCACGCATAAGCATGTTGCGGGTATAATAGGAAATACACACACTTCACTTTAACATTTTATAGTTCAGAATAATGACCGCAGTGATATTATCGCAAAAGAGAGTCCTTTACTATCTTCAGTTGAGGAATGGAGCTCATATCTCATATCAGTGGTTGCACATCCTGTACACAGAGCAGCCCTGCTAAATGCTTCATTTCTCTAGCTGATTTAAAGCACCTGATTACACTTCTGAACTGATTAAATGGGTAGACTGAGTACACTGTCAGTATTGTTGTAGATCTGCAGAGAGCTCCAACCTCCAGGTCATGTGGTTGTGAGAAGGGAAAACCTTTATGTACTGTACTATTTCTGTTAGTTTTGCAAGGCCATTGCTCTGTAAATTACTCTTTACAAGGATCCTAATCTAACAACCTTAACACTAAGAGTACAATCTGCACACACTGTGTGTTTTGGTGGGAATGAAATATTAAGAGAATGCAGCGATTAATTAATTGGGTATTTTGATATTTGCAGTGTTGCTCTTATAACTTTTCATCACTGCTGTACCTCATGGCACTCAATCCAGTCAGTAATGCACTTCTTTTTTTTTTTTTCTTTTTTTTTTTTTTTTACAAAGGTTGCCACTTCAAACACCAGCCTGAAGTAAAAGCAGCATGTTTGTTTTTATTGTATTGCAGTGACCACTCCAAACATATCCTCAGGGTCGGATGTTTGGACTAAAACATGGGCTTGAAGCAGAAATCGCTTTGGCAGAATACAGTTTGTGGTTCTTTTTTCTGAGATTGTTAGATGCTCTGTGCAAAGCTGACCTTTGAGGAAGGCTAATTTTCCTCCTGCATGATGCACTTATGCCACAAGATTGCCAGGTGTTTTGTGACATGCCTCCCACTCAGCCAGGTATTATCCCTGGACGTGGATCACAATAATAAAAACACCAGTGACACAGATTCCATGCTTGCTGTCAAGGACACCACTGACAAAAGCAGAAGCAACTTTCACTTTTCTGTACGATACGCTGTTCTCAGCCGCGAATGGCTTTATGCTGGCCTCTTTTCCTGCAGCAAGTTTTAGTTCAAGTCTATCCAAAAGTTGTCATTGCAGATAAACATTGTTAAATGATGATGCAAATGTTTGATAAATTAAAAAAAAAAAAAAAGAAACGTGTTGGAGTTTGTAGATGGTGGTTGAGACAGGAACTCCGCAGCCTCTCTTTCCCCTTCCTCTCAAGCAGAGTCAGGGGGTGAACGCCTGTTTGAAGCTCTCCCCCTGGGCTCCAGGGTTCTGTGGGATCCGGGTGTGCTGACACTGTTAGCACGCCTGATATGAGAGCCTGATCAAAGCTAGCTCATTCTGCCTGACCGATTTCCACAGGATTAAGGATTAGGGAGACAGGAAGCTGGGAGAGGCACAGAGACAATCTGGGAGAGACAAAAAGGGATGGTGAGGGTTATGGAGAGTGAAAGGGATGGAGATATGTTGAAGGAGACAGAAGGGTCATAAGGCACTGGCAGGGAACATCATGAGAAACAAAAGACATGGAATAAGGGCATATTGGCGTAGTAATTTACAAAACAAAGAAACCAGTACATCAATAAGTAGAACAAAAAGAACAAATTCTACAAATCACATTACAAAGAACAATATAAAATGCTTTACTGAGAGTGATTTAAAAGAGTCTTTCAGATGTAACGTGTCTCAGCAGATCTTGTGGGATCTCAGACAGCAAAAACTTGGTCACCTCCAGGACCAGGTTGTGCTGCAGCTCATGAGGTGTTAAGTATGATACTGTGTGTAACCAGGAGACCAAAACTGCTGTGCTTTGATAGTGAAATCTTGAAATCAATTCTGAAACTAACAGGCAACCAGTGTGCATCTGCTTAATGGGGTAAAATGATCCTCTGGTCTTTATTTGGCAAAAAGCCTCGTTGCTGCAGTTTTGCAAACAGGAATCTGATTTAAATGGGAATAGAGGGAACAACAGTACTTTAAATGTAACAAGATGAAGGCGTGGATCATGTTTCTTACAGTCCAAATCATAAAAAAAGGTTATTTTGGAAATAGCTTCCACCTGAAGGAAGCGAAGACTGAGCTGCTGGCTCACTTTTATCAGCAAACATCAGATTCAAAGGTCACATCATGACATCACAATCTCACAAAAAATATTCTAGTCATGTCAAGTCAGCCTTGTTTAAAGGGTCTGTAATTGCTGAGGGAAAACCTTTCAAGAAAGAAACTGGTTGTTATTTGACAATATGGAATATCATCATCATCACCTACTGTATCAGAAACTTGATTAATATCTACTTTGTATTTCTATCAGCCAACTTGATGCGTGATGATACAAGAGAGGACAGATTGAATTCTTTTTAATTACATTGAAACACACATTGTGGTAATTCCTCTTTCACACCTGATATCATCAGCGTTTATAGTCACAGGTTTGACGTTTTTCATGTGAAACGTCAACAACAGCTATTGAGCCTCAGTGGAAACACTGACATATTTCAGGACCAAAACTTATGTATGCGCTGTCTCCTCTGAACTGGCACTTTCTTTGTATCTTGTTTTCTGTGTCCTGTTGACTGTCAGTTATTTATATTTGATTGATGCAGAAGGGACGTCCCAGTGTGGGGTTTTGGTGGTTTTGTGGCAGGTGTTTTAACAGTTTGTTATTGCACTATTGACTGTAGTGTCTGTTATTTCCTCAGTTTTATTTTTAAGAAGATCAAACATTTCCATCTGCACTAACGTTGAAACTGAGAGCTGATACATTTCTGCAGAATTAAATGACAGTTAAAGAGGAAGAGACTGTTTGTTAAGATGAGTGGATGTTCAAAGATAATTAATGATATACGTTGAATGGGGATAAAGAGACGCGGTGAGAGAGAGAAAGTGACGGAGAAAGAATGGGGACAATACACCACCTGCCTGCCTGACTGGATTAAAAGGGCCAGATGACAGGTCAGGCAGAGGCAAAGTTGTTCACCCCCACCAGATGTGCTCTTCCACTGGCCTATAGCCGATTAATTATCTCACAGTTCATGACACCGGGGTTGGTGTCCTGGCAATTACATTATACTACACACCCTGAGCAACCTGATCTGGGGATTTTTTCCTGCTGGACAGTGTGTGTTTGTGTATGTGTGTGTGTGTCAGGAGGAAGGGTGGAGTCTTTTAACACACTGGTGGCATCCATAATGACAAAGCGATACTTCGCATCATGCGGCGCTGCGATCATTATGTTTCAGTGTGCTCATGCATGTGTTCTCTGTAGCTGCAATCAAGCAAAACACATTCTTTTTTTTTTCTTTTTTTGGATCTTCCCAGAGATTATCAAGAAGGGGAAGAAACACATAAAAAGAACCACCCATTCACACCCCGTGGCATGCTGCCTCATTTGCCTGAGCCTCTATCAATTCTTGCTTATAGCCAATAGCAATAAAGGAAGTGGTCCCACTGTCACAGAAACAGTTGGCACGGAAACAGCACATTACACCATCGTCCAATCCCCCTCCCATTCCTTTGTCGTCATTTCTCCCCTCCCCTCCCTTCCTCTCCTCTCCTCTTTGGTGCCCTCCTCCTCCTTCCCTCTCTCTCTATCTTGTATGTTTTTTCAGTCATCAATGAAATCACAACCAATCCTGCTGCTGGCCTGTCAGCAAGCACACAATACCTCAAGAAACACATCTACTCACTGTATCACCTCCATTCTAGCCAGTAGGGCTCGGATGCTTTAATAGTCAAAGGATATTTTATCATTATAGCATGAAATAAAGATACACTGGATGCTGTAGCTCCTCCATCAAAGCCTGTTTTTCCCCCCTCTCTCTCTCTCTCTCTCTCTCTCTCTCTGTTCCTCTCATGATTTAATCCTGACCATTTCCCCCTTCTCTCTCTATCCCTGCTGACTCCTCCCTCTATTTCTGTCCTGCACTCCCTCTCTCTGCCTCTCTGTCTCTGACACACTCAAACACACACACACATATATACACGCCCTCCACCCCCATCGCTGCAGTGTCTCAACTGCCTTGGAGCAAACAAGAGAGGATATAGAACACAGACGTTAATAAGAAAAGAGAAAGAGGGGCGAAGAAAGAGAGAGAGAGAGAGAGAGATGTACGTGTATGTGTGAGAGAGACCCTGTGAATATGAAGAAGATATGAAGATGAAGCAGCAGGACTAAAGGTGGATTGCTCAGAGCCTTTCTCTCCCTGCAAGGGCTTGTCTGCAGTATCCTTTGTAAATGGATGCTGGCTTGTGAACACGGTAAGCCTGACTACTCTCAAACAGACACACAGCTTCTTCTTTTTTTTTTTTTTTTTTTTGTAATCACAAGGCTGGCCTGCTTTGGACACAGAGGAGGAGCAGGACGCTATTTCATTATAAGCATTCTGTTCTTCTGTTCTATGTGGTACGAGTGTGTTTTCCTGATGAAATGGGGAAGGTGATGTTCAGAGATGGCACCAAGGCAGGCAGCTTGTCCAGTCCCCTCCTCCACCCTGCTAGCTCTGTGCCAACAGACGGTGCTATCTTATGCTTGCTTATATTTGACTCATCATCTCCCCAGAGCATCCTCGGTCCTTACAGAACGCTTTTATCTGAACGCAGTGCTTAGTTTGTGTAATTACTGTTTGTAGGACAAGTGGATGATGCATCAAAGATGTATGTGTGTGTGTGTGTGTGTGTGTGTGTGTGTGTGTGTATGTTTGCATGTATGTCTCTGTGCTCTGTCCAGGCCATAAGCTATGAAATGGAAAGAGGGATACGAGAGAGTAAAAGCAGCATCACACACAATCAGGTGTTCAGTACTTACGGCTGGCTTTACGAGACATTGAATGTGAATGTGCAGTGGGAGGTGTACAAATCCCACTGAGCTTGGCTCTGCAGGCACTGGGATAAGCGGGCAAATTGTGGCCCGACAGCAGCACAGTAACGTTGTAGGATTTGCCAGTGAAGCTTGCTGTCTGCTGTTCTATGGGGAAATTTACATTGACGTTAATTAATAATGTCAAACTGGATTTATTTGTGTCTGGCTGTTTATGTGTGTTTATGAATGTAAATTTTAACAGGGAGAGGGGCAAAGAGGGAGAGAGAGAGAGAGAGAGAGAGAGAGAGAGAGAGAGAGAGGGAGAGAGAGAGAGGGAGAGAGAGCGGAGCACGTTCATTACTCAGCAGGCAAAACAGGATGATTTGTGACATTTTCTGTTTCAACAATCTGATATTTTTTAACAGGGCATTATTGTAGTTTTTTTTTTCAATGGGGGTTGGGAACAGTTGTGTAGCATCAGGAGAGCATGTGTACTTGCGTGCACTGTATGTGTGTTTGTGGTACATGCCTGAGAAAGAGAGAGAGAGAGAGAGAGAGAGAGAGAGAGAGAGAGAGAGAGAGAGAGAGAGAGAGAGAGAGAAAGAGAGAAAACCAGTGCAGGGAGGGGTCGAGGGGCTAGGGGGGTTTAACAGTAGGGAGGCAGATGGGGCAGAGGGGCGGAGGTTGATGCAGTAGAGAGCAAGAGAGAGAAAGAAGGAAAGAGAAGATTTGGAACAGATTGGATGAAAAAGAGGGGGAAAAGACCGTGATAATTTCACGGCAGTAGAAAGACAGCGCTTTTCGGAGCATGTGACACAGAAAGAATGCTGGATGTGTCTGTGATAGTTCCACCGGCAGCAGCAGCTCACACAGAGGCCATCAGACATCAGTGTATCAGGGCAAAAATGGTGGATAAATCCAACCATACCTTGATATCTTGAGCTCTACTGATTCCAAAATGGATCAGGATAATAAGATTGATACTTTTGCTGACCCCCCCCCCCCCTGTAATGTAATGCCTGGTTGGGGGTGGTGAGAAAAAGCAAAAACTGGATCGGAATATTGATCGCTGTCGTAGTGTGACGCTGATAGATTGCAATAAGCCTTTATGGGTAGCTGTATCTACTGTAAGTGTATCCTATTCAAATAAATGTTTAACATTTAGGAATGCAGATTAAGTCATTTTTGCAGCATATATGCCATGTTTTTTCATTATGAGTATTGATGACAAATAAAATGAATATCTGTATTTTTCAAGTAGCAGATGAGTAAAAACACTGTAAATTGAAATTGATTTAAGTCAGGGCAATACTGGTTTCATTAAGGCTTTAAGATGATAAGTGATTTAAGGTGGTCACCAAAGTCTGCAGATTCTTCATTCTTCATGATACTATCACAAGAGAGGATGCATGCCATGTTGTTGCTATATAGGTTACT
The DNA here is from genome assembly GCF_963924715.1 of Thunnus thynnus. NCBI lineage: Eukaryota > Metazoa > Chordata > Actinopteri > Scombriformes > Scombridae > Thunnus > Thunnus thynnus. The sequence goes on from NC_089535.1 coordinate 16,722,739, forward strand.
GTGGGCAATAATATCTCAGCCTGAATCAGAACTGGGTGTACGACAGTAAATGTTTTGCATGTATGCAATATTTTCAGGGATGCAAATAGGTAAGGGGTAAAAAAAGGTGAAAACATTGCAAGGATAGAAAAAAGCTGCCACAACTACAGTCACAAGACTGTCTCTCAGTCAGAGAGAAAAATTTGAATTATGCTCGCTTTACTTGCTCATTTCTAGTTATTTTTCCGTATATTTGCATCTGTCTGAAAACTAATTCTGACAGCCATTATGAGGTAAAACAACCCTTCATGAAACACATACAAGCAGGAGCTGATAACATCAACAAGACAAAAACAAGAAGAGGATGTTGGGAGTTTGCTCATAGTTCTTTCTTTATTAACGCCCTTCCACTATCAGGCATGTTAGTAAAATTCATAAAAAGCTTGTATCTAGTCTATATGCATAATAACATATGACAAGTAACATAAATGCAAACGTGAATTCAAACATTTGTCTTTGTTATCTATAATAGAATTACAAAACTGAAAAGATAATGCTATCACCAAAGAGGAAATATGTATCAAATAAACTAAAGAGTCCGTTATTGCTGTGTAACACTTCATCTTACCCATATTCTGGTGTGAGTTTTGAGGTAAACAGATATGCAGCGACATGAGAACTACTGACTTAGCACTTATAGAAATCAAACTGTTTGTCATTTTGCTGTTGTTTGTTGTTTTGCTGTTGTCATGGTCACGCATGAGACGCCCTGCAAGACGCGCATTAGAGGTTCTCAGGGTTTACATGATAGAAGGCTCCAAACCACATAATTGGAATGATGTGCTCCAAACCAAGGATTTGTATTGCTGGAGTTAAAATGAACCAATTCTCCTCAGATCTGCATGAGTCTCGTAGGTGACCTATTTTGATCTCAAAACGGCCAATTTCACCAAAAGGTGAGGAGCTTGCATCTTTGATTTTGCAGACAGAGTGTCTTTGATGATTCTCTCAATATCAACTACTACAGTCTCTTTGGTTGGACACCTTTAGAACACAAACCAAGGTCACATCCACTGTGAGAAAAGCTCTAATCAGCTCTGGAAACTGCACCAACATCAGATTCCTTTTTCACTTCAGCTGTAAAATTTTCACTTCTCCTCTGCAACATGTTAAGAAATGTCAGCGATGACTTTAATTTTAAAGGATGGACAATGAGGTCCAGTGTGAAATATATAGACTAATCACATGCTTATGTAATGTTGTCGTCATCAAGTTTCACACACAAACACACACTGAAAAATGTCGCCATTACCTTCATGCAGAAGGTTTGATTATAATGTTGGAAGAAATAGGATTTGCTTCCGTTGTGTTGTGAAGTGTGAAGTATTTTTACTAAGCGAAATACACAACCCTCAACATGAATTCATAAATCAGAATACACATTGCATAAATGAAGCACAAGGCCTCCTCCACGCAGCACCGATGCTTTCATTTCTCTCTTTTTCTTGAAATGGTAGTATGCAATGTGCTGCCACTCAAGTGACCTTTCTGTATATAAAAACGGGAGCAATAGTGTGACAAAACCTATGCTGAGTTGACCTCCTTCCACCTCTTTTGTTACTTGCTACATCCACTCCACTGGGTGACATAATGGCAGGGGACAGCAGGAACAGACTTGGTTTTAAAGTGACAGTGGCTGTTAAGGTGGCTGCTCTTGCTCTGAGGAGGCCAATGTCACCATCCGGTGCACTTTTAGCCATCTTTAACCTTGTAGGTGAGCACACCGCCGACGCGGACAATTAAACTCAGCTCTATTACAATTTAGTACTGAAGGGGCCAAGAGTAGTTCCCTGGGCAGCCTACTTAATAAAATGATTAATCTAAGATGTCATTTATGTCCTGGAGAGGGAGCAGCAGAATTATCACATAACTCTTATGCATTTGCTTTAGTAGTTGTGAGAATTCACATGGAAATTTTTATCTTTAACACTATGTATAGGCAATGAATCATCCTATGAATCTGTAGAGGGAATATGTCTCCCTAAGGTGCAGGTCTCTCAGTTGCTTTGTCACTCTGTATTTTCAGACAGGGCATTGCTCTGATTCAGCTGGCTCAGCGTTTGTGTTTGTTTTGGGTCTTTAATCCTTGCCAGGTACTGGGACAAAGTGTCATCTCCACACAAACGGCTGTAAGTAACTGTTTGGCAGCCATTTCTCTTGCTGATGTATGTAGAGAGGACTAATAAATTACTTAAAGCCTCTGTAAATTTGGTTTGAATAGTAAAGACGCATATATGATGTCAAAGTTGAGTGTATCATTAAGCATCCATAAAAATCTGACTGAAAATATACGTTCATAACTATTAGAAAATCTAGTTTCAAAAACAGCTCAATTTGCGGTTTAGACCATTTCTCAAGACTGTGTTGGCATGGCAGATCACATTTTGATTGACATCTCCCTGGCTGCTGGCAGGTACTGCGAGTTGGTCAGTGGTTGGTTTTGGCTTGCCCGTTTTCAACATGGCGGCCAGGTCACAAACTTTCTCATATTACAGCTAAACAGCACACTAAAATGTGTTTCTGAAAACATTTGAGGCGAGAAATAGGCAATGCAGTAACAGAATCTTGATTCATATCTGATCAGCACTGCTTGGTTTCACGGTTTGATCTGAGTTTCGTGAGCTGTGTGTTATGGGGCTGCTTTCTCTCTGTTTCACAGCACATTACTGAGAACACAAAGGGAGGGGGGAGGAACATGAAATGATTGGTTCACTGAATTAATTACGTAATTCTCGTAATAAATGTCCGAGCTTAACCACGCCCAATTCAAACCCGATAGCAGGAAAGTTTACAAAAACTTAAATGACACTATATCGAATTTGGATTGAAACTAATCTCCAATATGTTTTAGATACTTGTGTGTACATAAGACCCTAAATTACATAGTTAGAAGGTTATTGTGGATTTGGGTTTCCAGTGGCAGTAAAGCATCCTCAAGAAAGGCTGTCAGTTGGATCAAACACAATCTCAGGGCGGGGCTCAATGAATGAGTAAGGATTAAGTTATCTTTTGGTGTTACATAAAACAACATCAGCTCAATTCATCCCTCTTTTTCTCTTTGCCCTCCTTTCTAATCTTTGCTGGTAGTCACACACAGGAGCCTGTCTGTTTTCCTGAGGCCAGCGAGTGAGAGGGCCTTACTTCCAGCACTCAAATCTGAGAGGGCAGAGCAGAGGGGACTAACAGAGCAACTTTGTGTTCCATTGCACACACATAACAGCGGTCATATGACAACAAGGAGGTGGTAGAGAAGGAGGGAGGGGGGAGGGTGGGGGGGGAGATGATGAGGGAGTGCTATGGCCTGCTTACCCACTGGTGAGGGATGTTGGTCTGTACTGAGAGAAATGAAAGGGGCGTGTGTGTGTGTGTGTGTGTGTGTGTGTGTGTGTGTGTGTATGCATGGATGGACGCACGTATGCATTTTGTGATATTATTGCAGGCCTTTTGGAATACAACCAAAAATAAAGCGTGAGCGCAGAGCAATTAGCTTGTTTTGATAAGGGTGTGCAGGTCTGCAGTTCCAAGAAAATACCTGAAAGTGGAATGAATGAAGCTGGTGGTGTACGTAGGAGACTTATACAGTCCACTGGCATCCTTCATATCTGCTTTTACCAGTACGTTTTTACAATAAATAATAGATTATGATATTGTTTGCGCTGTGGTCTTGTAGAGAAGTCAATTCTGATTTCCATTCAGATTTTCAGTGTTTAACATGCAGTACAGATTGTCTTTCTGTTTGAACAGGTGACACTTTCTCATAATTTTTCTCATATCGCTGCTGTGCCCACACATTCATCCTGTCAACACAATACAAACTGCACTGGTATTGTTATGTGATAAGGGCTTGGTAATAAACCAAGAATATATATTTAAAAAATAGATTTAGCTTTATTGGAAAATGATTACATCATTTGCTGTAAATCTTGCGTAGTCTCTGCAGGTGCAACCACCCCGCTGCAACAGATGGGATATTTCACTTTTTAATATTTCTTTAAGTAGTTTATTTCACTGATATATTGTCCCTTTAGTTTTTATTTTGTATGGTTCATCAGGTGTTCATTATATTGTTGCATCAACAGCAGCATGAAGTATTTTCCTTTTCCTGTCTCAGTTATCAAATCACCAACTGCAGATAATGTCTGTGGGCTGTAGAAGCCTGAAAGTGTCTGTTACCCACAATTTCCTTCTGTTGCAGAAAGCGTTTATCTTATCTGTCATGACCCAAATGAATATTACGCTGGAGTAAGTGTTTGAATGCAGATTAGAGTGCTTATATTACTAACCTGAATTGCGTTGATCTATGTGATATACGCTACTGTGAGAGAAATTCTTTTTGCGGAAAAAATATCTGTTAACTATGCACCAGCAGCAAAACTATGTAACAGACACATATCCAGTGGCTGACATATGCATAGATATACACTACCACACACACGCGCAAGACTCTAGTGTCCACCTTGTGCCATCTTATCCCTTCACATCAGACAGCCTTCCCCTAGCTCAGCCTGTGCACAAACATGCCATTGTCATCACTGGCTGGCCTTGTGACTCAGTGTGACCCACTGGATTGGAGAAGGGGGAACACAGCCATCGAGATCAGGAACGTTAAACAGAGCATTATCGCGAAAAAGCATCTAGCATACAGAGACCCCTCTCCTCCTCCTCCTCCTCCTCCTCCTCCTCCCCTGCCCCTACCCCTACCCCGTCTCCACCCACTAAACGGCCCACTGTTTTGGAGGAGTAGAAAGGAGAACACTGCCCATCATTGTTTTCCATAATGAATGAGTAGTGTCCTCACATGTGTACAGTATACAGGCATCTTTCTCTGAAGTCCGCATTCAGTACAGCATAACAGGAAGTGATAACACGAAATGTTGAACAAACAATTGTGAGAACTAAATTAAGAACTGCATGTACCAGGTTTGAATATTATATTATATATAGACCTTTTGACGCACTATTCAGTTTACCAGCTTATGTTGGATTTAGCTTCAACTCCCAGATGATTTGGTAAATTCATAATGAATATATCACGGGAAAATATGGCATGCTTTCATGCATGTTATAGGACATATGTATGAGCTAAAATCACATCCAGCAGACATGGAGCAACAGTAGCAAGCATTTGAAGTTGTGTTTCTGGCCACTTGACAAATTTTCTGTATGTCCAATATTTATTCTCCTTTTAGCTCCGCTTTGATGTCCACCAACTCTTGAGATAAATATCTGGCTGTTTAGCTGATTAATGTTCAACTTTCCTCTCCAGCTAGTTGCTAACTTTGTCTGTCCGCCATTTGGTGCTGAGCACGTAGCATACATTGTGTTTATCAGAACATGTTTGCCCAATAAAAAGACTTTGTACTGATGAGAGTGTCTGTAGCTCAAATGTACAGTCCATGTGTGGGCATTAAACCAAAACAATGAGCTAAAAGAAGCTCAAACACTCTGTAGGGCTGCAGACTTGGATGATAATTCTCCCTAATTTAAGCACAAGGAGCAGCTTTTTCACATTAGACAAAAAATCAATTCATTTTTGATTCCGTGCAAATATAAAAAATGATTGATTCCAGCATTTTCACTGAGGTACGGAACAGATCTGGGAAGTTTCTGAGTTAATCTAATTGCATTTCATTATTATTATTATTATCAACAGCTGTACTCTAAGCACAAAGAACCTTTTGAACTGATTATATGTATACCTCAAGAGCTTTGATCATAATACAGTAAATGCTTCAATTTTAATGACTGAACAAAAGGGCGCTGATTTACCTCAAAACAATCAAACAAAACCTCACTGCTTCACCTCTTGTTACAAGAATCCTGGGTAACCCTGTAGATACAGCATCACCTGACACAATTTGAAGCAAAGCTGCAATCTTCCATTAGAGGCTCTCAGACACCTCCGCCCAGGAGTCGTCTGGTAAAGAAATCCCAAGCGTGCAGTTGCTGACAGGCTCATTCTTGAGACTCTTTGACAGCCCATTTAAATGTGTCTTCAGTAAATGCGGTCAACCAGCTATCCTTGTTCTTGCTTGCTCAGTTTTCACTCAACAGTCCAATCAATTCTCAGGAACAGATGACATACAAGTGGTCATAATTAGTGTGGGATTATGGATTGGATTATTACAAGAAAATGAAGGCTAGTCTGACATATTTACACAAGGATCAGAAAGTAAATGTTGTATAAAGTATTGAGAATGGTGCTCAATATCGTGCTGCCTGCGTCCTATATCTCATATGATTCTGACGTAGAATTGGACAACCACAAAGCTCTGACTCATCACAGAGAAGAGGCCCCTCTAGGTTTGAGTACTTCATTTATCCCATTCCACTGAGATATGCACAGCAAAGCATGCGTTTTGCTTTTTACTAGCAACAATACACACAGTATATTTTTTCAGGAGAATCACATGATATAGCATTATCTACAGGATCTGTGCTAGCAACTGGCATTGGGGTGACATTGATCTATCATTCTGCTGCTAGAAGCATGAAATTGACTGTCTGCTTTTTGTCCCAGATTCCACAATGTTATAGCTGCAGCATATCCAGTGTATGAATTGCACACAAACACCATTCAGTGTTGTGCCATACATATAACCCATCCATATCTCACAGCTTCCGCTTGTCCTCCGGCAAGTCACAAATCTCTCTCTTAACACATTCATGTTCATGATCTGTGTTGTGTGGCTGGATTTTCTTTTTAGCGTGTACCACTTCACTTTACATGTGATTCAATACTAATTACAGTAAAGAGTTACTGTCGTTTTATGTCAGTCTCACTTTATATCTTTGGCTTTTGGAACTGGAACGAAACATCTAACCTGTTTGCTACTATTACTAATCAGCTCAAAACGTCATTACCCATTTGTGAGCATCTAGTCATACAGTACAGTAAATTCGGTGTGGTAAAAAGATTATCAGACGTATTGGAAGTCGTAAAAGAACAACATCCCTATTTTATTTGTTTAAGATTCCCCCGTTTAAGGGTGGAAAAAGGATTTTGACAGATTAAGATTATGATCGTTGAAGTAGCCAGTTCCATTTTATCAGGAACTCTTACTGTAACTCTCTTGTATTAGCTGAGAAATGTAAAAATTCTTGGAAACCTTGCCAAACTGGTAACATCTCCAGCAGGCCTTCAATGAGCTCTAGCAGAACTGATTCAAGACTCCTCTCGGCTCTACTCTGACGCAGTAGTCCTGCTGTATGCACAATGCAGAGCACACAAAGAAGCAAGTATATTTAAAAAACATACTTATATGAAAAAAGTAAGGTTTTATAACTTTTTCTCCTGGCTATTTTGTCAATAGTGCTGTCTGTAAAGTATTTTCTTTGTTTCCGCAGGGCCAATTTCAATATATTTTTTCAGATTCACATAACCCACTTTAAGTTTAGAGTTGACTGAGAAGTTTTAATATCATGTCATCAACTTTTTTGAGTGATGAGAAATATCCTGGTTTGTCTGGATCAAAGCGGCAGCCCTTAAAAAAAGCTGTTTACTGTTCTATCTATTTTAATTCTTCATTATTTAGCCAATGCTCTGTCAAATTGGTCAATATTGACACCGACAACCAATCAAATACAATAACCTTGCCACAAATCCTTCCGTTGTCAAGTTTATAATGGATTTAATAACTTTTATAATATAACTTTTGTTGACACTGTCACAGAGATGTTGATTCAACTCTATGGTCAGTTTCTCAGCTGTACCTAGTTGTGTTGCTAATATAATGTAACAGATTTTGTATGAAATGCGTCTCATACACTAACCATATAGATGTATGGTGATAAATTAGTATGAGGATGACTGTCAGTGACCCTTATCATGTGCACACATGGTAGTTATTACAACATACCGTATAATTCTAAGATTTCTTTCATATGGGTATTTACCTTGCACCAAGACTTTCTTGGCATCTAAAACTAGAGTAGCTAAAAGTGAGTTTGAGCTTTAAAGACTTGATTTGAGTCATGTGTAGTCTATCAACCACAAATATGCTGTGGTCCACAGTATTTAGCATAATACTGCAAAGATTGAAACCTCATGTCTTCAATCTAAAATTACAAGAGTAAAAGTAAAATACAAGATTTCTTGTTCATAGAGACTTGTACTTTTACGTATGTCAGGCTGTAATTTCTTGATTTCAGCTGATGTTACTGACCCACTGTGTCCATTTTATGATAGCCTGATGACTTTTTTATAAGACTTAAATTTTTGTCATTTTGCTCCTTATTCGGTTGGTTTTATTTATTTCAAAACATGAAATTGTTTCAGTTCAAGCAAACTGTAAAATTGTTTGATGAATCTGTCAGTTGTTTCATTTGCTTCAGTTTTCAGTCACAGAGCAATGAAGAATGCTTTTGTGGAGTTTTATTTCTTTCAAAATATTCAAATTGAAAATGAGAAGTCATGGGAATATTTATGGTTGCAGAGCTTTATTGAGAAGGCCAGAGCAGCTAGAACATATCTGCTCCTGATTAAATATTTACAAACCTCCCGTGATTACAGCCTCAAGACTATGATTGCTTTATCACTGACCAACCATGCAGCACTAATATATATCAATATTCAATATTTTACCCTCACAAAGACATCATTTTGTGATTTTTTTTTTTGTTGGCAGCACACTGAAATGAAACTTAGAGCTGCACTTTCAAAAGGACTGCTGTCCTTGTGTTTACCGTTTTTGCAGTTGCGAATGATATTCTCATGTGTTTCAACTGTCAACAGTGTCATTACCAGAGTTTAAAATTCCCATCCCTTTTCAGAGAAATGCTAACGTCCATGGAAATCGTGTGTGTAGCACCGATGCTCCGCTGTAACATCAACAGTTTCATCAGCAATGATCTATAAAAACTGTGAATGTCACCCTTCCCTCCACCTCAGGATCAGGTTACAGGTGTGCAAATCCACTTCAGTGCATTTTTTTTTTTTTATCATTTCACTTCATCATAATGCAAATTCACAGTCATGCTGTTTCTCTGTAAGTCTTCTGTCTTTTTTTCCCTGTTACATTTCAAATCACTGCCCTGTGTGGGAAAAATGCCAACAATCATGTCTACCTGAAAGAGGATTAGTCTGCCCGAACATCCGTTTAGCAGATTTTCAGTTATATATGCCTTCATTTGGGAATTAAACCTTCCATGCATTCCTCTTTGTTTTGTTATCCACTGCTGGTCAAAATCCCTTCTTTTACTTAAACTCTTAAACTAAGCCCTGTCTATACCGAACTGTCTCATCTGTAACCTTGTGGTTGTATAAATTGTGGAAGACAACAGTAGTTGAAGAAAGCATGCACATTGATCACTCCACTAATGCATTGCTTATTCACAGCCTGTGCGCCAACAAATAAATTAATAATGTCTCTCCAGTAGAGCGTCTTGTCTCGCTTAGAGGCCCTCTCTGCTCGGCTAGGCAACTTTCTGTCCCAGTGATCTCACAAGGCTGTATTTTCATTTTTTTTTATTTTACTACAACATATTTTTATCCGCTGATTTCTATACACCTCTTAGTCACTCACAGCACAGTTGGTATTTCCTCAAAACAAAGAATCCAGAACTGAAAAATCGCATACGGTTAGTCTTGACAACCGCCACAGAGCTAATAAATATCCGACACGGCCCAAAGGTTTGATCACAGTTTCACTCTAACTGCTTAATCTTGACACAATAGCAGGACTTAGTACAGATCTGGGGATTAGCTACTGTTTCACTCCTGGGGTTTTGGATATTATTGTTAAAAATCACTTTGCTAGATTCCAGTAAGACTCTGACACTGTATATGGATACTGACCAGACAGCCTTAAGTCTCTCAATAGCCTCTTCTTGTCATGCAGCCAGGGGAAAACTAGTCAGATGCAAGAGGCTACCTTCCAGCTACTTAAACAGCTGCCTTTGGATGAGAATGCATAAGCACTGTGCAGCTGATCATTAGGCATGTGAGCATTTTTTTTTCTGTGTGCATGTACTATAATGTTAGTTAGCTGGAGGGACTCTTGGTGCTGCTGGAATGCTTCTTTATGTAATGCAAGCATCCATCATTAAGATCAGTTAGACTGAGATAACATTGCACTTTTTATTAGTATTTATACATATTATTTATTACACAGTGCAAGGCCTGTTGTGAAAATGCATGAATGATGGTGACACACAAAATTCAATAGGCCGGCTAACCCGTTGGGCATATGGATATGAATTACCGTACGGTCATCAGAGAGTCACATTTCCTTAGCACCATACTGTTCTGAATAGTCACACTTAAATTGACCATACATGTGTCTTTTTGTATAATCCTAATGAGAATAATGAATGTAGCAGCAGCAGTGTTTTCAGTCTCTTTCTCAACGCAGGTGCCAGTCCCCAGGTTGCTGCTCAAAAGTCCTTGGCCTTGCTTAGCTGTGATGAATGGGCTATTTTCTCGATTTAGTTAGTTTTGATGTAAATGCGTAGTGGTTAAGTGGTTGATAAATGGAAATATGATTGCTTTCTGGTCCCCTGCTGAAGACAACAATTTATTTATGACACAGATGTTGTAAAGTACAATATTCCTCCCGCTGCCTGTCCACCGCAGGTTTACTCTAACTGGAACATCTCATCCGATCCCCTCATGAAACGCAAGCCTGCTGACCACAGCACTGACACACACACCTGCACACCTCATTCATAAACCATTGAAAGATGACTAAAAAGCGCACCTGTGCCTTTCACCTTTTCTTTTTTAGCATCACACATTTTTGCTTTTCATTCATAAAAGTAAAACATTTCCCTGCATCTGTTCTTCTTCGCACACCTGAGCACAAGCGGGCCTCGAACACATCTATCAATCCCATCGTTACACATTACACCAAAGCGCCAAAGCATCACCTGGTTTTCCCATTCTTCTACTGACATCATAGGCAGTTTAATTTAATTTGATTTAAATCATGCGTCTTCAGTGGCACAGTGAGATTGATTTCACACCAACACATAATGGATTTAACATGCTTGCTTGGCTTTTTCAAATGGCTGCTATGAGATAAAGTTGAATGTTATATGCTTTTACAATAGCTCTACTGACCTGGAACTCTCAGTTTATTGTCACCATTCACCGGGCGATGTGTTCACTGAGCCTACAAACAGATGAGACTACACCAGCCAATCTTTTATTTCCTCTTTTTTTAAAGTTATATTTTTAAGGGTTGTTTGAATAAAATCATTATGACACTTGATTATTAACCACCTAAATGATTTAACTGGTCTCTCATCTTCTTGGACTAGAAAGCTAGAAATAATCCACACCATTTAAACACACATACTTCCTGTGTGTGTTTAATTTTCAGTTTCATATTTCTATCTGTGTGTGTGTGTGTGTATTCACAGTTTGTCCAAACTATTATGGCATCTGTAAATACAGTGTAACACATTTGTCTTTTAACAAATTTTGTGCCTGAGCAGTAACATTGAGCCTCTGATGGATTAAAATCACCACTCAATCTAATGTGATTGACCCTAATTTTAATAGCATTTTTGTGGCCTCAACAGCTGCAGCAGGAAAGAGAACGTTACACAATAGAAACACATTGTGGCTACATGTAATCATCTCTAATAAAAAGGCATGATTGTAATTATTTGCACCATGGTAAATTAATAATAGGAGGTAAGCACCTGGGAGAGTGATGGAGGGAGAGCTGAGGGGCCGTGTACAGCAGGAGCTGTGAAGGAAAGACAGCAGAGTGAAAGGGTTCGGTCTCATCTTGTCTATCACATTACCTCAGCTCTCATGATACATCAAGATACTGGCCTCTCTCCATGGCCCCCATGGCTCTGCCTCCGCTCACTTACTCTTAAAGTGACACGCCTCTTCTTTGTACCAGAGCCAGCACAGTGTGTGATAGCACAGGTGTCATCGAACTGAAACACTTTTTTTTGAAAGATGGTTGGAAGTATATATGGATAGATATGAGTTACCATAGGAGGTAAGCTGGGAAATGTGTCCTTATTGAGTAAAGATGGTGACACTGCAGGCATCATGTGGAACCTTGTTTTGTTAGACTTATCAGTGATTATATATAAGTCAGGAATCCATTTGTTGTTGCTTGCATTCAGGGCTATTTCAACTTTGAATTAGACTATGTAATTTGTTATAAAAAAAAAATTATGCATGTCTTCATTCTGTAGGCGCTTGCTTAATTAATTTTTGTTTATTTTTTGTTGAAAATTTTCAAAGTTCCAGGCATTTCATCCTGCTGTGTTATGCTCTAGTTGTTAGGATGTAGGTAAGCAACAGACTGCTTCTTTGTATGCAGTGTAATAGCATGGGGAATATTATTAATAAGAATTTAATGTGATAATAATATACACTGATTTTCCACTGCCGGCACACTACTTCCTTCGCAATTATCTAAAGTGGCATAACTTCAAAAAGTGAAGAAATGCGGGTGCTGCATATTTTCTGAAATAGCAAATTGAAAAGACTTCACACGCAGCTTTAATGTGTTTCATAGGCTCTCGAAATCAGTGATGTGCATTAACCGGTTTGGCTGGCTATGCCATTTTGAGAGGGTAGTCAGGTGCCTGAAGCCAGGAAACAATGCTCTCCACTCTGTTTGTGTTGTGATGCTTTGTTATGGCTTTGTTCTGCTCTGTTTGTCCTTTCAGTCTTTTGAAGAGTGGACCTCACTCACTGAGCTTTGACAAATGCTCTCTCGCCCTCTCTCTCTCTCTCTCCGCGCTCTCTCTCTCTATCTGACAGGTCTGCAGAGTATAGTTTCGCCAACAAAACTAGGCCACAGTATGATTTCACATTTGTTACTCAGCCAATAGCATGCAGTCTGTTTCAATGTGCATCTATTTATCACAGAATCCCACAGGCATTCACTGCACCAAATTCCTTTTGCTTTAAATCTATCACATACTTTAAGACAGTATTTTATTAATGTCCCAAAACTTATTAGAATTCAGTATTTGTTTTAATAAAGTATAAGTGCTACCTCCTGAAGAGATAATATATAAAAGTAGGAGCAGAATAAAATCAAATATTCCCAGATATATCTTTATTCTGTTTCTGATCACAGTGTAGCATTTGAAGGATATCAACGCAGATGTCTGGTTAAGGAGAAGAGGCTTTACAGCGGTATGAAAGCATGAGAGGCACCTGCTGGCTTGAGCCTGTTATTTTCCACTGAGATAGTAAATAAGCATTTCACCTGATGTTGTTTTGCTGAACAGCTCTAAGAGAGAAAGGCAGACTAAAATGAGGACGACCAGAAGTACTGGGCTGTAGCGTGAAGAGCGGAAGATGCTATTGGTTACAAGGAAACGCATTTATCTTGTTTATCCTGCATCGGCTTCCTTTCAAATTGTGGAGTTTGTTTTCCTAAGCCTGTTTCAATGAGTATGTTTGACCTTGATTGTGTATGTAATGACTGTATGTGTGTGTGCGGTGGTGTTAAATGGGTAGGCGTGGTGAGCTGAGATCTACCTTGGCTCAGTCTATGGTAACACAGGACTGCAGATGGAGAGGGTTGGGGTGTGTGACTGTTAGGAGCAGAAAACTGTGTACACAATATAAAGGTAGCATGGCAATGGTTGAATGGGAAGTGTGCAGGTTCGTATGCATGCGACTGTATATGCTTTTATGGCCAGTCAGTCATTTTCCATTTGATGAAGAAAGGTAAAGTATTTCATTTGGTATTTTTATGTAATAGTTCAACAGTTTGCTTATTAGTTTTCTTTCCAAGTGTGAAATAAGAAGATTGATATCACTGTCATGTCTGTGTGTTCATGTGGTGCTAGAGCCAGGAGGTAATTAGCCTAGCTTAGCATAAAAACTGGAAGCAGGAACAAACAGCTAACTTGCCTCTCTCCAGAGTTCAAAAATACACCTACAAGCACCTCTGAGGCTCATTAATTTACACATTGTATCTTGTTTGTTTAATCTGTACACAAATAGAATTGAAAAAACGACAATTTGTGGTGCACAGTTCCTATGGCTATACCGTGGGTTGCTAGATTCAATTGATGAGCACAGGTTCTGGTACAGGTCTTTATACAGGCACAATAGTAACACACCAGGCAACCTGTGGCAACAAGACTCCAGGAAGTGACTACATTCAGGTATTGTTAGCCAGGCTAGCTGTTTCCTCTTGCTTCCAGTCTTTATGCTAAGGTAGGCTAATTTCCTTCCTGGCCCCAGGTCCATACTTAACACACCCACGAAAGTGGTATCATTCTTCACATCCCACTCTCACAGAGAAAGCAAATAGGTATATTTTCCAACTGTTGAACTATTCATTTAACATACAGATTAATGATGGGACTGAAAGGGATGAAACTGGTCTTTTTTCTCTTGAAACTGCTATTCATTTCTCTCTTCTGTTTATGTGTTGGCAGGCTCAGAGGCCTTCAGTTGTCTGGGAGAAATCACACCGCAGAAGAAACAGAAAAGAATTTATCAGGAAGAGCAAGCGAAACAGGCCAAATATCGAACTGAGGTGGATGGTTGCAGTAGCCAAACAAGGGCGACGCACCACAAGAGCCATGTGGGAGGAGAGTGAGGGGGTTTTCCTATTCGCACTCATCAAGCCCAAACACTTTCTCTGCTGACATACGTGAACGTTCCTCAGCCTTCCTCCAGAGCTCTTCCTCAGGGGGAGCCCCTGCTATGAACCCCAGCTCCCTTGGCTTCAGCAGGCAGTCCAACCTCAGTGCCAGGCGCTGTGTGGGCATCCCACAAGTCTGGGTTCTGCCCACACAGGACTCACAGACTGCCCCTGAACAAAAAGAATGAAATACTCCTGAGTCACTCCTCTGCGAGGTGGCTCTCCTGTCTAGTGTTAAATTGAGCTGTTGTGAAGTTTTGTCTGCCTTTTCCCCAACAAGCTCCTGTCTTTAGTGATAACCCTCTCCACCAACTCTTCCACCAGCTCCTTTTGCTGTCACCACTTCATTATAATTTGCTTTCCCATCAAGCAGCAGCACGAGTTCCTTTGTGCTTACCACGTGGTGGAGGACCATGGGATGCCGTCAGAGCTCGGAGGAGAAGGAAGCAGCGCGGCGCTCGCGGCGAATCGACCGCCACTTGCGCTCAGAAAGTCAGCGGCAGCGGCGTGAGATCAAACTATTGTTGCTGGGCACCAGCAACTCTGGCAAGAGCACCATTGTCAAACAGATGAAGATCATTCACAGCGGAGGCTTCAACCTGGAGGCCTGCAAGGAGTACAAGCCCCTCATCCTGTACAATGCCATCGACTCGCTCACGCGCATCATCCGTGCCCTCACCACCCTTAAGATCGACTTTCACAATGCTGATCGCGCCTATGACGCTGTGCAGCTCTTTGCCCTCACAGGGCCAGCTGAGAGCAAGGGAGAGATCACTCCAGAGTTGCTGGGGGTCATGAAACGTCTGTGGGCTGACTCAGGGGTCCAGGAGTGCTTTCAACGATCCAATGAGTACCACTTAGAGGACAACACTGCCTACTACCTGAATGACCTGGACCGCATCTCCGCACCTGAGTATATCCCTACTGTAGAGGACATCCTACGATCCCGCGACATGACCACCGGCATTGTAGAGAACAAGTTCACCTTCAAGGAGCTCACCTTCAAGATGGTAGACGTGGGTGGGCAGCGTTCAGAGAGAAAGAAGTGGATCCACTGTTTCGAGGGCGTGACCGCAATCATTTTCTGTGTCGAGCTAAGTGGCTATGACCTCAAACTCTACGAGGACAACCAGACGGTAAGAAAAGTCTGTTTTAAAGTGCCTTCACACTCATTTTTCATATTTTCACTCACAATGAATGTACGCATATGCACACATACGTATGTGCACACTAACATGTTTGAAGAAGGACAAGGCAGATATCAATCCAATTCACAGAAAATCTATAAATATTCTCTCTTATTAAGTTTTTACACCATTTATGAGAAGGGATGCAATATTTATTTCCTAGCGTGGGATTAGATAATCTAAGTGGTGACAATATCTCTCCCTGTGAAATAGATATTACTGATAATCTGACTAACTTGGTAAATAGATTATGTTCTATGCAATTACTTTCAAATTATAACTGTTCAAAGGAAAAGACAGTACATTTAAAAATATATATATTTTAAAATATTCACCATATCTGTTGTTTTTCATATAGTGAATAAAGGCAAATGCTAAGAGGTATTAAAACTATCAAACAAGTGAATCACATGATATACAAGTATCACTTCAAGTGATTTTCTATACAATGGCTGTGAGAACACAAGCCTGTTCTGCAGTGTCACTTCCTCTCTGTATATCCTGTCTTCAACACAACCACCACACTGTGGTTACACATATACATGGATTACATTTGCCCTTGTCAACATTTTTTTTAAGAAAGCAGCTGTTTGAAAGAAATAATTTTTGGAAACTGTGTTAATACTTCTGATTGAGGTGATAGTTTGGTATTTTTAACAAAGGGAACTGCTGAATATTTTATTCCAGCTGCAAAAATTAGGAGTTAAAAATATAATTGTTTTCCAAGGTTTATATTGCCAAGGTTAGTAAATCCAGTATGTCCATTATGTCCAACTTTTTCATTTTAAATTACTTATGTTTACTTTCAAATATGATCAAATTAATGACAGCAACTTGCTCAACACATGGACACACAGCTGTCTAATGGAGACAACTTGGTGGGAACAATTGCACAGTCTTTAGCTCACTGATAGATTACTTAACCACCAAGTTGCTATACAGCTTATCACTTCAAGTAGGAACACAGAACTTGAACAAATACGTGCAGAGTAAAGTTCATTCTTGACCTTGGAAACAGTAGTCTGACAAAATAATCTTGACTCAAAGTCCACTTACTAGCTTTTTTTTTGAGAGAGAAAGAGAGAGAGAGATTGAGAAAAAGCTACAAAGGTCAGGTCTTAAAGTGCAGGATGCAAATATGTAAAACTTATAAAGGTCTACCCAAATTTAGGTCAGAGATTGTATGTATGAGTATGAGCTTTTCTGTGTGGAGAGCAGGCTCTTTGAATTGAAGGATTGGTAATGGAAATTTAACAGAAAGCCAACCATGTTTGTCTTCTTATCATCTCATTTTCCCACTGCAACAAGCTCAAGTTTTTAAGATAGAATTGCAAAGGACAATAAAATCCCTACACAGCATCCGAGACCATTCTGTGCGTTCTTTTCATCCTTTTACTCTCATTCTAAATGATATGACTAAATGACATACCACAATTCTTCTACAATCCATTCAGTTTTGTTTAATAAACAATTTGGAAGGCCTTATCCAAATTTTATGGTCCTTATCCAAAGTTCTTTAGCTGGGGGCATGAGTGGACTGACTTTGTAGAAATGGATGAAATGCATTCACTCTGCCTTAATGTCTTAACAAACAAAGCTATTTTTAATCTGTCTGAATGAAAAGAGCAGTCAGTGTTAGTTATCTCCTCTTCATGGTTTTGGAATTTGAACGATTTCCTATCCATAGCATGTCCATTTCCTTATCAGAGTGTTTTGGAATGGTTGGGTCGTTATTGCTTGTTTAACTGCCTATTTGATAATGGAAGGTCAACAATAGATACTATTTTACTTTCTTGGTCTAGATCAGTTATGAGGGGCCAGTTATTTTCTGTTTCCACAAGCATTACATTTTTTCCCGAAGACGCTCCAGTATCCATGTTCACCTTCATGTCTTCATACAGTCTTGACGAGAAATAACTCCACTTCATTCTTTTAGCTGAATTGGCCTGATAATTCATGGGTTACCCTGATAAAACAGGTTGTACACTGTGCCAGGTTGGAACATGAAATCAATTAGTTTTATAGGTTAAAAATAAAGTCTGAGGAGAAAGATGCAGTATGGTGTTAATTGAGTTCACAGAATGAAGTGTGAGGCTGTACCTGTGAGAATTAGCAGGTTGTGAAGGCACTGTGTAGCAATGGGAGTTCACAGGTGCCAGAAAAAAACAACTTTTATGATTTCCACATAGGGGGGAGGAAGAACAAAGCAAAGGTTCAAAAGTACCAGAAAGACGTCCTGAAATGAGAGCAACCATCCTTTATCAAAGAGGCATGCAGCACACTCCTTGGTGCAAGATGCATGATGCAAGATGCTAATACTGATATTTTTGAGGTTGGTTTGCTGCCTTTATGTTTTCAAGCTAAGTTAAAGATCTGTTTGAACATACCAACAGGGTGTTTTCAGTTGGTCCATGTTCAACTTGTGAATTAGATTAGAATAAATCAATCACATTTACTGACATTAATGCTAGCTGGCTGTGACATGCTGCCTTATGTGATTCAGATGAAACTCTTTCAAAAAGCCTGTCTTTGTGTTCCCCTTAGCTGCACTGACACAGAGATTCATCAAACATCAACTGATCTGATACATTCTGTTCAGTTTATATACATATATATATATATATATATATATATATATGTATGTATATATGTATATTATTTTAGATATGTCATCATTGTCTGTATGTTGAAGTCACAGCTGGTGTGTTTGAGATGAGCACACATGCTCCGTGTTGTTCTTCATCACAAGATCAATGCTGTTCACATGTAGACATGCTCTTTCATTTCCTTGCATCTAAGCCACTTAACCTTTTCATTATGAGGGCTTTTAGAGCCTATCCCTGCATGCAATCAGCGAGAGGCCAGGCCTATCACTTAACCATCTTTCTGAGAGGTGACAACCACTGTTAGATCATGCAACTGAAAGAGTACCATAAATGACTCAACCTTTGACTGTAACCATTTCTAAACGGTTACAGTCAAAGTTATGGCCATGTGCATGTTCATTAAAGGATATGGCTGCTGATTTTCTATATTTTTCTTATTGTCAACAAATCTCATGTGCAGAACCAAACCAACAATGAATTGATCCTACTTAAAAGTATTGCGTGTGTGTCCAAAAACTATTAAAAACATGTCAATGAGCTACACTATTGCACTGGGTGACATGTAGAAAATTTCCAGCAATATCCTTTAATGGGCAGTTCAGTTGCCAAAGTTGTGTGCCAACAATTTTCCTTAGCTAAATTATTTTTCCATGGTCTACCATCTATCTGTCTCTCTCAATTGCATATTGTTAGAAAAGCTTCACATAAGTTTACAAGAAAATTACACAGGGCACCATTAACACAAACATGTCTGTAGTTAAATTAGCATCAAATCCAAGATGCAGGAAAAATGAACATTTTATAGGTGAAGCCAGAACTGTAGTAAGCTGAACCTTATGTAATTAGCTATTTCATTATTAAGTAGGTGGTCTTATAACAGATGCAACAGTGTATGTGTGTCCCCATTTTCTTATTCATATTTCTCTACTAAAGTATGGTTATATTCATGCACAATATTTAATGGATGAGTAGAACATAAATATGGCAGAAATTTGCAGAAGTGTGTCAGAACTCAGGGCTGGTAAAGCATGACCTACAGGGAGAATCCACACACACATATTTTAAACTGAATATCACAGTATCCATCAGCTGTGTATTTAGTTTGATGCAATCACACCACAATAATGCCGAATGAATTTGTAAATTTGAACCCGTCATTAAAAGGGTATTCATACACTAACATGGAAACAGTGAACTTATCTCATTAGGATGAGATGTTGCAGTTATGATGCACGAGCATACGAATGGTGGCCATGCAAGAAATCAGGCATCACCCTCATAAATCTACAGGACCATCTGGCAGACAGAATGATGCAATAGCAACTCAAAATATCATGTTCACTGTACACCTTGTCTAAATGTTACTGGATTGAGTGCAGGTATGTCTCTGTGGTTCCTTCAACATCTATAGAAGGCTCTACAGCAGATTCCTGCAACCTGGAGCCGCCCACTTCCATAACCACTGCCAACTGAAACAACACTGCTGAACAGCTGTTACCTAACACATAGTCTAGCCTTTACATGCTCAATGCATCTGCAATGTGAGAAAGAGAAGAATGTTTCTATCTGTGTCTCTGGTTACAATTTTTATATCACAAACCAGCTGACGGATATAACTGCAGTGAAACCCAAATTGATTTCTGTTACATTGAGTTATGCATCAGTTATGATTAAGGTTAGGTGCTCCATGAAATGAAGGTCAGTACAATGAGAGGGTGAAGGATGGGTTAATTAAGCTGACCCCGAATGAGATGCAAAGAGATAATTAATTATTCTGACACGCTACTCTAGAAGAGAAAATAAAAGTAAAATATGTGCAAAAATACTATTAGTAACCAGGCAAATATACCAACAACATATCAACCGTTTAGAACAGGGGTTTTTAAGATCTGAGACTGTGGGCCTCCCCTCAGACAAAACTCGGAAAAAGTCCCCCCTTAGTTTACTTGCTTAGTTTTGCTCAATTCCTGGATGCCTATGGGATCATGATTGTGTTATTTGATCCCATAGACACTCAACAATTGAGCCAAGATAGCCTGATATTGCTGTTTGACATACTTCAGACTACATCAAATACATAAAAAAGGTCTGTCTGAAGGCATTTATTTGTTTCTGACTATAGGAAAGTGGAAAAAAACAGTAAAAATCTCCAAAACTACTGTATCTCTGAACTATCTCTTTAACCAAATCACACACATGTGGGCTATTCTATGTGATCTCTTTTTGTGATCTCCTAATGTAATATTTTTTCACTTCTCTTCACTGAGCCTCCCCTGAAACTGTTTGGAGCCCCCCTGGGGAGGCCTGCCTCCCACTTTGAAAACATCTGGCTTAGAATAAACAAGTCACTATATAATACTTACAGACTACTACACAAAATATGCTACTAACACTCAGACAGTTGTGCTGATAGCAAAAAAAAAACAGTCAGCTAGCATGCTCCAATTAAAGACAAGGCAACAAGTTGACATGCGCCAGAAAACAGACACTGATGATCAACTAGAGAAAAAAGGCGTCTAGTACACAACAGAATATTAGGCAGACTGATCTCAAGGGAAATGTACATATTTCTGAGAAAACAACGTCATATTTTTCATCTAATCAGTAAGAAAACAAGACAGCTGTGTAGATTCTTGATAAAGAACAAAACATTTGACCACATCCTTGCCTCAAAATTTTGCAAAATACATTACTATAATGTATTATGCATTACTATACCCTCAAATACCTACTAAAAGGCCACAATTTTGTATTTATTAGGTAGTACAGTAGAAAAACTAGATTTAACAGCTGGATGCACAGTGAATGCATGACCTATGCAGAGGAAAAGTGTACATGTATTGGTTCTAGCCTCCCATGAAGTAACATCTTAGAAATCTCAATTAGCAGTAAAGCTTCTATTCAGTATATATAATTATTGCTAATTAATGATGCTTTTACAATTAAATGTTAAGGGGAGCTGTGATTTTAATTAGTTTTAACTGTCTAGCAGTAGAGGTCATTTCCCTCCAGCATCAGTAATTTTTATTCTTTGTCTCAGTGAAAACTGACTTCTGGTAAAGAGACTTCAACCCAAATAAAAAAAAAACTTCTTATGAAAACAAAACTGTGACATGAAACAATCCTTAATCACAACACAGTCACTGACTCAACTTTACGGACAAAAGGTGACTCATCAATTTCAGTTCAAGTGCAACTCTGACTCATCTGTTTCTTAGTCTAACTTGCAAGTACTGCATTTCTGTGAATCAATGCTGCGTAATGCTTGATGATGAGCATTTTTGAATAGAGGCTCTATGAATTATGTCTTATCTAATGAAAGGAAGTTGAATCACACAGCCAAAGGTGATGAACCAAAGCTTGCTGTTTGTTGGAAAATTCAGTTTCAACTTTAAATTTTTGCATCAGATTTTAAGTGCGCACATAAACTGTATGGTGATCTCTGATTAATGGCTCTGAAAACAGTCTGTATACATGTACAAAACCGTTTGATTTGCTTTGAAGGTCCTCATTAGAGGAAAGCGTGTTGTTTTTATAATGATGGCTTGTCGTGTCCAGTGTTCATCTTAGTGATATTAACCTTCAAAGCCTTGATTCAGTGTCACAAAAGCAGAAAACAAACTTCGTCCAACCAGAATGACACCAGTTCAGTTTCAACGCACCAGCTCACACAAGACAGAAAATACACCATAATAATTACAGTACAACATTTACCCATCAACCCATTCCCTGATGCATTTTCCCCTGTCCCATCCCTGTCTTCATAATGAATCAGTTGCCATGGTTACTGTTGCTTAGCAACAGGCCAGTCAAATGCTCCTAATCCTGCGCTGTTGACAGTGAGCTGTGACTAGGGAAGGGAAGGGGAGAGGAAGGGAGGGGAAGGGAGGGGGAGTTGTACAGCAAACAGCAGCGCTGGAGAGAATAGATATGAGGCGTATATGTGAATGCATGCATGTATTGTGCGCCTGTGTGTGTGCTATGAATGTGTAGTGCAGTTTTATATGTAATAGCTGAGGCTGAGCAACTGCAGTGAATTCTGTGCGCATGTGAGGTGAAAATGAAGAGCGTAGATGAGAGGTTAGCTCTTGTTTAAGCTTGTGTTGGCCAAACATCAAGGCGGACACTGAATGCAGTGTCAGCTCTATGTCTATTGTTTCAATTATTATTTTATTAATCTTTCAAACAGGATTTAATGACCTGTCACATGAAAGAAGACTGGAAATGAATTAATGTAAGGTGTTTCATGTTTTTATGTCAGAGTTTGTCATGTGCACTTTTCCTTTTGAGCCACAGCGAAGATGACGCATGAACTGAACTGAATGTAAAATTACATTTTCCCTGAACAGTGACTTTCTAAATCACACCGACAGTCCCTTCACAAACACACAGGCAGGTGTCAGGCTGCTACATGTATTCAGGAATATTCCCTCGCTCAGCCGCAGAATCTTAACCGACTAATGGGTTATCAAAGGCATTACTATCATGTAATTGATTCGCTTCATATGACATAATGGTGTTTTGAAAAATAGCTTTCTAGGAAACAGAATGAGACTCTTCAAGGACACACAAATTGAAAAAAAAAATCATATCATGTTTTTTTGCCAATATTTTCCTTACCAGGCTATACACGCTTACGTAGGTTTCAATGTATCCCCTATACTATAGCTATTGTATTACTAAATGGTAATAGCAATGCACTGTGGTGTGCAAGTGTATTGACTCAATGTTGAGTGTTACAAGAATGATCCACGGTGACCTCCACTTCACAATCTGAAGGTTTAGTGCTGCACACAACTATCCAGGTCACATGTATTAAGTTAGCCCATCCATACAAGTCTCTCTTTATGCATCATGGTATAACAAAGCTTTTATTTGTGATCGTTTTAGGACGGCAGACATTGCATTACTCATGTCATAACCAGACAAATACACAAAATAGTTTAGTTAGTTTATATGTGATTAGCACATAATGAAAAATGTGATCCCGATGAGAATCTAGCACAAGAAAGATATGTAGAGCTGTAAAGTGTTTGTTTGTTTTCACGTCTAAACCCTGCAGTGTTGCTGCTCACAGTAACAGAGACATTAGTAATTAAAAGCAGGGGGGGAAAGGAGAGGGAGCAGCCTGAATAATGTAATTTTCAGGTACAGCAGAAAAAGCATGGTGACATAAAAAATCATCTGGGTAGATAAGTGCAGAGCGCCCCTTCTTGTAAGGCAGTGACTTTTAAAATGAACCTTAATGAATTAGGATGGGGTGGCTTTCACACTTAAGTGATTTGTATTTATGGGAAACAAAGCAGTGACACTGGGATGAACTTCCTCATTAATACTTAAGCTTAATTAAGGCCTGCGCCTCTGGAGTACTCTGACAGGAGGAGGTGAAGGGGAAAGCAGTGTGTGTGTGTGTGTGTGTGTGGGTACGTATGTGTGTGTGCGTGTCTGTGTGACGGTGGGAGGCAAAGGAAGGGGGGGGTCTGCATGCTTTAGTGCTCCTGGGCGCTGCTCTTCCCCTCCTCCCGCTCCCACATTAAGAAACTCTTACTGTACAAGTGCTGTAG
The DNA here is from genome assembly GCF_963924715.1 of Thunnus thynnus. Lineage (NCBI taxonomy): Eukaryota > Metazoa > Chordata > Actinopteri > Scombriformes > Scombridae > Thunnus > Thunnus thynnus. The sequence continues at coordinate 16,746,717 of NC_089535.1, forward strand.
TGGCCAGGTGAAGACACTAGAGACTCCCTGGGCTGTCTCCTGTCCCGCTCTCATAGCAGCAGCTCCTGTTTTGACACCCTGGAGAGAGGAGGACTGAGGTCAAACAGCATGTCAGACTTTGTGTAGTGTACTATGTTTAGGGGCCAGCCTTAGTCCCCGAGGATACATACTTTTACAGAAAGGAGAGATTATGTTTCAATCTAATTGGGTAACATGTGAGAAAATGGGAGTGAAAAGGAAGACATATGGCTAAAAATGGAAAGAGCCGTTTTAACCCTTCAGTGAAAACCTGGGGTCACTGACTGATAAGACAAAAAGGTCTTTTTGGAGAAAATGCATACAGTATCCAATACCTTGTTTGCAATATTTGGGGGTCAGACCTTAATTTACTTCCATTTTATTTTTGGGAATGTTTTTTATCCATCAGAGATGTCTTTATTATGCGCTGCTCTGTCAAATTTGACAAACTGCCTGGAAAAACTTTCTTCTATTAAAAGCTAGTACTAGTTTGTTTTGCGACTAATCTATATTAAGGCATTATTTTTAAGTGAAAGCATTTTAATACTCCCATGATAATTTATCATAAAGAGGCAGCTTTAACGGATATGAATAATCCAACATGTTTTTTTTTCTTCTTAACTTAGCTGCCGTAAAAGCATTTTTTTGGGCTGCATCTAAGGGTTACATGCAACTTTTGGTTTCTCATAACTGTAGTCTTTTCATCATTTTCCAAAAATAGTGCACTTACACCACTGAATAACCAGGGTTTACTTTGAATCTGCACTATGATTGTCTAATCCTTCACTATTCCCCTCAGTATCATTTTTTTCATGCTGTGCAGATCTTGTGATTTGCTCAGAGCATCATGTTGTTTCTGTAACCTTTTAAACAACAGTCTTCCATCTGACAACCTCCCAGTCACAAGCTACTGGCCACTCGCCACACGCCAGCAGCTGCCATGAACAGATCAACTTTCTTTTTCTTTCTTTTCTCTTATACATTAAACGTCACATGAGCACAAACTGCGGGGAAGTGCACAGAGGCATACATACACAGACTTTCCTCTTCTGTACGAAAACCAACATAATTTACCACTGTTATTTACTGTAAATAGGGTATATTTTAACACAAAATATTTTTAAAATGATTTGAATTCCCATTTAAATATATATTTTATAATGTCCTGTCTTGCATATAGTGGGAGCACATGCAAAAAAGCTAAATAATAAACAAGTTACATTAAAAAAACATGTTTGAATTATGGCACAGTGTTTAACTTGTGGTTGAATGCTGATGATCCAGTCACACTGTTCATATTTTTGTTTCTGATGCAAGTCTTGCTGTTACTCATCTGTGCTCTCCTCTTACTGTATCTTATGACTAACTAATTTGACTACAGGACATGGCAGCCATCACTGATTTCCGTTATACAGTTGTGAAATCCATCCAAGAATTTTACTTCAGCCTACAGGAATTTTGGAGAAAGAAATGTGACACCGAATGTCGGTCCTTTTGGCTGTAAATGACAATGCACCAACATTTAGAAGAGTACAGACATTTATTTCCATTAGTTTTAAAAAAAAGTAGATTTTAAGCATCTAAATGAATCATTAACAGTAGCACTGTGCTGTAGCACGAGTTAAATGGAAGAAGTTAAAGTTGTTGTTGTTTTCTTTATACAAGCGAGTCCCAGTTGCAGAGTGATTCTGTTATGATAGACTATATAAGGTTAGAGCAGTCTGTCTTCAGTGTAAACAGCCTGTCGACATGGTCTTTGTCGCTGCTTGCACATGATTCATCCAAAATATCAGATAAAACAATTATTGTAATATTTACAATTATACCTCACAACAGAGTGAGATGTTTCTGTATAATAATAATTAAATAAAATTAAGACCAAACCTATTCTGTATGACTGATAGTTTCACATTTTTTGACTTGGAGAAAGTGAGAGGTGGTAAAAAAAGAAGTAGCTGTTTCAGTGGAGAATGTGAGAGTTCAAACACAGGCCTTCATCTGTCTGAGTCTCAAGTCTATGTTGACATAACAAAGAACGCGTACCTTTGGCTAGTCAAGTGGATATATGTGACATGTGCTCCATGACTTTAGACCTCCTCTTATCTTACTGTCTTCATTTTCACCCTAATATCTTGCCATGACCTTAAATGCTCCAGTTTTTTTCTCTTCCGTTGTGCCAAATCACATGATCTTGCTTGTGTGAATGAGGTCTGATTGTGTAATGAATTGGATTGATTTGTGCTGTTCCCTCAAAGTAAATACTACTCTTTCTTAGCTCTGAAATCCTCGCGGTCTGATCCTCTTTTTTTTATTTCCTTTTTTCTCTCCACATCCACACAGAGCCGCATGGCCGAGAGCTTGCGCCTGTTCGACTCCATCTGCAACAACAACTGGTTCACCAACACGTCGCTCATCCTCTTCCTCAACAAGAAGGACCTGTTGGCTGAGAAGATCAAACGCATTCCTCTGACAGTGTGCTTCCCTGACTACAAAGGTCAGAACACCTATGAGGAGGCAGCTGTCTATGTACAACGGCAGTTTGAGGACCTCAACCGCAACAAGGAGACCAAGGAGATCTATTCGCACTTCACCTGTGCCACTGACACCAGCAACATCCAGTTTGTGTTCGACGCTGTCACGGACGTGATCATCCAGAACAATCTCAAGTACATTGGGCTGTGCTAGGACCTGATGTTGGGTTGGGGGGGTGGGGGTGGGGGATGGTGAAGCAGGCTGCTTGGCAGCAGTTGGCCTGCCATCAGGCTGGATAAACAAAAGGCATGTCAGTCTGCCTGATGGTTTATCTCTTTGAAGAGTTGCAACAGAGAACTGCAAAGGAAATGAGGTAGTAAGATGGTCAGGGATGGATGATACTGTAGATTCAGCTGTTTCAGTTGAAACAACAGAGCTGATGGTCAAGATGGGATTTTTACCCAATGTGTTTGCACTGAATATGAGTATGCAGAGACACCCAAACACATGCACACACACGCACACACACATACACACACATCATTATGTTTGCTCACACACAAAATCTATGGATCAACAGTCAAGCACTTGTTTGACAAGACAACACTGGAAATTTTAGACAGCTACCCCTACCTGCCTGCCAAACCTGAGACTGAGTAGTAGGTCTTTACTGGTGGTTTTCGGTTAATTTTGTCTCCTTTATTTTGTTTGCCTGAGAAAATTAATGCTGCTTTACAAGAAGAATTTTGACATAAATCAATGTTCTCTTTTTGGATTTTCACCCTAACAATGGTAAACAATGAGCGCACCGGATGAGACATAGGGAGAGCCTGTATTTTTGGGGAAAAAATAAATTGTCAGTAGACATGATGTCACAGGGTTTCTGCCTAAAAAAAGGAAACTGCCACAGTCTAAAACTGAAGTGAAATATGTTTTCTACACACTATTTCTGTTTTTCCCCACCCTACTCTCTAATGTTGTTCTTTTCCTCTCTTTCCTTTATCTTTTTTGTGCTTTAAAAAAAAAAAAGATCATGTCTCTCAAACCTGCTTTTTATAGCGGGTCACTGACTTATAATACCAGGAGAGTGTTATGTTTGGTAGAGTCAAAAGTATTCTTTATGATCATTCCAGTTTCCAGCAAGAGACAACAAAAACAGTGCCAAGATCAGTTTGTAAATAAAACCAGATCCCATCGATTATGTTAATTTTTTGTTCTGTTTTGTTTTTATGGACAAATACATTAAAACATGCATGATTTTGTTACTTTGGGATACTAATATATTTTCTTTGGGATTATGTTCCTCTTTTCTTAGGTTTAAATAATATATTCCCAAAAATATATATAAAAGTCAAACACTGTGTACGATTGTACAGTTGTCAGAGAGGAATCTATTGAAAAGAGTTATATCAATATATAACAGTGATGATAATGTTATGATAATGATAAAAAAAAAAAAGATGATGATGATAGTGGTGGTGATGATTGCAATGATGAGAAGGAAAACCTCACTACAAAGCTAGCATGAGAAGAGATAGTGAATCAAAGGAGAACAAGACTGTAGAAAAATCTAAAAACGAAGAAGCAAACCGGGAAAATTCAATCTTCCTTGCATTATCTAAGTGAAAATTGTAAACAGTCAGTCAGTATGATGTGTAAATATACTGTAAGGTACACTCTTTGTTCAAGCAAATGAAAATAAAAGTTGAGTTGGGATACTGTAAGTGAGATAAAGAGAGAGCGAGAGAAAGAGAAGGAGGAAAACCCCACTCCGCTCCTCCTCTTACCCTTTCTTTTCAGTTAAGAGGGTGACGCGCAAACAACTCAGCTAAGGGCTTCAGGCTTGACTTTATGGGATGTCCACTTCAACAAAAGACAAAACAATTTAAAAAGAAATATAAAAAGGACAATAACTATGAATAAAACAACTTATGCAAATTTTCATGGTGTAGTAAATGTGTTTTTGGGTGGTCGTGTCAAAAGTGCTTACAATGTGTTTGGGATGGGAATGTTCATAGACAATGGACTCCTGTTGCCATAAACATAATCTGTCTTATACTTTCGTAATTACACTGCGTCAAATGATTTGCAACCTGGAGTGGAACATAGTGTCCAAAATCCTGCTTCTATCCACAGTGTCCAAAATCATGACATAAAAAGTGTTTGTCCCCGGTATACAACGTAGCTGCTGGGGCAAGAATAATTTGGACATAAAGTATGCAATTAAGTTACTCCTGAGTGAATCTATACAATGCTGCGATGTACAGATTCCACTCTAATTAGTGTATAAACCCCAACTGACCCTAAAATTCTGCTGAAGGGTATAGGGGGTTTCTTTTGTTTGCTTATTTGCATTTTTCAGTCTTTAAACAGTTAAATCGCACATTAATCATAAAAATTAGTTTTATTTTATGCAATATTTATGCAGTGAAGTTTTGGCAAATCTTAACTACTGCATAAACAGTGAGTAGGTGTTTATGAACATGTTCAGAGGAGATAAGTAACATGATGATGTTTCTAACCACCAGGCCAGCCTGTTACCTATCTGTTATACTCATGGGTTATGAATATTTTTCACGTGTAAATACAGTAATAAGGCTTTCAGTACATCAGACATATAACATTGCAGTACAGTGTGGCTGATGATTTTTTTTCCTGTTATTTTTTTTAGCTTTATTTACATCACTGTGTGAAAAAACGTCTCCAAGTCACGGGGGTAATCTTTTGTGGATTGATTTAAGCAACAGTGGGAATTTGTTTGAGAGATGAACATAAATAAAATCCACTGCTGAGAAGGGAGAGCTCTGCTGAAATCATGCCTTGTGACTGTCATGTTGTAGGAGTTGGTGCCAACAATAAAAAATGACTGAGTTACAGGATGGGAAAATAGCAGCTAAAACAAAATAAAAAAAAGAGGAATTCCTCTATTTAATCATTCAAATAGATCAGGAAGTGACTTTAAGTGAAATTTTATGGACAAATTGGTCAGCAGTGGGGACAGGGTTTTTGTCCAGACTGTTTTGTCACAAGGTGGTGCTGAACTACTGATGTTAAACTGATAAGACTGAAAATTCACCACCTGGGAGTAATTCACACAGGAGTCAATTAATGAATGAAATTGCAAGGAATTAACACAAACAGTAAATGCAGAAGACTGAATTTATTTTCACTGTTATAGTAAAGAATGAGCACAAATATTCTAGATAATCTGGCCAATACTGTCTCTCTGATAACATTCAATTCCCAATTTAAACAGGGCAAAACTATAATAATATCGTTTAACTGGAATACATCTGAGTAACAGTATTTTACTGCAGAAAATGTATTATACAAAGAAGAAAATGTGAACAAGCCTTACACTGAAAACAACTGAATTCAAGCTGAAAACATGTACAAGGACATCAACCAGACTATATGTAAGCTGTGCACGCAGTAGTAAAATATGTATGACTCACAGAATCACATTAAACTGTGACCAAGTGCAATAAATGCAGAGAAGTTCATACATGTGACACTGATACACAGACAAACAGACAACGTACAGTTTCAGTAAGAATATTTACTCATACGGTAAAAGTCAAAATGCATAAGAACAATATGTACTGCAAAAAACACTTACTAATGATTTCCATTAATACTGTAACAGACTAACAAGTCCTCCAAATTAAATGACTACGTAGGTTGTTTGTACCATGAAACTCCAGAATGACCCAGTAAAAGTGAGGTAAAGGAATAAGACTGCGGATGTTGCCAGGATTACGAGGAACATGCAGAAACCACTTTGCTTCAAAAAATATGACAATGAGCAATGATTAAAAAAGCAATTTTGTGTATTTATTTGGTGCAGAAATGGTCCAAGGTCTCAACATTTTGGGATAACTTTAGTAACATCGTGGTTAACATTATGTTTAACAGGGTTCATGTGACATAATGCTGTGGGAGAAAGTTGGCAAAGTAAATCTGCCATTTAAAAAAGATAAAAAAAGAAAAAAACGTCAAACAAGGACACACAACCAAACTGCTAACCTGACACTGAGATATGGAGGAATTGGGTAAAAAGGGAATAAAACACAAATATAAAGATAGCTCATGATGCAATCTGTCCTGATATGAACTACAGGTGAAAAACATGTTGCTGTAATGTTTGGGAGCTGAGTTCACAAATACTTCTTTCTTTACTTTTAGATTTTGGAAGCATCAAAAGAGCTTTGTCCATAGATGTGAGATTCAAACTAGGGCCAGGCCAACCTCAGATTTGTCATCAATATCAAGAAATTCTATCTAATAAGGAGAAGGGTTTGAGGGCATTTCTAAATTATGTAAGTACTTCACAAACAACTGTGGGCACAAATAGAAAATTCTTGGCCCTATGATGACAGTTCTGAAACAATAAATATCTATTATCCCTGGCATGTCCCACCATCCCAGTCTATTTATAGTCCTCCTTAATCATTCAAACAGTTAAAAAGAATAGAAGGATAGAAAAGATGGGTCTCCATGCTGCTTCTTGACCTTTTTCATGTTGTTGACCAGCACTTACATACCTCTCCATATTAGCCCCCCCCAAACTGGTTTCCTCACATTCCCCCCATTAGGTATATCTTGTGATTTCTCTGCTTCCTCATGTCCTCAGTTCCCCTCCCTGGACCTTCTCCCCTCTCCTCAAAGCTTGTCTATCTCCTCCCACTTGCTCCTTGGCTGTAAACTGCCTGGTGACTCAAATGCACAAGCCTTCGGGCAGCTGGGAGAAAATTCCACAAGTCTGTCTTTCTTGGAGGAGTTTTAGTAACTCATCTCCTCTTTCTCTGCCTCTATCTGCTGGCAAATCTGCCATTTACGGGCTTTACGTTCCACCCTTCTGCCTCTGACCCACAGAAGCTTGTCTCTATCCGCTCCTCTCATCTCAGCCCTGCTCAACTTACTCCTCCCTCCTCTGTTCATTTTACAAAAAGAGTGATGACAGCTGAGGCTCATCCTCCAGGCTGCCCTCTGGTCACTGTCTCCTCCTCTGACCCCTCTAACATGAGCTTAATGTCTCCCTCAACCAGTCCTAAATGAAGTCCTAAAAACAATTCCCATGAGCAGACTTAACTTCTGCCCTCCTGAACCCACTCCCTTCTCTCTCTCTCTCCCAGACCGTCGCTGCTGATCTGCTCTACTTCCTGACTGATATCATCAACCCCTCCCTGACATCTGGCTGTGAACCATCTGTCTTCGAGTCAGTTAGAGCCACTGTTCTCCACACAAAACCGTCCCTTGACCCGTCTGACATCCATTATATAATGTTGTTAAGCCTTTCTTTGGCACTCCCTGCTATCACTGTGTGTAGTTTTATCTATCTAGAAACTGGACTTGTTAGGTACAAGTCCAGTTGCAGCCAGGCCAGTGAAAGACTAAGAAATTCAGTATTACCAATATTGAATAATCTTAATTTAAGCTTTTTGTTTGTTTGTTCATTTCTCAACGTGATGGTCCAAATTAGTGGCTTTTTTAAAGGAAGCTGTGCTAAAAACACAGTGGTACACATTACATGTCTTGGAAGTGTAGTCAATATTATATTAGTAGTTTTATGAGCAATAACCATATTCAGAAGCACTGCTGGCAATTGCTTAGAACAAGTTCAAGAATCAACTATTATTTCTCAAATTATAACCAGACTAAGAGTCTACAACCATGTAACAATAGTATGCTAACATGCCCCTAACATACTAAGCTGGAATAACATTTACCAGTTTAGTGTGTTAGCATGCTAATAGGTAGTAATTAGCACTAAACACAAAGCACACCTATGGCTGATGGGACTGTCCTTAGTTTTGAAATAATAAACCAAAGTATTGGATTGGTTAAAATTTTGGGCTGTTGGTAGTGCTAGATGAAAAGTCTCGGGATCGCCAAAGTTATTAAAATTCATCCTGCGGGGGACATCAATGTGAACTTAGTGGTGAGGAAATGTCAGGGGATCAATCATCAAAGTCAGTAGAATCATCATCATCATTTGGGAACCATGAATGTCCATACAAAATTTCAGATATTTCAGTTCAGGACCAAAGTGGTGGACCAACTGACTAGCTGACCAACAGACTGGCATTGCCAACCCTAAAGCTAAAAATATCTAACAATCCACAGGAAAGCATCCTATGGTAGTAATCCGATGAGGATAAACACCTAAAATGAATTTACCCTGCGAGGCAGCTGGATTCATAAGATCACGACATCACGCAAGAATCCATCTTGTGTCAGGCTTCAAGCTATGTGCTTGTGTCCAAACCACCAGTGATTTGGACCAATCAGCGTCCAAAGAGGATTCTCATGTGATCTCTTGATCTCGCGAATCCAACTGCCTCCAAGGTAAGACGATGATAGACGGTAATAGACAGATGATTCATCCAATCACCTGCCAAGTATTTTTTGAAAGTGCCTGTCCTTTTCCAAACAGTTTCCAAGGACGACTTCTGAGATGGTTTTGTGTAACAAACCATCTGGTGTGTCAGGTCAAAAATGAATGGCAATATTGGTTTAAAATCTAGGTCTACTGTTGCCTCCTGGTTTATACGTGCATGAATGTTACAATCACAGTGATGTGTGTTGTGCAGAAATCATTTCTTTTTATCCACTGCCAATTCAAGACCCTCTCTGCAGGCTCTGTTGTCATTTTGTTAGCTCTCCTCTTGTGCCAGCCATATATGCCAGAAGACTGCCAGCCCTGCAGACAGTGAACACTCTATAGCCTTCCTCTATTGGCAAATACAATGAACATAACATCTCCATCAGCTTCTCAGAAAATGCCATTTGTTCTGATGTGGGCCTCCTCTGTATACAGCAGTAGAATGTATGGCCTAGCAAGATAACTGCAGTGGATTTCAAGAATTTGTTATGCTGCTCTGATGAGCAAAACCAAACCAAGCCCTCCTTGCTGAAGCCTGGATGTACTGAAAACAATGGCCTATCTTACCAGGCCTTTGGTGATGCCTAAAGCCTTGATCAAGTCCATCTCACGGTGCTTTTGGGTATCAGATAAAAACGTGCCAACATTCCTCTACTGAAGCAAAGGGTATGACTGCGACTGATTTTTAACTCAGCAGTAGAGGTTGGGTGGGATGGCAGGCCAATATAGACTGAATCATACAAATAAGAGGGTTAGGGCTCGGTCACACCAGCATTTATAGATATCTGACCAAAATCTATTCATTTCAATTGAATCCCTATGATCAGTGGATTCACTTGCAGAGGGTTGCTTACTCATAGAGTTAAACTTTTTTTCAACTTTGAAAACATAAATATGTGCCATCCAGCATCACTTATTTTATGAGGACACGCAAATTTCCTGGAGCCAATTTCTGGTGTGAGCAGGCACTTAGACTTCAGAGCTCACTTGAGGTGTGAACAGCTGAGTAATGTTAGAAAAAGAAACCAATGGAAAACTAGTGGTACACCATCATGTAACAGTTTCCATATTTTATGGTACTGAGCATTAGGCATGATCAAACCAGGCTCTTTAGGGGCCAGGACTCTAACTTTATACTAGGGCTGCAACTACCAATTACTTTCATTATCAATTAATCTACTGTGTATTTTCTTGATTAATCAGTTACTCATTTGGTCTATAAAATGTCCATAAATATTGAAAAACAGCCGTTAAAATTTCCCACAGCCCAAGTTGACATGTTCAGATCTCTTGTTTTTTCCAACCAACAATCTACAACCCAAAGATATTCGGTTTACTATCATGTATGACAAAGAAAAGCATAAAATTCTCACATTCGAGAAGAGGGAGGCAGCAAATATTTGGCCTTTTTGCTTTAAAAAAGGACTGAAATGATTATTTGATTATTAAAAAAGTGGCCGACTAAATTTCTGTCAATCAACCAATCTATTAACTGACTAATCGTTGCAGCTCTACTTTACACTAATTAACATTGTAAATTTACAGACATTTTTGCCCTGTCATACCTTAAACTGTTTTCTCTACAATAAACAAGACCACTTGCAAGCAAACACAAGCAAATACATAAACTAACACCCTCAGGCCTGAGTCCAACCTCAGTGCCATCTGCAGTGTTGGGCTGGACTACACATAATGGATAGACTGTCCAAACAGACAAAGAGGCTCAAAGTGTATTTGCAGTCACACCAACACACCCAATATGGGCAATAGGAACACTGATTACCGGAATGCTGGAGCACTACTGTATTGCTTTAACATACTGGAAATGAACTAAACAGCAGATTAGATAATACTGTGTCACTGTTATGCACAAGTTACTGTGGTAGTAGATAATGGGTTCAGAAATATCACCTCATGTGTCCTGGAAGTACCTTATTTTCTGTGGTTAGTTTTGGTCAAGTTATCTGCTTATCAGTTCAGGACAGCATGACATGTGGTTGTTAAGCTTGCTCAGGAGGTGAAGCTGAGGCCTACTGATTTCTTGTAGTGGTGGCAAATAAAAAGCACCTAACTTCCACTGGGTCTCTCCAGCCTCATGATGCCTGCACTTTAAGTCCAGTCTGCTCTTTGTTAAGCAAAGGCTGTAAAAAGCCTTGTCTTGGCACAGTGATTTTATGAACAGCTTGCTCTCTAGTGAAATCCAATACTTCTACAGCTCTAAGAACTGTGGAGGAACAACATGTTGTCTGTTCACATTTCCTAAATGCTAGCTATGTAATTGCCATAATTTGTGGCTGGTCAGTGGCAATTACTGTACCTACAAACACTTTTTAGGTGTGTGGATGTTGGCCAAATGGCCTGCAGTCATTATCAGGGTGAGTACAAATATACTGACTTTAGTGACTCCACCTGTCATTTGCTGTGCTATATAAATTTCACAAACACACACTGTATTTCCCTTATTGACAGCATTTGAGGCTCCAAGCATCACTTGTCACATCACTTTCACATGAGCATGACCCTGATTTGCTGTGGTCCTCTAGTAAATCATTTTCATGACTGACTGACATATTGACTTGCATGTGCTTAAAATCAAATCACTGGCCTGCCCTTGTTAAGCTTATACAGCACAGGGAGGGGTTAAAGCTGTGAGGCAAAAGTTGCTCTACATTAATCACAGATTTCCTAGTCAAAGTCATAACACCCTTTTAGTTGTTGCCCTTCTAGAAACTGTGTGGGCCATCCAGATGAAGAACTTACCTCCTTCTTCTTGATCTAAATTTACTACAATACTACTTTTTGTTTGGTTAATTTAGCTGTATTGCAAATTGGGAAACAACTGAATCAATGCATCACTCTAAAGGATAAGGCTGGTGTCATTCTATATTTTTCCATCAATGTGTTTGTCCATCTCTGAATACTTTCTGACTTCTCTACCCAAGCCCACTGGTTCATACCAAAGATGGCACAAATACATAGTTTCAGTCATAAAGTTATTAAAAAGAGGCTTATTAGGTCCTTTACACAGGTGAGCACTTTAGTATTTATCAAATGTTACTCTAACAGGAGTAAATAGTGAAATTGTTGTGGACTATTTTAAGCAGTGGATTAATACACATTCATTTTTAATCATTTTTGAACAGATGACATAATGACCATGGGCCTCATAAGCCAATTTTCTATCCAATAGCACAAATTTTAACAGAGTTTCCATAAAATCGTCAAAAGAAAATGTGTGTTTCCATCCACTACTGTTGTACAAATATTAGGAGTTGAACAGTTGGTAGCACGTCCCCAGATTCACCAGTCGGGTGCCATTAAACCATTGCAGAAGAAGAGAGAGGACTTATACACAATTTAATTGTACCTCTGATGAAGGACAGAGAGAGTTTCACTATTTTTATTGTTTCTCCACTGCAGTGTTTCCAAAATTTCATTGACCGGTTTAAGAGGGATGAGGTATACTACCCCCCTTTGCAGAACTGGCAGCAATGTTATTTGAACTGTAGGAGCCCTTTTTGGTCGACTACAAATATTTAACATTAGCAATCAAAATTCTTCATACTCTCTCCTGAACAGGGTGACCAGAATAAAAATCCTATGTCCAGGTGAATAAAATAAGTTTTGAATTGTGAATAATTTCTTTTTGATAAATAACTAAACCATATAAATCCTAATTTTCATCCACATCAGGAACACAGCTGCAACTATTTCCCAATTTGTCTTCTATTTATCGCTATTTCCATGGTGACCATCCATTTCGTGACCCCACTTAAATACATGATTCATTTCCAAGCTCTGTAAGTCCTTTCGTTGTCATATGTTCCATTACTTCACAAAGATCACAAAGATGCGATTCAGAGGAGCAGTCCACCTATAATTAATAGCCTTACGGGCTTCTAAATTCTGGGCAATCTGCCCTCCTGCCATACTTTATTACACCAGTCTAAAAATGCCTCTAATGCTTTATCACTAACATGATCTAACCTGACCTTTTTCATCATCGAAGTCCTGATTTATCCTCTTGTAATAATAATAAAAAATGCATTTATTACAGACTCCCACTTGAAACAAATAAACTTTGTTTACTCGTTGCTTCCCATCCATTTCTTTCTTCTCCTGACATATTCACATGGATTATATAGTAGAGCTGGAAAAAACAGATTTTCCCATGCTTCCAAGTTATTTTTTCACAACATAACTTCAAATTTCAAAATCAGATCTGTGGTTCCCATATGCTCCAAAACACAGCTTTTAATATAGTAATTATATATTTTGTTAATTAAACAAAGCTTGTTTTTCTTGATCAAAAATCCAATTTAAATCTCCATTGGAAATCTGCTTTCTTGAAGCTAATCACCAGGTAAGTCTTTAAAAATAGATACTTAATTACACAACAGATTTGTCTGTAAAGGCCTTTTCTGGCCTTAAGTGCAATCTGTATTTTTTTCCATAATTCATAAATTTTTTCTATTTTGCTCCAAAGCCCTGAGTATCAAACATCAGAGAGCAGGGAATAATCAAACATTCTTAGTTACATTCTTTTATTGGTATCTTACTACCAAAGGTGAATGTCAATAAATACAACATTTATTAAAAGAGTAATGCAACAATTCATCATTGCACTCAGCATCGTCAGTCTTACAATGGACTTTTTGAGACAAATAGTCTCAAAATTGATGCACCAGAACCAGAGATATCATATTTTTTTTAATCCACACATTTCTTATTCTTGACAAAACCTGGCGCCTACATTACCCACAATACAACTCAACCATGGACAGTTCAGTTGTAGAGTCTGGTGTGTTAAGCTAGTAGAGGCTAATGTAGCCTTGAGCCGCTAGCCTCAAGCAGAGATGCAGAGTAGGCTGCTGAAGTCTGGTAACCTCACTTCTTTTTAACTCTACACCCCTATATTTTTTGCTGATAAATTTACCAGACTTGCCACAGCTCCCTCTGGGGCAAAAAAAGGCTTTATATAACTTTTTCACATATGTAGTAGCACTCCCCATGACCTGTAAACAGCCTTTGATGTGTGAAATCAGAGTAGTTCCCCTTTAACTACAGTTTTGAAGTCGCTTATTGGTGCATTTCCATTTTGAGCAACTTCATACTTCTTCAGTATGGGCTACACTCATCCCTCCATCCATTCTCTAAACTGCTTATCCTGTTGAGGGTCACAGGGAGCCTGAGGCTTTCTAAGCACACATTAGGGAGAAGGCATGGTACTCAACCTATTCACCACTTTCTCTACTGTTAAGCACCTTAATTAGCTCCACCTTCAGCATTATCACCTGTCCTTTTCCCACCACAGCCCAATTCTGATCCACAACTATCCCACCCACATCTCCAACACTCCCTACAGCCCTCACTCAAGTCACAGATCAGTTTACACACAAAAAACCAAAATTCTGTCAGTTTCTATTATATTCACCTTTTGTGTATGACACTGAATATCTCTTTCTTGAAATGCTATTTTCAAAGGTCATTTAGTCACCTGTAAAGGAGAGACTGCAGATCAATAACTTGACTATCATTTAATTCATTTTTCAAGGAAAAATGCTAAATATTCATGTGGATTTGCTGCTTTTTTGTCTTATGTGATAATAAACTGAACATGATTTTTGATTTTTGGACTATTTGCCAAACAAAAGAAGCAATATCAAGATGTCATCTTGGAATTATATTGAAAATGGTGAAATATTTTACTATTTTCTGACATTTTAGACCAAACAATTAACCAAACAATTTCTCTCTTGTCTGAATTTATGGATTACAGGGTTTTTTAGGCTGGATTACCAACAAAGTGGACTAATATACTGGGGTCTCAGGCCCCCAGGGACCACAAAAGCTCCACGAAGGTTTACAGTGTGCCAGATGGTTCATGGTAATATAACTGATTATTACAAATAGGCCTTTTTTACAGCAGACATTTTGATATATCATAGCAGAAATAGCACAGGTGTAACTAATAAAATAATGACAGCTGCATTCCTTATTGTTCGTGCTCGCTCAACATCCCATCTTTTGGGAGGCCATCGTTAAGCCAGTGTTAACAGAATTAGTTCCACCTGTGCACTTCCTGCAATGACAAATCAAAAAGTTAAAAAAAAAGGCAAACACAATGAGAATTACCACCTAATCTTATTATTTTGGTTTGTGTTATTTTGTTCTTACAAGGTGCACTGATTAGAGGTATTGATTGGAGAAAAATTACAATTAAGCTGCCATGTAAAGTCTGCTGTTTGCACTGATGGGTGCAAAGAGTACAGTCTAGACCTGTTCTATGTGAAAAGTGCCCTGTTGTTATTTGGCGCAACTATATAAAACTGACTTGACTTGAATTGATATAGGTACTTGATGGTGACAGGAAACATCCTGTAGACAATCCACAGAGAATGAGAGGAATAAGGGGGATCAGGTTTGCTACAGGGGCCCCCAACATGTTAATGTAGTCATGCAGCCTTTGCATTGGCCATTTGTCTTTCAATGTAAAAATGATCAAGTATTTTAATGACGTAACACCATGTTTTAATGCACAGAACAACAAACTGAACCAAGTTTAAATAACTTTCCATTCAAAAGTAGGTTTTCTGATAAACAGATTGTTCAGGGGAAATATTATATTCTTATTAAATTTTTGATTTATTTTTGATTGATATCACTATTTTCACCTCCATGTTCAGGAAATGGAGCAGCTTCCATTGAACTTTGATGTCTTACGATGTGAAAAAAACATGTATGTATCTTGCAAAAGTGCAGCATATTGACAGAGGAAACTTT
The DNA here is from genome assembly GCF_963924715.1 of Thunnus thynnus. NCBI lineage: Eukaryota > Metazoa > Chordata > Actinopteri > Scombriformes > Scombridae > Thunnus > Thunnus thynnus. The sequence goes on from NC_089535.1 coordinate 16,762,375, forward strand.
GTTATTATGAAACTAGATTTTGTGATTAAGTGTGCAAACACATTGCAGCCCATATGTGATCATTTAGATACACCCTGGTTGTTACAGAAAGACCTGTTAAGAAAGACCAGAAAGATCTTATATGAATGCATAGATAATTGAAATTATAACTAAAATCATAAAACCACATTAAATTTAGGGTGCTTGGTTAATCAAACTATTCAACATTTATGTATAATCCACATCATAACGCGTAGCACATGTTGCTACAGTGGAGGTTATATAGTATTTCACTAATGGTAAGAAATTCACCATTCATTCAATGGCAGGTGAAAAGCAAGTTTGGGTACATACTGTATGTTTTAGGTTCAATAGAAGCACTGCCTTGGTTTAAAAGGTTGTGTCAGACACCTTGAAAATAATTCTCAAATTAGGTGATATTTCCCAAAGAAAAAAGAGGTGGGGTAGAGCTTTAAAAGGAGGAGGCATAGAAAAAGTTCCTGTTTAGAGAACATGAGTGAATTTCGTTTAAGATACTGTAGTTAACAGACTGAATCAGGGTGACTTTGGCAAAACCATTACACAAGTTATCTCTTATACTCTGACTGGTATGACAAAGCAGTAAATGGTCTCCTGACTATGATGAAGTTTACTTTTTCCTTTGTTGACACTGTTGATTTTAGCTGCATGGAATAAAAAGATGTGGGAACATAGTTTTACCCTGTTTTGTAGGGTATGTTACACTGCTCTTTTTTGGAGTTTAGAAAGTTACTGAGATACAATATATGGCAAACTCATTGGTTAGTTGTTGTTTTTTCTTGTAAAGTTAAATGTGTTGTTTGAGAATACTTTCAATAAAGCATGAGCTAAACTTCAACTTTCTGTTGTTAGTCCATGCATGTTAATTATGGCAGTCCTGGCTTCACTCCTGGCTCCACGCTTCAGTCTTTCAGTCACTCATTCGTGGGCTTTTCTTGGAGGTAACTAGTGTTGTTATGGAAACAAAGATTTTCTCTTACTGTTAGCATTAGACACTTCTAACACCAGGAAGATGTGTTGCATGTTTCTTGACCACCTGACAGTTGACTCTGTTTGATATTTCTGCATAAAGACGTTGGGCAGTGTTTTCCACTTGTTTCCACTTATGGGGAATTAATTTCCTTCATAGCAACAAAACAGAGGACAGGGGAAAAAAATCCCTGTAAATTTAACTGAACCTTTCTGGACCCTCTTGGGACTAATTAGCAGGCAGACTACAGCCAGACAGAAACTTGCAGGCTAAAGCTACAAACTCTTAAAGTGCAATCTCACCCCATCTGTTGTTGTGGTACATGTTGAGGTACATGTTCTCAAATATAACACAGTCCACATTTCTTAAAGGCAGTTCCCAGAAAGAAAAAGATTGGAGAATTTGACACACAGGGAAGCAGAGTGCATAAAGATATTCAGAATATCTCTCTTACTTTCTCTGATGCTGAGTTGCCGCACAACAGTACATCCTCTGAAAGGTAACCCCTGACCTGCCATTTAAACATAGATATGGCAATACTTGATTGAATGAATCAAGATTGAGATATACTGTATGTAATGATAGACTTCAAACTAAGTGTATCTTGTAATGTCATCTTATTTTTGTGTTACCAGAGCTCTTAAAGTGTCTTCACGCCTTCACACCTTAAAATCAGTGACGCACCATACTGGCAGTGCTGTACTACTGTGCCACCTTGTGGATACCATATTCCTTAAAAGTTTCTTGTATGGTGCTAAAAAACTAAAACAGAAAAAGTGATATTTTTTCATAGTTCTTCATCTGTGCAGAGCAGACAACACCAGGAAAGGTAACATTAAGATTTAGCTAAGTATACTATTTGTAATGCAATCCAATGTTTGTCTGCCTCTTGATAATCTCTCCCAGCTCTTTGTCACTCTGACACTACACTGCTCATGAAGGTGGACTACAATATTTGTCTAATACAATACAATACTTCACTAACAACTCTGATCACGATATTTTGGACTTCCAAGTTCATCACAACCTTACAGAAATTATCTCACAAGACCCATCTTCTTTGTTACACACTCTAAGGCAGTGAACCCCAAACAGTAACAACAGGGGAAAAGAGCCAAGTTGAATTATATTGAGATCATATTGTCAAGTAACTCTTTTATATGTTGCTATTATTTTAGCCTAATACTATTATGTCTATTATAACTAATGTTGTAGTTTCAACTTTGTCTCGTTTGTTTTGTTTATGTTATGTTGTATGTACTGTATATGTTACATGTTCTACACATCAGCCCATTGTTCTTTGTCTGTTCTTGCATATTTTATCTCTTTTTCTATCTTTGTTGTATCTGTCAAGTCACTATTTAGAATAGAGAGGAATGGAATACAACTTTATTGTCCCCCAGAGTGGAAAATTGGCTTTGGCTCACAGGGCAAGAAAAGAATATGCAACATACACAACCAGTAGAACATTACATAAAATACTGTGGAGCAAGACCTGCAGTTCAGCTTTTTGAGTTTAATATGTTGATTTAGTGTTTTGTCTTTGCGCCAATTAAAAAAAAGAAAAGAAAAGATAACATTGTCAAGAGCATCAGCTGCATGTCTCTACTGCATGTTTCTCATTAGTATCTGTTGTGCAAATGAAACTTTCAAGTTAAACTTTGCCTCAACTGCCAGAGTTTTTAAGACACAAGGCAATATATTGGCAATAAACTCAAGAGTAAGATGGGTTTCTTTAAATTTTATGTTTGACTGATTCACTTTTTTCACTCAAAACTCAGTGAAATTTGTACTTTACTTTATTTTTTCTTAATAAATCTTACCTGGATTTTGACAGCCAGGCCAGCATCAGAGCATTTTTGTTCGCAGATCAAATCAGATTCACAGGACTTTTTCTCAGCAGACATTTTGGCTTGTTGTTTCAGGAAAAGCACAGGTGGAACTAACACCTAACAAAATGACATTAATGATATCTCTGCTTCAGCAATTACTGCAGTGAAATGCAGCTAATAACAATGTTGGCAGTCACACCTGTGTTTGATATGTCAGAATGACTGCTGTGAAAAAGTCTATTCCACTTTAGTTTCTCACCCTTCAGTGGAAATCGGCGCTTTAATGAGTTGATTCCTCCCTTTTCTGTTACCGCCACAGCTGACGGAGAGTAGTTGTTAGTTGATGAAGGACCGAGTCCCAGCACATACCAATGGGGGCTGAAGAAGAGCATTAGACACACAATGACATCTGCTAAGTCCCAGCTCCCACAGTTCTGCTCACGTGAACCCCAGTGTGATCAGAGGAAGGGGGGCATCGTATTATGGTTTTGACGTACAGGGGGGCTTTACCTCTAATGACTGCTGCATGGCCCATGTGCAATTTCCAGCTGATCACCCTGAAGCGCTCCCTTCACCCGTGTCAACTACCCTGTATGACATCAACAGCTCCCTGGGTGAAAACCCTTCAGTCTTTGTCATGACTTGCGGTTACAATGCCCCTCTGTTACTGGACATGGAGCCGTGCCCAGACATTGTGTTGTGATTACAACTCTTGAACTACTGTACATGAGTTATGCTGACCTACAAGTGAACTCTACTCTCTACTATTAGTTGGTCACACAGTAGATAAATCCAATAATTTAGTCAATCTATTGATACATATTTGCTACTTTGAAAGTGAGCCTTCTCAAATCAGGATGTGATTTAAAAGACTTATGTCTAGTTTTTGTTAAGCCAGGCTCTTCTTATTCTTTTGATTCATCCAGATACTGTATGCATATGAGCCACTAAGGAATTAAATATTTTATTTAATACCTAGTTACCTAGTTTAAGTATTATTGTGTAAATAACCATATGATTAATAAAAGCAGTTGTCACTCATGCACATGTGCAACGAAAAAAATCAGTTCAACAACCCAAACATGATTATTTATTGTCTTAACTGGATACACAGTCAAAAAACAAAGTAATGCAACAAACCAATAACATTATGACATAGTTTTACAAAAATATGTTTAAAAATAAGGTTGAAAGTATGTTTATGCATTTAGCAACTAAATGCACTAAATGTACTTGTTGCCCTCTATAGATGCCCTTTCCAAAGAGAGAAAGTCATTGGGTATATTATGTTTTGTTATCATTTATTAGTTGTATACCAATGATTGATTGAAATTTGTTATTGTAATATGTTGTAACAAGTGCATGCACTAGGTGCTCACCACCAGAACAGTGACAGCTTATCACCAGAGGGGTCACCAACATCAAGATTAATGTAAATTTGAAACCTGTTCATTTGCTGTAAAATAACCAAAGTACAAGTTTTTTTCCCCTTGTTTTAGCTGTTTTACAATGTGTTTTTACTGCACTTTCTGATAAGGTAAGATGTGATACTAACCCATTCTGGTCATATTCTATGCTAAACAGGGGTCCATTATTGTACATGCTAATACAATTTAACCACATTCTCATTTGAACAATTTCAGCACTCAGCAAATACAGCTCCATTGATTCTTTGATAGGTGTGCGACCAAATCAAATATGGAATGTCTTGTTTAAATTACCAATGTGTGTGTGTGTGTGTGTGTGTGTGTGTGTGTGTGTGTGTGTGTGTGTGTGTGTGTGTGTGTGTGTGCGTGCGTGTGTGTTCAAAATTTGAGAGCTGAATGCACATGACTGCATTCACAAGTTACATATTGGGAAATAAAACAGACAAATAAGCAAACTTAGACATTGTGAAAAGAATGATCTCAGTTTGTTGGCTTTTACTCTGAATAGGCTGCTGTTATAATAAAACCAAAGCACAATGTGTAGCACTCACTACTGGTGCTGAAGTCATGAGATAAATACTGTCTATAGGTCTGCCTTGAAGGCCAGGCCTGCAGGCATGTTTAGCTGATTCAGTCCATGGGCCCCTCTGCCAGAACTTCCTGAATCATACAGATATGTAGACACAGGGAGAAGCTCATAAGACACAATTGTTTCTGTGTTGACCACAGGAGCCTCAATCGCTGCTCTGTTTGCCAAAGACAACTGCAATATATTCACACATTTTTATGTAGACTACTACTGTATAGGCACTGAAGTCCTGTAAGAGATCGATGCCTTGCACTAATCAGTCAGTGTTTGTTTGTGGTCTTGCTACCCTGGGATGTGATCGACTCTGTGTTTGTGTTTTAAACACCAACCAGCTCTTGCCAGGATTATTATACTCAGATTCCAGTTTTGGTGAACACAGAAGTAAACTGGGACACGCAAAATCAAAAAACATCAGAAAAAATCTGGACCTGTCAGGAGCTATTAGAAGGCCAGAGTCTCCTCTTGGGTTTAAAATCAGGGCTGAAATCAACGAGTGTGACTGAGCCTTAATCAACGCAGAGCACTGGCCTCATTCCAGTGATTGATTCTCATTCAAGTGAATATTGATTGTCCCCATTTAGAGATTTTAAGCAGCCATTTGTAACAGTACCAGTCTGATAACTCTCCCATCCCATCACTCCTTTATATTGCTCCCTCTCCTCACCATCCAGGCATTTAGGTAGAATGCTGTGGTGGTAGTTGCTCTGTCACTGTAATGGTTTGACATGTTTGATGTGAACACAAATAACAATGTTTACACAAGTATTATACCTTCTCACCTTTTTCCTTACTTCTTCTTGAGGCTGATTTCTGAATAAATGTGAAACCATAAGTGCGTTTAATTTCCTCCCCTGGGGAATAAACAAATTATGTTGCATCTACATTTTTTCTTTCTGATTTGGGGATAATGCTTGAGATGGCATTTTTGTGCAATCCAGTTATTGGTTGGTTTTATATTTCTACCATACAGTATAACTATCATGTATCCAATTAATTTCCTTAATGCAAGTTCATTAACAAAAGCAAACACATTTTCATTCCTCTCTCTCTAGTTTCTCCTTTCCTCCTTCCTCACAGCTTCTGGCCGTGACAGAGCACTATAACCTTGGACACCGGTGTCAGCATTATAATGATAAATAAAGCTGCAAGCAGCCAACTCACTGAGTCGAAGCGGTCTGGTAACACTGGGACATAGGTGGTGAGGAATGACGCAAATGTTGAAAGTAAATTGGATTCTGGGCTTACAACAGTGGGCTCAGTAAGGCTTAAGTGAGTTTATAAGATACACTTAATGGAATTCAATACAACAGCCTTCAATAAACAAATCACTGTTAATTTAATGCAAATTAGATAGCAGTATTTTTTGGTTGATGTTTACTCAAGGCTATTAACACATTGGTTAATTACTAAATTGCATTCTTAATTACAGCAGGTTATGATTAGGATGTCTAAATAAAGTAATGAGGGCTCTGGCTCAGTGTGATGCTACTCCTTGTATCTAGTTTAATTGTTTTTTGTATCCATCACCTGTCCCACTGAGGTTTTGTGGATGCGCTCACGACTACTTTGTTTCATGATTTGGATATTTCACATTTCTAAGATGTATTGTTTAGCTTGTGTGTACAGATATGGCTCAATTAAAATCTCAATGGGTGTTTTTGGGTGTTTAATCTCCAACCTGTAACTGTGCAGTGTGTTACAGGTGTGGTCCTGCTCAGTGGACGTTTGCCCCGTCTATCATTACATTAACTACCACACAACCTATAAACCCTCCATATGACCAAATGAAACAAAGAGTAAAATACTAATTATCACTCTCATATCATGAAAAGTGTTCATTTTCTTTATTGAACCAGTGAAAATGTAATATTTCAGTAACCAATGTGTTCTTCTGGGTTGCTGTTTATAACAAGACTTTTAATAAACAATTTTATGTTAATTTCCCAATGCCAACACCTGTTAAATGAATGTCCGTGCAGACAGTACACACATCATGTTTCACTGGTATTTTCTTGCAGAGCAAATATATTATTAAAGGCCTTTGAACACCCACACAGGTGTTTTTAATTCCTCTTGCTAATTAGACCTTTAGTCAAGGTTGGGTGCAGCGATGCTAGGAATGTCACATGAAAGTCATAAAAATGGTAACATTATAAATTGTCCCACCCAAACAGCTGCAGCAAAACTATCAGGAGAGTGAGAGAGAGCTGTCAGTCACGTACAGTCCGTTGACACCCACACAGTCTTGAGAAGAGGCCTAATCAGGCTAAAGTGAAGATACCTGTGTGAATGGGCTTTTTGACTCACTTTTTGAGTGAGATTTGTACCCTTAAATATCTTTACCTTATTTACAAGCTTTAAGTCGCCTTATTTCAGATTAGTTTCACTGTCCTATAGAGACACCTAGTGGCTGCTGCTTCCTTTATACCTGTACGGTATTTATTGTTTTATTTTTTTTCTCCAGGAATCATACATGCCTTTCTTTGGAGGTGGTTTAACATGAATCATCATTATGGCAAGTGATTCTGTTGCACCCTTCCCAAAATACTGGCCTTTGATTAATAATTAATACACAGATAAACACTTGAGTGTTATGAGGATAAAGAGTTAAGTTGTTGTTGTGAGTGGGGTGATGTCGGGGATTTTTTGTTTGACATAGACTTCCAGTGAATGAGAAAATATTTCCTTGTTGGCAGAACTTAATATTTTAAAATTAGTAATCTATTTATATTTATGATTCAGTATTTCCTTGATTACTCTGCTATGGTGTTAATATCATTTCGTCTGATGCTCCAAATATCAGTGGGATTTGTTATCAACAACCGTGCATATTGCCATTTTACTCATTGACAGAGGTGTCAAAGTCAGTGCGAGAGGGCAGTGAGAGGGCAATTGGGGACTATGTAACAGAGGTTTCATGGTAACACGATCTTCTACAAGGAGGCAGCTGTTCAGTTGTGAAATATCTTAATTTCTTAATTGCTGTTTGACGAAACTTTTCTAATTTACTGAAATTGTTTATAACTTGATTGTAAGTGTTGGAATTGAATTGTAGTGAACTGATTTGCACTGCTGATGGAGTTTATCTGTAGGTCCTTTGTTTTACGAGAATTCCTCTGTTTCTTTGCTCAACATATTTCCTTGTTGGTTGATCATTAACAACATTATTTGCTGAAAGGTTAAACATTTTAGCACATTCATTTTCAAATCCATATTCATGAATCAACTATTTACAGTACATTTTCAATCAAACACAATATCTACACACACAATACACTCACAATATTTGTTAGATGAACACACCCCTTTGTTTTTCTCTATCTATCTATCTATCTCTCTCTCTCTCTCTCTCTCTCTCTCTATCTCTATCTGTCTCTCTCTCTCTCTCTGTCTCTCTCTCTGTCTCTCTCTCTCTCTCTCTGTCTCTCTCTCACTCTCTCTCTCTCTCTCTCACTCTCTCTCTCTCTCTGTCTCTCTCTCTCTGTCTCTCTCTCTCTCTCTCTGTCTCTCTCTCACTCTCTCTCTCTCTCTCTCTCACTCTCTCTTTATCTCTCTCTCTCTCTCTCTCTCTCTATCTCTATCTGTCTCTCTCTCTCTCTGTCTCTCTCTCTCTCTCTCACTCTCTCTCTCTGCTCCCCATCTTTCCCACTCTCACATAAACCCACCTCCACCTGCCTGCAGGACCAAAGGTACATTAAGTGTCTTTGACAGGTGCGTCAGTCAAAGAGGAGCGATTTCACCAACACTCCTGTTCTCTGGTCACCCTCTCAGCAAAATGTCTCATGATTATTTTGGATTCTCCTTTATAAGGAGCAATGCGAGAAACGGCACAACCACCGTGGCCCTTAACAATGCAGCAGATATATCCGTCATTGTGGTTTATTTTGTGGTTGTCTTGGCTGTCGGAGTATGGGTGAGTTGTTCAACCTTTTCGTTGACCATTATCTAAATCCTTGTTATATTATGTTATGTTATATGGTTGTGAGAGTTGTAGTTTAGTTTTCGGTCTTAGAAATTAAACCGAATTCTGTTTGTATTGAGCCACAAAAGGAAAATGTAATGATTTATATTTTGGAGAATTCAAAATAATAATTATATTTGCTAAGATAAGAGGCTTCTCAGTTGTTTGTAGCATCTTTACAGCAGCACTTTGAAGTAAATGAGACACATTTTACATTTCAGGTTGCAAATATTTATTTAAATAAGATTTGCTGTATGTGTGCAGTCAGTGATAATGATGAATTGTATGCAGAGATTTTGTGATGTTCTTCCACTCTTTTGTTCACTGTTAGTATGCAATCATTAACAAATATGCAGTGACTGTTGGAATAGTGTGTGAGAGTCTGCAAATGCATTCAAGGATAATCTAAAATGTCCCCCTCTGTTACAGGCTATGGTCCGCACCAACCGATCCACAGTTGGTGGCTTCTTCCTTGCGGGGAGGAGTATGGTGTGGTGGCCAGTGAGTATCTAGCATCTAGCTGCTCAGAATAACAGACAAACACTTACTTTCATGCTTATTGAGATTGAGTTCTTTCTTAATCTTCTTAACTACAGTAACCTTGAAGCAATAAAGTAGCATTATGGCTCATGATAACAAGTTTTTATTGTTTTGTGATAACTGGTAAAAGGTGTGATGCAGTGTTTCATGAGCCTTTTGTGTTAACATCAGCATTTTATAGAGTAATAACATATTAATAATTGTGTGCTTATTCATTATACTGACAACATGGCATATCATAAATGCATAGTCAGCTGGAATCTTCTTTGTTATAATGATTATGATATTTGTTATTCTTTCTTGTAATGAAATTCACCCCCCAAAAAAAGTTGTGAGACTTAGAAATTATATATGTATGTTTTTACAAATATAACCATACACTCCACAGATCGGAGCGTCACTGTTTGCCAGCAACATTGGCAGTGGACATTTTGTAGGAATAGCTGGGACTGCTGCAGCTGCAGGAATAGCCATTGGTGGATTTGAATGGAATGTGAGTAATCAAAGTAGTCTGATGTGCCAATTATATCATTATCATTTCTTACATAAATGTGTTTCTAACCTGTGACACAGATATTATCAGTTTTCTCTGTTAGGTAAGCTGATAAATCTGTAGATTACCCACAACAAACACAGAAGTCAACTTCATCTTTAGGTACTTCTTAGCAAATAGCAGCACTGATTATTCATGTTTGTGCTCTTTTGTTTCAGGCTCTCATAGTGGTCGTCATTCTGGGATGGCTCTTTGTGCCCATCTACATTAAAGCTGGGGTAAACAGCTCTGTTATTTTCATACTGTTATAATGTCGGATCTCTATCTTAAACATGGGCAAAATTCCAAAACTTACTAACGTATGTAAAAATTCTTCCTGAAAGTCAAAACCCAGGCCTCGGCCTTCCTCCTTGTGATGATGTCACATTGTTCAGGCACGCCCATAAATGGCCATCCTTGTCCATCTTTAGCCTTTGTTGCTTTGGATTTCGGCTCAAACATGTAAAGTTGTTTTTGAGATGTTTCCATTTTGAGTAAAGACGTGGAAAAAGAAGTGAAATCTAAACTACTACTATAGTTTGTTTACATAGTGTCCTGATCAGAGAGGCAGCTCCTAACCAATCAAAACAGAATGGGCTCATTAGGAGGGGGGCTTAAAGAGACAGGAGCTAAAACAGCCTATTTGAGACAGGAAAAAAAACTGTAAATCATGCAAATATATTGCAGCAGAGCCCCAGAATATAAATATAGACCTGGAAATGTGCATGATATGTCCCCTTTAAGAGCTCCCCCACCGAGCAATGAACTCCCAATCAACTGGGAGGTAACAAAAGTAAGTAAAACAAACACATAACAAAGTAAAACTCTCATGTGGATGTGTTTAGGTGGTCACAATGCCTGAGTATCTGAAGAAGAGGTTTGGAGGACAGCGTATTCGCATCTATCTCTCTGTGCTGTCCCTCTTCCTGTATGTGTTCACCAAGATCTCAGTAAGTCGCATCTTAACTCTCATGCCATATTTCTATTTCAACATTTTACCAGTGTCGCATGCAATTGATTGAAATGACACATTTTCTCCTCTCTGCTCCACTCAGGCAGATATGTTCTCTGGCGCCATTTTTATCAATCAGGCTCTTGGGTTGAACATCTACCTAGCTGTTGTCCTGCTACTAATGATTACTGCGCTGTACACCGTCACAGGTCTGTCCACTTTGGATACACTCACTTCCTTTTCCACTGAAATCACGGAACATTGTACCTGTTTACCAAAGTAAGAGGTCTTATCAACTTTATGAATGTCACCATGAGTCACCTGAGTCTTCTCAGGGCTATAAGTAGAGACGAGACATACACACTCCCTCTCCCTGGTTACTTTATCTGTGGTGTATTATTGTGGTTAATTACCCATGGACTGTGATAAGCAGCAATTGGCCTTCTGTTGCTGTTTTGTAACAATGCATCCACACCTGTACTTTAGTGTTATAGGATGAGCAGTGGAAAAGCACTTACATAACACCACTTAACACTGAATACCTAATTTGGTGTAATAAATTGGATCATACACACAGTTATTTTGATTGTATTCTCTCCATTAAGTTCAGTTATGTGCATTACAGGCAATGATTTTGAATGCAGAATATATAAATTGATGGCATCACATGTTGTATTTCAGGTGGACTGGCTGCAGTGATCTACACAGACACCTTACAGACTGTCATCATGATTGTTGGATCATTCATCCTTATGGGCTTTGGTAATGTGTTTTTTTCTTTTTTTTATTCTTTTGCTGTTTTGCTTTTATATCGGTTATTACAAGAGGACAAATCACTGTAAATTAGTCTAACTTACACACTTGTCCACAGCTTTCCATGAGGTGGGAGGTTATGAAAACTTCATGGACCGCTACATGACCGCCGTCCCTGCCATCACGGGTAACATCAGTGAAAGCTGCTACGAGCCTCGGGCAGACTCTTTCCATATTTTTAGGGATCCGATCACAGGAGACCTGCCATGGCCTGGCCTGGTGTTTGGACTCACCATTCAGGCCACCTGGTACTGGTGCACTGATCAGGTCAGTCAAGCAAATGGGCAGCACTGTTAGGCATTTGTGTGACCACTTTTACTGGTGCTATCAACTATCAGTAGTCATAAAGACAGACTCATTCAGTTAATCCCTACATATTTGTACACACATTTATGCACCTTTATCTTGATTTGTTTTTGCCAGACAGCACAGACATGCTTTTATTTAGACCTTGGTGTGACTAGACAGATAAGAGTATATGTCTAGTGATATCTTGTTTTATTTACTGTCAACAAAACCCATGAAAGTCCAAGACCAACAGTGAATTGATCCTACTACCAAGTATTGCCTGTGTAACCAAAGCAAGATGTAGCTTATTCCACTGTGCCATAGACCTCCATTGTTGACCAAAGACTATTAAAAACACATCAGTGATTCACACCGGTGCCACACCGTACACTGATAGCCTGCAACCTTCCAAATAAATGGGTGGGGAGTTGCCTTTCATGCTCTGGAAACATGCACCGCTTCCTTGGACCAAAGCAAACACCAGCTTACTGGGAACATTGAGTCGTGCACACTTTGGTTATATTAGCTACTTTAGCTAAATTGTGCTAACCGGGCAGGTATTGTAATCAAGTAACATTAAACTTACCAAAATATTGCAACAATAGTCCGACACAGTGTAAGTCCTGGAGCCGGCTTGAGCATTGGTCTCAGCCTCAAGCTGTGATAGTTGATACTTGGTAGGAACAATTGGACCTAGGGCTGCGCAACAGAAAGACTGGGGAAGTTGTAAAGTACTAAGAGACGGACGAACGTACTTACGAATGTACTTTTTTTTCCCTCAACTGTGGCATGTTGTCTTTCTGTAGGTGATTGTCCAGCGCTGCCTCTCAGCCAAGAATTTATCTCATGTTAAGGCTGGCTGCATCTTGTGTGGCTACCTGAAGCTGTTGCCTATGTTCCTCATGGTGTTCCCCGGGATGATCAGCAGGATCCTCTACGCTGGTGAGTGTGTTCTAGTTGCTGAAGCTCATCATGTGACTTGTGTTTGCTGATGCAACTCATCTTACCACAGAGATAATGGTGGATTTAAATCATTCTTAACATCCTGCTGATCTTATTCCAGATGTGGTGGCATGTGTGGACCCTGATGAATGTGTAAAATACTGCGGGGCCAGTGTGGGCTGCACCAACATCGCTTATCCCAAACTGGTGGTGGATCTTATGCCCGATGGTGGGTGGCTGAAGACCTTTGTCTTATGAGCTGATCTGCCTTTTTCGCCCCTCTTTAAATCTGTTATTCTATCTATTTCAGGTCTACGAGGTCTCATGCTGTCTGTGATGCTGGCCTCTCTGATGAGCTCCCTCACCTCCATCTTCAACAGTGCCAGCACTCTCTTCACCATGGACATCTACACTAAGATTCGCCGCACCGCCAGTGAAAAGGAACTCATGATCGCTGGCAGGTAAAACACGTCTGGGGCCAGATGCATAAACGATGTGTACGTACAAAAACAATGCATATGCCATTTCCCGCACATAAACTGGGATTTATAAACAGAATGTGCGCACTTCACGTATTCTTCAGACCAGGCATACACATGTTTTTCTAAAGCGATCTGAGGGTGATGTGATGAGGTAGAGATGAAATATAAGAAGAGTAACAGAATGTTTTAGTAAAACATTGTTTGTTTTGGTTGATAACCAGCAGCACTGATGGTGTGATTTTTTTTTTACACAGAGATTTGTAAAATGCCAGTCACATTTATAAATGCAACATTGATTTATTACTTTATGTGATTAATTTTATCATTCTTTATCATTAACATAGGAGTCAACATTTTATTTATTTTATCTTTAGATGTGTCATACCTCAGTTTAGATAAGAGTGCTACAACCAAATCATTTATTACATTTCTGAGGTGTCACTACTGACGATGGTTTATAGTCCATGTGATAAATTAATGATATGGATGTTATGAGGAGCCGCACTGCCATGCGTAATAGCGGCACGTAATGACAGCTGTTATGCTGTTGGAGAACCTCACCAGTGCAACACAATCAGTGAAATGGCATGCAAATTCGGCATAAAAAAATGAGTATGCATATTTCTGGCTTTGTGCGTACACAAAGTTTTGGTCATGAATCTACACAGAGTGTTGAGTGGTGTTTTGTTTGATATGATTTCCGATGATTGTTAAAATTCCTTTGTGCCTGCTACTATCTCCACATGTGTGTTTGTTTGTGTATAGGGTGTTCATTTTGGTTCTGATTGGTGTGAGTATTGCATGGATCCCTGTGGTACAGTCAGCCCAGAGTGGTCAGCTCTTTGACTACATCCAGTCCATCACCAGCTACCTCACACCACCCGTTGCAGCTGTCTTCATGCTTGCCATCTTCTGCAAACGTGTTAATGAGTCTGTAAGTTCCCACGTCATCTTTTACTCTTGTGTAATGCTGGACATTGCAAATGATAATGCCTGTTACATTTAAAAACATGGAAGTTTTGAGTGAGGTCAGATGCAGTTCATTATAAGGATCTTAAGTAATTACAGGCCAAAGGTCTTTCTTTGGTAACCTTTACTTTTACTGCGTCCTCTGAGTTCTTGTGTAATAGTGTGTCTTCTGACGGTAAAGAAGTTAGAGACAGTTAAAAAGCAACATGGACATATGTTATACGATCTGGAAAAGTGCTGTTAAGGTCAAAGGGCCTTTTTTTTAAAAAAAAAAAAAAAAAGTGTGGTGTGAACATGTACCCTATGTTAATCTGCTTCTCACTCTTATGGTTGTCACATTAACTGAGGAAAAACCCAGAAGTCATGCACGCCATCAGCTGATCAGTTTCAGTTATCAGCAGATTCATACAGTGACAGCTCACATTCAAACAAGTCTGTAAGAAAGTTCTTAAGATTTGAAAAACTCACTCTTACTAATGCTGCTGTCATTATTGCCTCAACTGACCTCTCCCTCCAATGCTCCTGCTGCATCCTGAAACTCTGGTTTATTGTTGTTAATCATCCACTATTTCAGTTTCAGTTTGTCTAATACTTTAATGTATGATAAAATGCCAGTAAAACTAATGGCATTCTCAGTAGCCTCCGGTGTTCTTTGTGTACAGTGCTAATTTGCAAATGTTAGCATGCTGACAAGCTAACTAAGATAGTGAATATGGTGAACATTAAACCTGCTAAACACCAGCATGTTAGCATTTTCATTATGAGCATGTTTTCAGTATGCTAGTGTTAGCATTCAGCTCAAAGCACAGCTGTGCCTATTGCCTCAGAGTACTGCTAGCATGGCTGTAGACTCTTTCACAGTTTTTCAAGTCTGCCCTAAAACAACAGTCAGGTGGCCAAATGAACATTGACACATTTTTCTTGCTATAATCATTCCTCCTATTCATACGGACCATTGAGAGACTCAGATGGCTGAAGCCTCATAATATCTTCATGTAAACGTTTGAGTAAATTTTTGCTCAATATGAGGACTGTGGATTTTGGCCCCCATCACTTACATTGTAAGCATATTTGAAATGGGATCTTCTAATGGTCAGTGTGAACCTTCAAGTCTATGTGTTTATGTCTAAACTGACAGTGTTTCCTACTTCTCTCTTTCCTCAGGGTGCGTTTTATGGCCTCATGATTGGCCTGCTTATAGGCCTGTCCAGGATGATTGCTGAGTTTGCTTATGGGACAGGTAGCTGTGTTAACCCCAGTAACTGTCCCACCATCATATGTGGAGTTCACTATCTCTACTTTTCCATCATCCTGTTTGTCATCTCCTGTATCATCATCCTGGGAGTCTCTCTCGTCACCAAACCAATCGACGACAAGCATGTATGTGGCCTCTGTGAGATAAGGCTGGATAAATCATTCATTTCCCCAAATATGACCACTCAGTGGAAGACAATGCCATAACCATCTTTATAAATAATTTGTTTCCGCCCATGTGTCGTGTTGTTTGTGTAGTTGTATAGGCTGTGCTGGAGCCTGAGGAACCGTACGGAGGAGAGGGTGGACCTTGAAAAAGAAGACTGGGTTGATAATAATGATTCCGACTCTATGGGCATGGAGGGTAAGCACATACACAGTGGAAATATAGATGCATTCACACATGTACTGTACACATGCACAAGCAGACCTTCCTCATTCCCTTTGTCTCTTCCATCACAGAACCAGAGGAGGAGCCAGGCTTGTGCAAGAAGGCCTTGATGTGCTTCTGTGGCCTGGAGGACAAAAAGGCCCCGAAGCTGAGTGCAGAGGAGCAGGCAGAGCTGCAGAAGAAGCTCACAGACACCACAGAGAGGCCTCTATGGAGGAACATTGTCAACGCCAATGCCATCATTCTCCTGGGCGTGGCTGTCTTCTGTCATGGTTTTTATGCTTAAAGAATACTGACTGACTCCAATTGCTCTAGGATAATTTATATTTAAGTGACAGCATTTTAGACGAATGTAATTTATGACCAAAGAACTGTAGCCCACAACCCTCTATAATAAGATAATGCACATGTATATCCTCCTACTCTGTGTCATTAAGTAACGCTTTATTTTACATGTCCCTTTTATTCTAATATCCTGTAAATTAAGTAATTTGCAGGTATTTAACAGAGATTTTTACAGAGAGGGTGTTTTTTCTGGAATATTTGGAAAGAAAAAACAGATGAAAGTGTTGAGTTGGTTTAGTTGGTAAGTTCATTTTATTTGGGTTCATACATAATTATTCATTTGCTTAAAAACCTTAATAAATTAGACTGTTTAACTGACAGAAAATACTGAGTTTTCAGTGTGTAGTTTTGTGTGTCAAACTACATACTAGCAAATTGGGTTGTTTCTTAAAAAAACTCTAAAATGAGCACATTTCCTGTATACTACCAAATACACAACTCTTTCAAAAAATATCCTAAGAATTAACAGTTACACAGCAGCTACTAATATGCTAGTATAGTGTTTGACACACAAAACTACACACTGAAAACTATATATTTTCTGTCAGTTAAAGAAAGAGTCTAATTTATTAAGATTTTTTTTTTGCAAATTAACAACTACACATTAACCCAAATGCAATGAGTGGTTACTCACTTTTTTCTGTGTTTTCTTATAATTTGTAACAAATTGCATAACCCTCTCAGTAAAATGTCCTAAAAGTTAACAGTTAAATACCTGCAAGTTACTCAGAAAATTTCAGGGAAATTTGTATAAAATTTAGCAACCTGTAAAAACTATTATTGTATATATGTTGTGTGTGGCTACTGAACTCCTCCAGGTCATGCTGTAAAATTATATTTTTATAAAGTCTATCTAAAACTATTATTATATTTCATTACTTTACACAAGACTCTTACAAGAGTGTTTGTGGGATGTCATTTTCTATCATTTTCATTTCTGTTCTTTTTCCCTGAAGTAACACAGTAAGCTGTATTGTAATATATTAACACAGTACACATTCATTGCACATAAATATTCACACATCTGTACACATTGTTCTGAACTCTTCACATTTGTAGGTCTTCCAGTGTTAAGCATGAGTTTCTTCCTTGTCTGTATTGTTGCTTTTATGAGTGTAAGTGTAATGAGAAAGGACAAGGTTGGCTATGTGTTTTAGAGCCTAAAAACACGAGAAAAGAGAGATCAAGGGATAAACAAATACCAGTAAATTAACTGTAACACATAATAGATGTGTGAGAAGATAGAAGATAATTACGGTATGTGCTACCTCATTCAACCTAAACCTCATTTTTCACATTGTGTGTGCTAAAAGTCCATGACTGCTATCATATCTTAAATCTGTGCAGCTTACTGTATGTTGTTTTAGGTGTTAATGAATAAAAGCATCTCAGGAAAGAAGGGCTGTGAATTGCATAAAGCACCATCTGACTCTCTTTACTTCCCTCTAGTGGGTCACTGTTGTTCTTTGCTAAAAATATTGGATACTATTTTGATGTTTATTTAATCACACATTAAATTTCTGGTAAAATCAGCTCTTACTGTATATTGTGCTATCTTTTATTGACTTCGTAAATAAACGCTGAATAACAAACAAACATGATCACTTTTTAATATACTGTGTGAGACCTGTGAGTCATTCCCATTATGATGCATTATCTTGCTCTTCTGTGGTTAATGTACGTAAGTGAACAGCACTAATGTAAGCCTTGAATATATGCACTACTGTTGAATGATTTATGATTTCTGCCTTGGACTTCCTTCCTTTGTTCCCTGCAGTTTTATCTCTTTTATCCCTGACTCAGTTATTCTCCACCAGCTGCATATTACCTTATATCTCTTGTCTGGTGCTGATATTGTGCTGGCCTGCGTGGTGAGTAAGGTAACATTCAAAGGTCAACCGTCACGGAGGCTTGTCTCACTCTCAACAGTCAGATGAGACATTTTTGTTTTAGTGCTGCATGCCAAACACCATCTGTCAGCCACCTTACTCATTCTGAGGAATAATGAAACCAGACATGTTTTGAATTCCTTGAAAATTGGTGATTGTGATGTATTCTAGTATGACAGTGAGTCATTGTTGGAAGAAGAGGAGCTTAAATAAAATGAAAGTTTTGATGGCATTTTTAATAATGATAAAGTAATTTTATATGATGAAGAAGTTTTAGGTCCTTTTCACATGTACTTAATGTTCTTTGTAAGCTTGCAGTGTTGGGTTGGCTTTTAACTGTGGAGTCTTTTTGAGGAAGAGGTTGAGCTGTCTCACGCCACAGTGGCCACAGTGGATGTAGTAATTTTCAGCATGTAATGTCTTTCAAAATATTTCGATGAAGAGGTAAAATGCAATAAAGAACCATTAAGACAGACAAACATGTCAACAAAATGTCCTTTTAAAATTGGGGATAAGAGTAAAATGACATACATGTGATAACACTATTTGTTTGTCGTGTTTAATCTACACCTCTTTTTAGATTTTTAGGGTTGCATCTAACCAAAACTATTCAAAAAATGGTTTTGGTGAGATGCAACCCTAAATAACTGAATCTGAAAAATGATGATGATGATGCATGTGTTGACATTGTGGTTGTCCACTACAATGGCGTCTACCAGAGTATACGCATATGCATACTGTCATATATTGACTTTTATTCAGTTTTAAGCCACATTTTTTTGATAAACTTTTTAGATCTTGGTCATTTTTAACTATATCTTTGAACTGGATTAAGGATTTAAGTCATTAGATGTCTGGATCTTAAGTTATCAGAGAAACAAGCAAGTTAGCAGCAGCTCGGCTAGCAACCCTTCCTGGACGTCCTCTTTCCGCAAAACAGCATCGGAGAAACACTGATTTTTAATGTGAAACTGCTTTACTCACTGTTTACAGTTTTTTCCTGTTGTACATTTGTTTTGAAGAGGAAGAGACCTCTGCAGGTAATTCGACTCATGGTAAAAACCTGCTGAACGTCTAGATCTTAAGTTATCAGAGAAACAAGCTGAGCAAACATTAGCAGCAGCTCAGCTCACAGCCCCTACCAGACATACTGTGTCCACTGAACAGCGTCGGAGAAACACTGATTTTTAATGTGAAATTGCTTTATTCAGTGTTTTTACAGGTTTTAATCACCAAATCTGTTTGTTTCGGAGAGGAGGAGACCTCTGCGGATAATTTGGCTCCTGGTAAAAAACATCCTGAATGGTGAACACTGAGGTAATCCTATCCTAGAGAAATTGGTTGTTTAACACTGAAGACAGCAACTCCCATGATCCCACATTACTTCACACCATCATCACACTACACATTTTGTTATTGTTTTGATTGAGAGACCCCTAGTGGCAGAAATTACATATTGTGCGTTTAAATATGCAACATACTAAGTTTACAAAGGCTTGTGGCAGGACTAGATTTCATGAAACTATACATGGGTATGTAAAACTGTGAGAACCCCTATAAGCAGTGATGAAATAATACTGGAAGTGAAATTGTGCATTGTTGTCTGAATAAAACATCACTTTCAAAAAATTCAACACAAGCAACATTTAAATCCTGAAAAAAATGTCATACAATTATTTTTTTTACACAGTATATTAAGACAGATGTGGGGAGAACAGGGAGGGACTCACATCTACTAACATGCACATTCACATGCACTAACACCCACGCGTGGCTGGACTGGTTTCCAAAACAAAGATTAGAAAGGTTCAGATTACAACACACACAAGAGTGTGACTTCATTCACTGCTCAGGACGCCATTACTCCACTATATCTTTACATAGCAAATAGTTGTTTGCTGACATCTAGTGGGGCTGAATGTCGTATATTGCACCTTTACAAAAAAGATGACTTTTTAAAAATAATCTTATACACATAATTTCTATGTGATTATAGTACTTTTCAAATTACTCAGATGATATGCACTTTTTTAAAATGTAGATATCCTTGTGAAAATAACCACACTTAATGTTAGTTTAGCCCATTCATATGTTGCCCCAGGTCAGGTGTGTGGGGGTGGGGAGTATCAGCATGTAGTACTATTGCCATCAGTGATAGTGTCATTTTTGATATTCCTCATACTTTAAAATATTCCACCTGTAGATCTATGCTTTTGTTATGGTCCCCAAAATCAAATTAATACACACACGTTATTGCATGTTTTGGTCTTGGTTTTGCCTTGCAAGAGGGATTTTACACATGTTAAAAAATACCGTGCCAAAATACCAAGTATACCTAAATGTTTTCTTAAACGACAAAATATTTCCCTTCCTCCTCAGTCTGTCCATCGTCTGACAATAGGCTTATGGAAGAATGTAAAGTAGAAATTAGACCTTGTTGAATGAAGTCTGCCTTAGGGCATGTCTGGCACTCTTTTCATGTGACAAGTCTTATTGTCCTAGAAGCTACAATTACATACTGTATGTCTTCAATTTCTCATAGCTACAACTGAACTGCACTTCAACTCTAAAGACAGCAGTGGAAAAATTCTTACAAGAGAAAACAACATGCTCACTCCAAGGACCTTGACTTCGCCTTAAACCTCAGTTTATGGCCAGTTGAGTGCACTTGGTCATAAAGCTCGCCTGCACACATGTATATAATGTTTTGGTCTCTTGACATTTGCAGAAAGTTTATAATAACAGCATTCTAGTTCTTGGTCTATTTTTAAACAGACGCTCTGCCCTGCTGAAAGTGCTTTTTATGTCTCTCACACTGTGAAAAAAGTGCTTTTCCACAGGTTGTACACCAGTATTTTTATGAGTGACTTATACTTGTAGGATTTCTAGGAGCTAGAATTTCACATAGAGAAAATCCAAAGTCTAGTTCAGATCAATGATTCGCAGCAAGACTGGATGCAGCTGGATGCTGAATGCTTCTTCTGTGCTGATATATTGTATTAAGTGGATTAGCTGTTATTTGTCTTTGATAGCCTACAAGCTACATTACTATCTATGAACAGATTAAATGCTACCACCATTTGGCTGGTGACCAGTGTTTCATTTGTTAATGTTAGCTAGCTGAAAAAGAACAAGATGTAACTCACTGGACACACCCAGGACATTTGCAATCGTGCTAAGGGTGTTGTTTTTGTTTATTTTATTGGAGATACATTTTTGAGCTACAATCATCTAGTAAGTTTTATTAAAAAATCAAAACATTGCTATTGAGTACAACTCATTTTTAATTTGTAACAAAGTTGTACATTTAAGACTTGAAGCTAGAGTTAAAAAGCTAATTAAAGGGCCTCTCAGTCAGCCTCTAACTGTAAGTACGAACGAATAACTTTCCATCAAAGTTCAATCAGGTTTGGTTAACTCACATGAAAGATTTCTGTATTTGTGTTTGTGCTCTTCTCGCTGGCAGGACTCAGTTAGAAAAATATGATGTCATGCACCGGTGCACCAATAAGAATTTTTCTACATTTTGCTAACATTGCCAGACCTCTGTCCCTCAAACCATCAGCCATCAGCTCCATCAAAGGTGTCTTTTAACAACTCCAAAACCACACGCAACATCTGTATTTAAAAGATGAGAAACATTGTGGTTTAAGAAGACATTGTGGTTTAAAAGCAGCCAGTCTACAGTTGGGATGTATTTACTAACTGGCAGGTTAACCATTAGCTAATGTTAGCAAGAACACACAGCATTGAAATAAAATGACTTTACTGGCAGGCGTATTTCTCCTCTTGCAAAGACTATTGTTTTCCGCACATGTCCAGCTGCTGTGCAAAGATAACACATCAGGGACCAGTCTGTCCACTGAAGGCACAGAGATTAAACTGACATCAGCCCTCCATCAAGACAGCAAACAAGCTCAACCCATAAACAGAATCATAAATTGTAAGCCCTCACACTACTTTTTCCTGGAAAAAAGTGATCACATTACTGTAATGCCTTCTATATAATTCATTGTTACAAACATTCATGAATATTTAATTCTTTGAAGATAATTTTTAAGATTTGAAGCCACATTTTCAGGGGCTTGACATTGAATGTGACATGTACTTCCAGTTTCACACCAAAGTTGCAAAAGTGCACACGACATAGTCTGAGTTTGAGTAACTTTTATTGCAGCAATGATGTGTTGACCACAGCTCTTTCTCAAACTTCTTACTTCTCAGAAGTCTGAAGGTCTACAGAAGATCAAGTATATGGAACTAATACATGCAATATACTCAGTGCTAAAACTCCTTTTAACAAGAGCTATTTGGTGTTCAGATTTTCTGTTATACTCAGTGACTTATTGCTCTAATGCATCTCATTACATGATGCATTTGATGCTCACATTATGTAAGCGTAACCCTCTTACATTGATTGAAATACAAAATCACTGCTTTTTTTTTTTGCGTGGATCTGAGGATTATTTATATTGGTCAGCATGAAAGCTTGAGCAGATACAAAACTTATTAAAATCCTCGTTATGCAACATCACTGCATGTGCAGATCTGTGGCAGGAGCTTAGGATGCTTCCTTCAAGTTTCTGGGTGAATTTATAAAAACTCAACAGTGTAAAATTTTGCACCTCGCTGCTGTGTTATAAACATTTTCTCCTTGAGGCTTGGTTTGTGAGGAATCCATTTCTGCAAACATGAATGAGATGTGGTCAGTGTTGAATATGAGGGATCTGTTTTCCTGAAGCCTCCAGTCAGCAGCCTGATAGAAAACTAATTTGTGAATTTATGCTTTGTTTTCCCTTCCGAGCTGTGCCGCACTCTGTAGATTAGATCTATTTGCACCAGCTTCCTGTATTTCCTGTGTGCCTGGCTGGTATGTGTGTGTGTGTGTGTTAAGTATTATTCATGGCTCTGGGTGCAAATCTTTTATGTTTCGGAAGGATGTGTGCATATTTGTGTATGCATGTGCA
Organism: Thunnus thynnus; assembly: GCF_963924715.1. Taxonomy (NCBI): domain Eukaryota; kingdom Metazoa; phylum Chordata; class Actinopteri; order Scombriformes; family Scombridae; genus Thunnus; species Thunnus thynnus. The sequence goes on from NC_089535.1 coordinate 16,785,536, forward strand.
TGTGCGTGTGCGTGTGTATGCATATGTGTGTTTAGTCGGGGGTGGGGTGGGGGGTGGGGAGCATTGTTAATGTTTCTCATTGGCTGAAATATTTTCTCTGGCAACTAGAAAACGTGATCCTGCCTGCAGAGGCACTGCAGTGTGTGCTGCAGCGGGAGAGCGCAAACGAGAGAGAAAAGAGCGAGTATGTGAGATAGGGATAAAGAGAGAGAGAGAGAAAGAGGAAGGCCAGAGAGAGAGAAAGAGGAAGGCCGGAGAGAGAGAGAGCGAGAGAGAGAGAGAGAGAGAGAGAGAGAGAAAGAGAGAGGGAGGAGAGGGGGTGAGCAAGCAGGCAAAACAAGCAACATGCATAAGGAGGGAGCCAGAAGCACAGAGACAGAGAGGGAGAGAGAGTGTGTGTGTGTGTATGTGTGCATGTATGTGTGAAAACACTGCGCATGTCTGACTGTGAGGTGCACTGACTGGAGCAGACGGAGGAGGAGAAAGAAGAGTAATGAACGGCGGCTGAGACAAGAGGAGAGATAACAGCAGAGAAGAGGGAAGGAAGAAGAAGAAGAAGAAGAGAGATAAACGTCCACCTGAAGCAGAAGAAAGAGACGAGCAGAAAAAAAACAACAGAAGAAAAAGAGAACGAACAGCACAGAAGCTCAGGTCACTGCACAGAATAAGCTGAATAATTTGACAGGCTCAGCAGGAGGGTGAGACAGAGAGGGATGGAGAAAGAGATACCAAAGGGAGACGCTCAGCCACAGCTCAGAGGAGAAGGAGCAAGGGTGGGAGAGTGAAGGACAAAAGGTACCACAGAGGCGAGGAGGAGGAGGAGAGGAACAAGAGATGAAAGCTGCCCGAGACATGACGCATCCACCTTGCAACAGCTTCCTCCATCTTACATCTCCCCCATCTTTTCCTCCCTTCCCTGCCGCTTGTTGTTCATCCTGCTAGAAATCAAATGGACAGAAGAGAGCATCCTCCCATCTAGTGAGAAAAAGAGACTGAGAGGTTTGGTTTATCTTCAGCATCAACAACGTCGACGGCGACAATATCTCAATAACTGGAACAGGAGCGAGGAGGCGAGGAAGGACTGGAGCGAAACAAGTGCGTAAGCAGACAGGTGAGGATGAGAAAAGGCTTCGCATCTGTTTCGTGTGCTGTATTTTCTGCATGTGCATCTGTATGTTCCAGATCTGCGAGGTGTGGCTCCTGTGTGTGGGTTTCATAACAATATCCCACTCTTTCTAGCTCTCTTTTGTGTGAGAATCAAATAGACAGAGATGCCTGTTTGCCTTTTGCTTCTGTTACGTTAAGCTGGGATTTACATGGTTGTTGCATCATGGCCGTCCATTTTGCAGATACACAAACCCGAAGATGCATGAATGGAGACGCACATGTCTACTCACAGAGACACACCTGCGCAACTACTTATCTGCATCGATCACAAACAAGGCTTAGGAACTGTGAATAGACCCTGATGATGTGTCATTTGAGGTGTAGATGGTATCTTGTGGGTGTCATGTCTCCAGTGGTTATGACATTTGACAGACCTCTGCACAGACAGACAGTGGGGGCAGGAGGAAGGAGGGGAGAGAGTTGGGGTGGGGGTGATAGGGACAGGGAAGGAACGGCCTGTTCTGTAGCTGTCAGCAGCACTAAGGCATCTACATATTGGCCATATATTGGCGCTGCAGTGAGAGTGTTGGGTACGCCATGCTGCGATTGCATAACTGCTGCTCCTGAACACACCCCTCCCACATGCTAAAGCTGCTCCATCTCACACAGTCCAAATATTTTGGCCAGTTCACCTCTATCTCATCACCTCTTAAGCCTCAGCTTGCAGAACGTCAACAATGCCGTCCACCTTAACCCTGTGCTGAGATAGCCTCCTTAAAAAAATAAATAAATCACCTTAATCAATAATTATTGAAGAGCTGGGCATTTGCTGAACCTTTCCCTCATAAATCTTCAATGAGGTCTGTGTCAGGTGGAGCGATGATGGTTATTGCTTTTATTTTCCTGCCCGTGTGCAGCTCTGCCATGTTGCCGTGGGAGCTACACAGACGAGAACAAAGAGCACTTGGCTGTAATGAATTGCGAGGCAAAATGGCCGATGTCTGCCATGAATGACAGCGGGCTGAATTATTAAAAACAACACCTCCTTCTCATACTCAACAAGCACTTTCTGCCCATACAGAAACACAGACATCAGACTGCCATCATACAGAAACCTATGGAATACTTGCATGTGATCACAGCCTGATGGATCGACTGTAAATATAACAGTCAGCCCTTTAGAGTCAAACATCAGCTCTGTAGCTGAATCCTGGGGGAAAAATACATGCATTTAAATCTTGACATTTTAATTGTGTTAGCCTTACATCAACCCACTATACCTGTAAGTTATATATGAATGTACCATGGAATTGTAAGCAAAATCCATGGTAGAAGGCAAAATTTAATAGAAAAATAAAGGCATTTAAAGGTGTAATTTCAGCCTTAATTATCATGACATAAATCTTTATGATAAACAAATATAAAATGCGAGGAACATTGAAAACAAACATCTTCATACCAAAGTTAATACACATTTCAAATAGCAAAACATGCTACTAAAGTAAATCCTCCTGCACTGCATTTTCATACTTCATTGAATCTCTGCAAGCTGCAGCCAGAAAACATACAGTAAATCTGGGGATTTGTCCTCAGATCACGCTAAGGTCGTAACATGTTATGCAATCAAAACACAACATAATATCCCATACAGGTCCGAGAAGAGATGTGCTGATGCTTTTTTCACCAGCCGAGGCATGAATGTGGATACACATCTCAACATAGCTGGCATACCTAACACACTGCTGGTATGTGGTGTAGGGGCACAAAGACCTGCAGCCTCTGTGCTCTCCAGGCCAACAGATGGCTCATATAGATAGATAGATAGATGGATGGACAGCGAGAAGGAGAGATGGATAGAGACAGACAGATTTTCATTGAGAGAAGAAGAGAGAGACAGGCGGATACTGATGCGCATGATCACTACGGTATGACTCATTCAGAACATGGTGCCCTTCTCCTGCTCTCCTATCGGCACAGGTGGAATCTATCCAGTGTGATCATGAGGTAATCGACAGACCTATGTGTGAATGTGTGTGTGTGTGTGTGTGTGTGTGTGTATGAAAGAGACGATATGAGATGAGTTATATGAGATGACAGGAATGTTCTCGGAGTTAGAGCTGTGTGTGTTTTTCTCCCTCTTTTCAGGTGTGTGTATCAGTTTAATCAGTCAGGAATAAACCTACCATGACTGATAGTATACACATCTAAAAATGTACTATCTCATATCAGTCTGCTATGTGTTTGTTTGCGTGTCCACTGGAATGTAAAGGGTGGTGCCGTGTACGTGATGGGGAGTCGTCTGAGGGTGAGAATGTTCTTGGATTTGTGTGTGTGTGTGTGTGTGACTTGATATAGTGTGTATGCAACTCTGTGTGTGTTCAATGGTATGAGGAATTTGATGCTGAGCGAGACTCATCTGACATCTCTGTGGTCAGCTCTCCTCTTCCTCCGCTTAATCGTGATGACGAGGTCAAATGCCTGCCATGATTTCATTAGTGTAATAATTCCTCTGCAGGGAGAGGACCCAGAGCTATGCACACACACACACACACACACACACATAGAGACACACACACATGCAAAAATGTAAAGACTGTTGGAGAGCTGCAGCAGTTTACACTCTGTTAATATGTTTGCTGGGTCGGAGATGAGCTCCTTACATAACCGGAGAGGACTCCGTCGATTATGAGAAGGCTGCACCAAAGCTGGCCCATCAGCAGGCAGCCTGCATCCGTTATCAGCCCTTTTCATAGCACTGTCACCAAATTAGAAGGTAATTTTAGCTACTTCATCTCCCCCAGGCTCAAAGGCTCCTCATGCAGCCTGGATGCTTTATCAGCTCGACCCCTGCTGCTATCACACCGGTGCATTTTCACAAACTGTTATATCCAGAAAATGAGTCTGGACATCTAGTATCTGTGTGAGGCGGATCCCATTATTTGAATTTTGGCCAATATCATTAGCAATATTAGAAAAGAAATCAGATTATGATTTATTGGCTGACTGTTTTTTTAACATAAACGCATAAAATAAATAGACATTTTTTATATGTGTCCCTTAGATTTGTCTGTACCCAGCAGCTGAAAAATAAAATTTAAATCAGTTTCCTCTGGTGTACAAACAGCGACACTATTTCTGATTTTCCTCCAACATATATTTGGCATTTCTGTACTGTGACTTCCTCTTATCTGCCTCTACAGTATATATGCAATATGAATATACACATGTACATCTGCAATAACACCAGCTGATATATCTGGCAGGCTGATTTATTGGTCTAGCTCTAATTCAAAACATCACTTAATATAGTTTGAATTCAGACCTAAAGTCACACTCTTGCACATGTATATAACTGTGTACAGGGCTGTGAAACATCAGTATAATATGGTATAATCTAGGGATATTGCTGATATGATTTCTGATACCAAAATCGATACTTTACTTTGATGAATACAAACTCTTTTTATTTAACTAAATGAAGCCTAAATTCTCAAATGCTAAGTTTTGTCTAAACACAAGCAAAACTTTGCCTCCATAAAATACAGTCTAAAGGTGTCAACATTGTTATTTGAATCATTGAATATCTGATCAAAGAATAAGTAAACAAGACTAAGAACCTGGCAAGATGTTCGTTTTAGATACACAGTGCCATAGACACATTTTACAAACAAACAAACAAACAAACAAAAGAATTTGAGGTTTTTATACCCATCCATGATTATCACAACATGACCATATCATGCTATTGTTTCTTATAGTTTCCAAATTCATGATTCTTAGGAAGTTTTACTTAAAAACTTGTGACAAAATTAGTTGCTGAAGGTTTTCTTTTTCTGTTTGTGAATAGTTTTGACGCATGTTATTCATTGAACATCAATTTCATCCATTTTTTATGTGATTTTGCGAAACATTTGCCATGAGGATACATATCAATATCAAACAATTAATCTTTTTAATATCATGATAATAATTTCAGTCATATGGCTCAGCGTTTGTTTCATGACATAAAACTGGATATTGTCTCAGATTTCATAATATTATCATAATATTATCGGTTATTGTAATACTGTGATACAGTAAAAATGTATTTTCATGATCTTACAGGCAGAGTTACTGTTAACTACTTACTGTTAAGAAGATTCTTCTTCTTGTTTTATGCCCTCCTAAATATCATCACATTATCGCTATAAAGGTATAGATGAATTTTAGATGGATTTTTTTTTTTTTTTAATGTTATCTTGTGGCTAACGCTCAGCCTTATCAAATGTGTATGAATACCTACTGTGTGTGCAGGAGGATGAGAAAGAAACAGAGGCTATTTTGGGAAGTGTTGCAGCGCTGCAGCTGCTGGAGGGACACATTTGGTGAGATTGTGAGTGATTCTTGTTAACAGCTCGGTGTGTTTGAATGTGGAGTGTGCAAATATGTCGAAAGACTCATCAAGAAAGGATAAAGGGGAGAAACAAATGTCTACCTGCTTGCCCAAAATATGGCTCACATGCATCATGTGAAAGCACTTCCGCCTGTTAGGTCCATCTCTCTCATTCAGTGTGAATCTTCAGCAGAGGTTGGGGGCAGGAAACCACTGAGAGGTGCATAGATAAACAAACCATAAATAGAAACAAGGACCAGTGCTGTGCGCCCTCTCCTCTCTTTTCTCTCTCTCTCTCTCTTTTCTTCCTCACCATGTAAGTCACCTCCTCCTTGTTTTTTTCCCTCTTCTAATGAATCATTGCTGTCGACAGCCGTGTGGAGAATGAACGATGTGTCATCCTCCCTCTTCTGCCGTTTGGCAGCTATTGTTTTGGTCGAGCTAAAAATGTTCAACCATACACTTGTTCTTTTTGATAAAACCCACACACAGTATGACACAAACCCTCCATACAGTACAGTACAGATTGTAACCCGTTCCCACACGTTAGAGTCAAATTGACGCAACTCGGAAGATGACTGAGTGTTGACAGGAAGCATGAAATATGACAAACAACATCGCAATAGTATCACAATCATCTGCTCTGACCAGACAGTGTGGCAGTTCCTTGTTTGTTTGTTTGTTTGTTAGTCATGTAACATTAACTATTTCTCTGAATTTTTGGAAATAAATCATCAATTTGTATATTGTTTATTTAGAAAAGTGAAAAGCGACATTGGAGGAAAATTCTGTCAGCTTGAATTATGCATATTTCTTTGTCATTACATATCTATATAAAACTGTGTATTGCATTAGTATATGCACCATAACAAAGGACATCACTAATGTTGTTCATAACATTCAGTGTTTTGCTGTATTTTTACCAAAAAAAAAAAAAGGCAATAGGAGACAGCAGCTCCAGGAACTTGCAATCTCTGTTTGTCCTTATCTGCAATGTCATAGACTAGGTATTAAGTGTTCTGAATGGGTGTGCTCAGACTTGAGAAGAGCAGTGGGTGTGCTGTGTTCTTATGCCTAAATACACCACACATATCACCATAATCTTCAGACTTTGTAGCACGCTGATTGTGTTTAGTCAAAAGAAAGGCGTAGTGTCTGTGCTGTGCTATGCCCCGGAGCAAGTGGCAACATGATAATTATCTACCCCTCAAAGAAACACACCTGGATCGAGGCCAAGACGCAAAAGGAAATAGATTATAAACTCCCCCACCCCACCACCACCACCACTACCCCAGTGAGTCTTGCTGCTTATCAGATAAAGACAAAGACACTTTATACAGCTGGGATTAGTGAATTCTACTGTATGAGGCTGATTCATTTCCATTAAAAAAAAAACCACTGAGGAATTGAAAATACACAGAAATACAACATTAACGAGTATGTGAACAGCAAGTTTTGTCATTACAGAAAACAAAAATCTCACAGCCAATTTGCCTTTTTACTTGTATTCCATTTATTTTCCATATTAAATGTGTCAAAATCTACTTTATCTAGAATATTTATATATCCCTATTTTTTTCTGTTTTCGCAGGTAGATGGACCAAAGGAATCCTGAGGACACTTTATGAGTCTGAGAAACTGAAAAAGGGAGACAAGCACAGAGGCATACTTAAGACTTTTATCACTTCTTCTGCTCAGTTGGGAGGACTGTCTGAAAGTCAAAAAAAAAAAACAACCTTAACTCCCACCTCTGAGGAATTCAGGAGCCTTGGAGCGAAGGAGTCATTCCAACAGCCTTCTGGAGCATTACACGACACCTCCCAAAAAAAGACCTCCTCCCACCTTCTTATCAACAATCCACTGAGAGGGTCAAACAGGGTCACCTGACCAAATTGGACAAAAGAAAGAGAAAGACTGGAGGTTACTCATTCTTTCTCACGCACTCAAGTCGAGGTGTAACTCACACGCAGCCGAAAACAGGAAGTCAAGCGGGCGTTTAAGCGAGAAACACATATAAAAGGCTAGTTTAAGAAGGCAAGAGTTTCCCTTTGCAGTCTACAGGATATAGTTTAAGACAATACCTCCTGGACCTTTCTGAACTACCTGCACTCAATCCCCCCTCTCTGTGAATGCAGATATCCACCAACCTGTAGTGTATGTATATATGTGTGCATCTGTGTGCATATGAGATTATTTATTGGTGTTATCACTGAGTGAGAACATAACTTTGTGCTACAGTTCTGTCTGTCCTTTTGTGTGAATATAAGTTTATGAAAATAGCCATTAAAGACAGCACAGGAATATCAGCGTAAGTGAGTTAAAACAACAAAAAAACTACCTTTTAGTAGTCAACACTGGTCAAATACTTTAAGCTGGACTGTTGAATCATCTGTACATATCAGCTGTGACAGAATAAGGTGCTCTGGCTAAGCTGCTCTATCTGTCATCCCCTCATAAGGACTCAGGTTGACAGTAGCGCCAAACAAGGGGGGGATCTCTGAGGGAAACATGGAGGCAACCATCCGTCCTCATGTTCCCTCAAATGGCTGACTTTAGAGAAAGAGCCCAACCTTGTCCCCAAGTCCAGAACCAGGCAGGGGCGTCCAGCGCTGTTTAGAGCCACAACCCCTCTCTCTTCCGCCTCCAACAACGTGCGAATGTCCTGCCTCAGGCGTCAGCCCGTCACCATCCCCATGGACACCGTCAAGATCATCCAGTCGGAGAAGTTCCCCAGAGAGTGCCCTGTGCCCGTCACCCAGCCGCGCTATGCCCCGCCCCCCAGAGTGGCGTGGGACGGTGGAGGTGAGGGTGAGATTATCGTCAACCAGGCCTGCAGCGACCTGAACCTGGACATAACGGGCTCTCCCCGGCCTATGGTGTCTTCCCCGGCCCCCATGACGCGCAGGGAGCAGAGCTTCCTGGCGCAGCGCAAAACCAGTGCCAACGAGATCTGCTACCACCAGTTCCACTATAAGATGGAAGACGTCATAGTCAACCAGTACGTGCTGCGCTCCTCCTCCACCTCCTCCTCCACATCCTCCTCCTCCTCGTCGGGGCCCGTCATGCCCTGCGAGCCCCTGGACTGCCCTACCTGCGGTCACACCTACAACTTCGCCGGCAAGCGTCCGCGCATCCTCTCCTGCCTACACTCGGTGTGTGAGGAGTGCCTGCAGATCCTCTACGAGTCCTGTCCCAAGTACAAGTTCATCTCCTGCCCCACGTGCCGGCGCGAGACAGTGCTGTTCACTGACTATGGCCTGGCTGCTCTGGCCATCAACACCAGCATCCTGAGCCGCTTGCCCTCGGACCCCAACGGGCCCGTGCAGTGGGGCGGGGACGCAGACCGCAGCTGCTACCAGACTGTGCGCCAATACTGCCAGTCAGCCTGCACCTGCCAGATCGCCAACCCCTTGTCCTCCTGTGGCATCATGTAGACAAGGGGGGACACTGCAGGCGTGACTCGACGCTGCTCCCCCACCACTCTTCTCGTCTATAAGCTCTCCTTTCTCTGCCAGTCCCTCCTTTCTCACACATACAGTAAATAAATCCCTCCACAGATGTTATCTCTATATATTTAATAGCACAGACGGATGCTGTGTGGGACTTATGGATGCTGGTGGTTCAATAAATAGTAAATAAATGTATTTTATGTATGGACTGGAATCCTATTCACCCTCTCTCGTTTGGTTGGACGTGTTTGTCATTGACATCTCTTTACATGGGAATGCCAGGGGAGGTCTATCCCCCCAACCTAGGTGAATAAAGATTAAATAAATGATAAAAGTACCTCTGTGTGGCCTGCACTTGTTATATGTTAATTTACAGTGATTATGGCTGCAGAATCCTTTTGGACTAGTATGAGCCTGAGTTCCTTAATTATTTTACCTTAAAATATCAATTGTAAGGGGAAAGTTAATGGATTAAATATTTAATTAAAATATATTGAGGTATTGTTTAATAGTTTTTCAGCACAGTTTAAGGGTGGTTTTAAAGATTTTGGTTTTAAAAAACCTCTTAAAACCTACCAATTACCATGAGGCCAAACCTTAATATACTTTTTTCTATTCCAGTTAAGATGAAAATTCAATGGCTTCAAAGGTGCAGTTTGTAGAATTTAGTGGCATCCAGTGGAACAGACATGGCAGAAGTGGAATATAATATTTATATGTTTTAATTGTGTTTTCATTGCCTTAGAACGAGCCCCACAGAGGCCGCCATGTTGCATCGCCATGTTTTTACAGCAGCCCAGAATGAACAAACCAAACACTTGCTCTAGAGAGGGCCTTTAACATTTTTCATGAGTTTCGTGGCCACCATAGGTTCTCCTACATCCTTGGAAGGGGGAGGGAAGGGATATTCAGTTGATTGTAATCTGCAACCTCACCACTAGATGCCACTAAATCCTACACACTGTTCCTTTAATGCTTCAAACACCGAGGGTTACTTTCATTTAGGTAGGGTCAATCAACTGAAAATTTTTATAAACAATCAACAGTTTAGGTTATTTATCAAGCAACATTCATTCCAGTTTCTAAAATGTGTAACTGCTTTTGTATGATTATAAATTGAATATCTTTTGGATTTTGTATTGTTGGTTAAACAAAACAAGCAACTTGAAGACTTTCCACACTCAGCTCTGGAAACTTGCAGTGCTATATTTTGACATTTTATTTTATTTGACTTGTAATACTGTCTTCTTTACAAACTTGCAGCTTTGACCAGGAAAAAATACAGATACCAGTTTGAAGTTTTTTAATCAAGCTTTGCACTGCTATTAATTACAAATTACATAGAAACTATACGTTTATTTCATTCCCTGTCAGAGTATTTTAGAAAGTAACATACTTTATCAGTATAAATAAAAGATTGCAAATGCACAGCTGACAATAAATAAACATGGCAGATTTGATACATCACACAGGCTGAATAGGAAGTCAGCGTGAAAGCAGTGAGAGTGCTTCGCCTATTTAAAAGAGAGTTTTCTCCTCTTCAGAACTGAAACCAAAATGTCCAAACATCACAAGAAATACAGTGTGGTCCATTCATGCAGGCAGAGTTTTCCTTCGTCTCCTGAACAGCTTGCTCAACCGTCGCCGGGTGGAGTTTTTCTCAGATGACTGCATCTGTTGGCTGTATAAATAATAAAATCATCAAACAGAGTTGAGGCAAGCCATTGTAGAAAACAGGAAGCTGTATGGAGGCCGAGTTTCATGAAAAAAGGACAGAATGTTCAAGGGGAACGGATGCACAGACTAAAAATGAACTCCCACCAAAACCCCTGCATCTACTGAGAATTACTGTAACTCTAGACCACTGCATCAGTGTGACTGGCTGCCATGTCGGAGCTACACACACGTTTCCTCAGAGCATCATGCATCATATGAGATTAATAATACTGCTCCCCTAGAGGTTACATTTATAAATACAATATCTCACCTCTTTGTATCTTTCAAACCAGAATCATCTCTTCTCAAAGACCCAATTTTTAACCTCCAGTTCTTGTTCGTTTTATTCGTCTCTCCCTTTTTACACTCCTGAAAGAAACATTGAAACATTTGTGGACCAAAATGACGAATATTCTTTGGCTGGTATTTTGATTGTGTTTATTTGGTACAATATGTGTTATATTTGAATGTAGTCTACCTGCTTTTCACCGTCTTCCTCTGCCTTTTTCAGCAGGTCATCTGTACTCAGGTGCTGCCCTTTGCAGTCTGCTTTCAATTTCCCTGCACCAAGCACACACACAATAATATAGCTAAACACAAGAACATCCTGCCAATCCATGCCCATATAAAATAAAATAAATATACAAAAACATAAGCTGAGAATGGAAAGACGGGTGGAAAATGACTCACTTGAATGCAGTGTTTCAATAGACGTGTATGAAGCTGATCTCTGACGAAAATTTCTGTAAGGATAATCTTTCTGTTGATGGGGTTCACAGGAAACTTGCTCGTCACCTTCATTCTCAAGACTTTGACAGGAGGAGATGTTTTCTTCGAGGGCTTTAGAGACACCCTGACAGGTGTCAGGAGCCTTAAAGAGAGTCAAGTGATAAGAATGACATTGTTTTTATAGCTTAATTCATATGAACCCTGAGGCTGCAAGACGACACTTGTCATCACCAGCTTGACGGGGCCGTGTCATAAAAATCAGCACATTGTGGAATCTGTGTCAACCTCTAAATTGTCTTGCAAAGATGTGATGCTTGAATGTCTTGGCTCACCTGCGTGTCTTGATGTTCCTGCAGGGCATCCATCTCCATCTGTAAAGCACGGTTGTGCATCTGTTGCCTGGCAATTTCCTCCAACATTTGGCATACCTGCTCCAAGTAGTTGAGCCCAGGACTCAATGCTGTCCTCGCCTCCTCACCAAGGTCCTGGATAGATCATTAAGCAAGAAAAGTGCTACCATGAAGGGTACAAATAAAAATACAATGGTTATAAGTTTACTCAACTTGAAAGTCCATGTTTGTCTTCACTGCTGCTTTGCATTTCTCTCAAATGTTTGAGAAATGCAAATATACTGTGATATTATTAACAGCGGTGCAACATGGGTCTCCGTAGTTGACAAATTTGGTCAGTAGGTCAGTCCACCACTTTGGTCTAGACTGAATTCAGCTCGAATTTTCATTGCAAGCATGTTCGCATGCTGATGTTATCATTTAGCTCAAAGCATTGTTGTGCCCAAGTGACAGACGAATTTTTAATGAGAAATGGAAAATACCCATCACATTCTCCCAGAAGCAGCAAGGAAGCTAAGTTTCATCAAAAAAGGACAAGGTGCCGCCCTCAAATCAGCAATCAATACTCCAAAGATGTTCAATTAATAATAATGAAAAACAAAGAAAAGTAGCAAATTTGAGAAGCTGAAACCAGCAAATGTCAATTGATTTTATGTTGATTATTGGTATTTGTAATAAAAAAAAAAGATATGGACTAGAGGCTGTATTATTTTTTCTCATATTACTTTCTGAAATTATTAAGTTGTTACAATGAAATCCTCAAGCTGTTTAGTCAGAATATCCACATCAGTCTGACATCAGTGCATGCTTGCACACATCACATGAGTTTTGAACAGAATAAGGAATGTATAATAGATATAATGACATTATATACTGTAATTGGGTAATGCCTACTTGGCATTATATGCTTCTCAGAAATGCATTCCTCAAAGTCTCAGAACTCTGGCTCTTACACAAGAAAAGCTACAGTACAGTATTCTCACATACCCGAGGACTAAAACAACATTGAGAACATAATTAGATACAAGTTGAACAATTAATCTAGTTCTTTCAACACCTCTGTGGTCAGCATGACCTGACTTTCACATTAAACACAGTTAGTTATGACAAATATGAAACAGGTCACCGGTGTTGTTTGAAATCACATTTCAAATCGAGACTAATTGTTTTCCGCTATCTACTTAATGACATGTCTGTCATATTTCTCTAAAACACTGCAGACTGCTCAGCTTCCCCCACATGTCTCTGTCCATTCCTGTCATGCACGTGAGCGTAAAGTCACCTGGGCAGACTGGTTTACGATCCCTTGCACCGCAGACGGACCCATAACAGGTCGTCGCCATAAAAGAGATTTTGTGTGAGTAATGACATGCCTGTCCTACTTTCAATGTGAGAGCAACTCTGTGAGTAAGTGTTGCAACCCATTAATGGTAGTTTCCCTTGTGCGACTTTCTTTCAGGCTTCCCTTTTCCCAGTTACAAGCAAGACTATACATGTTACTGTGAAACTGATGTAACCCTGAAACTGGTTCCAAATAAGCATATCCGTTTTGTATTTTCACAGACAGAGATCAGACATTGTGTAGAAATCTTTGTGTTTCTTCAGCATTTCCCCGCAAAAAATGCTGAATTCTTTGAATTTGAACACAGTTTGGTTTGCAACATAAACAGTATCTCACCTCTGATCTTGTCTGAGCTGCCTGCTTGCCACAACTCAAAGACAGCGGCCGTCTTTGAATTTCTGACATCTGCCTGACTGGCACTGATGGGTTGACTGTCCTCCTTGGGCCTAAACTCTGTGACCTCTGACCTCTCGCCAAGTTCGATGTCTGCCGTTTCGATAGAAAAGATGTTCGAGGCCGTCGCCTGAGCACCTCATCAACTGTAACAGGCTCTGGGTTGTCCTTTAGTCGTTCACAGTCAGCCCTCTGGAGGGTTTGCTCCACTTTTAGGTGCAAGACTGTAGATCCTTCCTGGGCTCTGCTGGGACAGATGTGCGGGGAGGAAGAGGAAGAAAAGGGAGGCACAGAAGAGGAGAGCAAAGGAGACTGGGATGTTGAAGTCTGAGTAAATGTGTCTATTTCTGCGTTATCTGTGGAGATGGAGCAGGATGTAGCAGGAAAAGATGTGTCAGAGCTGGGTGTCTCCACTCCAGAGTCCACCGATTCAGAGCGCAGATTTGTCCCCATGTCAGTTGAAGATGCAGCAGAGTCTTCATCATGATTTCCAAGCCATTCTGGGTCAGAACACAGGTTTCCCTCAGTTACCCAAGCCTCCATAAGGTTCCCGAAGCTCCTGTAGAGATTCATCTCCAAAGGTTTCCCCCTCTGTCTGTCACACGTCTGCGGCTGAATGGCAACTGCAACGGGAAAATGAACAACGGTTAAGACAGCCCACATAGTCATTAGCTGAGGTGAGCTGGTGATTGCTGGAGAATTCAAAACATCCCCCTTGATCCGCCTCTATTCCTTCACCACGCCTCTCCCTGTCATCTGTCCTGTCACAGCACAGAGCTGCATGTCGATACCCGCTCCTTCTTGTCACCAGTACTGGAAAAAGAGTGACTCATCTGCTGTGTTATTTGAAATGTTTGATTTGTCCTCACACCTATAAGAAAAAATCCAAGACATAGCAAGAACAAGCCTCGACACGGTCACATAAATTTAACCCGGGTTATTCTGTGTAATTACAGATGGCACTCTAACAAACAAACTGCAGATAGTTCTTTTGTAAAACAGAGGTGTTGTAAAGGGAGTAACAACATATTAAAGATAAAACAAGTCTTAGAACTGCCCTTGAAATGTTTCCCACAAGTTGAGATGGAAACTAATTTCTGTGACCTACATGCCATAACCCATTTATTCCTGAGAGAGTGTATGAGAAGGGTAACATAATATGGTAAAAATCCTACAGTGGATATACAGTATGATGGTATGTGTGTGAATAGGGACTGTAAGAAGAAGCTGAAACTCTATACTCTGTTTCGTCACTTGAACAAACCAAGACATATCTGAGACTATAGGAATGTGTAGAATGGACATTCCTGTGGGCTGATATGATCTGCATTCTCCAGGTGAATACTGACAGTCATCAGATCAAACACACGAGTCTATTCACAATCATGGAACCACAAAACTAAAGAAATCATTTTGCAGTCTGCTGCAGTCGCAATGATTATTATCTGTGATTTAACAGTTCCTCCACTTTAATGATTTATTTACTGACTTATATTCTTGTTTTTTGTCTTTTTTCTATACACTCATACACATGGCTATACATCCATTCACAAACACACATACCCACAAACCAGCCAATTGAAAATTAAAGTGAAAACAGAAAAAAGTAAAAACTCCACTCCTCATCCCACTCAATCCATGTATATTTGAGGTTTAAAACTTGTGTTTCCAGCACACCACTTGTTATTTGTAAGAAACTACGAATAGTATTTGTTGTTTCTGTTGATCTTTTTCCGCATTTCAGGATAGAGAGCTCATGTCCTGTGTATTGTGGAGATTGATCTGATAGGAGTTATATTCTACAATAAAAAGAATAATAATTTAAAAAGTAGGTTAATATCAGTATTTATAGACTTAATATCTTCAATTTATTTCATTAAAAAAATAATACTTTCAATACAAAAAAATTAATTGAAGTAGTGAATATATCTCACCACCAGAATTGTATTTCTGGCAATGTGGAGAGGCTTTTGACACATCATGTAGGGGGAAAAAATACATTGACATGATTTTATATGATAACGTACAGTATAACTGTTGACTGAATAACAATGAAGAATAAGTCATTAAAACTTTTCAGGGGGTCGTGGTTGGGGGACTCTTCATTTATTTACTTATGGTTATTCTTTTTTTTTTTAATTTCATAAACATTTCTATTTACAAGCCCACCCATATGTACATAAGTCTGTGTTAACATTCCCCCTCTTTATATTATGCCACAAACTGCAGGGGTCGCTAGGGGTCGTCGTTGAGCATTTCTCAAGAATATCTTTCTATCTATCTATTTTTCTATCTATCTATTTATCTATCTATCTATTTAAAAACTCACCCTCTCCATTTTTAACAGTAATCACATCACAATCACAAATAAAAAAAATACATACATAAAATATTCAAAACAAAATCTTAAAAATAACATTTTTAACAGTGAGAACCGGTCAAGGAACGTAGCCCTTTTTGATACCACGTCCATGGGTTGTCATGGTAATATTCACGTTTGAATTGGTTGTTTCCTTCATTCATTTTTTTATACACCTAATTTGAAAAAAAAAAAAAAAAAACACATATATATATTATTAATTATATTTCTATGCAAATTATAATGCAATGTAAAGGTGGCTCATGCGTCTGTCACATAACAGACCCTAACACATAACAGCAAGACCCTCTGATCACTCTGGGAACCTTTCTGAGGAGGAAACGTCGCTCTTATGTTAATGTTAAATATTAGTAGGAAGCAACTGAATCAACAAAACCTTAAATCCCAGTGGTGATATACTACTGTATTCCTGCGACAATGAATTTATAAACATAAATGTGTGACTGAGTGATAGAACAGTTACTTATGTTCTAATAATCAATATATCTAGCTATTAGACTACAGCACAGACTTAATTCCCACACTGTATTATTAAGTACAGCAATAGGAAACAATAGCATTTTTTCCTTGCAGTAAAAGTTTTCTTGCTCTCGTCACTTTCATGACTCTGAGCTTCGATGCATCAGTTTGTTTGTGTTTGACTGTCTGTAGCAACCAGCAAACACCGCAGGACGGCGAGCTGCTGGAGCCTTCAGGGGGATAAATATGGAGAAATACGCCCCTAAATTTAGCAAAGTTCTGCTGACACCCGACCCACATTACATACCAGGGTAAGTCCGAGCCTCCTCACACGAGAATCATTGAGAAATTATGATATTTTAATATTTAAGATTTTACAAAGACATACTATATGTAACGTTGATTGCACAGGATTATAATGTAATTCATGTACTGTATGTGAATTGAAATTTTAATAATGTAGCTAATTGTCCTTCCTTTTTCCCTTTTTTTAAAAAAAAAGTTGTTTCAGAGTTGTGTTTAACCAATGGTTGCTACTTTTTTTTTATTTCAAGGTGTCACCATAAATGGCTGCGTTCTAAAGTGTTTCTGTTTTGTACACACAATTAAAAGACCTACAGAATAGTTCACTGCAATAGATTACAGTAGTACTATAATGCTGAGGTGTTTACCCACAAGGGTCCATTTGTCCCAATAAAACAACACTACAAACTCCATAAATCACAATTCCTTCCTCAAATCCTCTTTATTTTCTCTAAAATTGTCTGGTAAATCAAGTCGACTCATATCTACTGTATATTTAAATAATTTCTTATTGTTTCAAGCTCCAAACCTGCTGAGGCACAAGACCCATGATGACTTTGTTTTTTACACCAGACTCTCTCTCTCTTGCCTTCAGGTACGCAGGCTATTGCCCGCAGCTGAAGTACAATGTGGGGAAGTCCTACGGCCAGCTCACAGCCGAACTGCTCACCAATCCTGAGGTGAACCACTCCAACCGCCTGGTCCTCCACACAGGTCACATCCCCTCCACAGAGTGTGACCCTGGTCTGACACTGAGAAGCAACCCTGAAAGTAACATGAGGAAGGTGATACCAGGATTCACAGGTAGGTATCACACACTAACACAGGGGGTCAACAAAGTAACTGAACACCGCATGGAAAATTATTTTTATTTTCACATCTACAAAGTTTGGTAACATTTTAATTCCCAAGCTGTTGATTATCTCATGTGAAATAACTGAACGCTAAACCACAATATGTGTCAGTTATAACTGAAATCTGTCAATAAGAACTTTGATGTCAGTTTTCACAGCAACACAAGACCAAATAATCAGTGTCCAAACTGTTAAATTATTAAGTAACAGCTGCATAGAAGGACTCAGGGTGAAACTAACTAAACATATACACTATGTACAGTAAGTGGTTGATAAATCCTAATTGGTGTAAAATATACAGTAATACAACCACTTGCTGCAATGTTTCCAGTGGTGATTTACAAGGTAAAGTCCCTTTTTGTGTTTATGTACAGCAGCTTTTTCAAAGGGTCAGTTCCTGGTTTTTAGATATATCTATCGTCAAGATTTCTGATGCCTCGCCAGTACAATTCAGATGAATAGAGTTTCATCTGTGGATTAACAACATATCCCTCTAAACACAATGTCACAGCTATTCTGGATAATACACAGACCTCGCTGTGAACCTTTTTCTTTCGAAATACAATGTGTCAAAGAAAATAGGACGCTGTTTCTGGAAAGATATGTAGCTGTTAAATTTTTTAAATGTTATCTTTCAATGCTGTGTTATCTTTTCAATCGCATCTCAAAACCCTGGCATATCAAACTAAAACCCTCCTCTCTAGAAATTTGGAGAAACTGACCCTTTGATGTTGTTTGTTGCTGTTTTAGGCTTCATCCCAAAAAGGCGGAACTACTTTGCCTGCAGCTACTCTGAAACATGTCATAAAGCGTTGTCTGAGTTTCAACAGGAAAGGCATGAAAGGATCCAACGGAAATCATCAGAACTGCCAGTTATTGTCAACTACACCAACCAACAGTTTGAAGTATCTCCTCTCTCTCTCACACACACACACACACACACACATATGCTCAGCTCTACCACTCTGTCACTGTGTTGCCCACACACACACACATACGCACATGTTGACACGGTACCTCTGAATAGGTTCACTCTTGTTTAATTATCCATGGTGGAGCTCAGTGTCAGTTCACTGTAATGTAGGCTAATCCACCTTTAGAAGAAAGACTAAGAAGCAGGACTGAACAGCTTCCCAGTACAACAAAACACAGATTCACCAATTATGTCTCTGAGATTCACATGAATGACTCTTTTAGATGTTTAAGCAGCATAATCAATCAATCTCAGATTTCCATTCACCTGCACTAAGTTGCTGATATCACTATTACGTAAGTGGGTTTACATTAATTCTGGGGTTTTTCGCATTAATTATGTATTGTTACGTAGAATCTTTGTTGCTTTAATATCCTTTCTATTACGGCTTTTAAACATGTGTCATATGATCATTTTAGCAGAGATCATAGAGATCATATATCAGAGTCATGCATGTTTTAATGGCTCTCAAATGTCATCTTTTCGTCATCTTTGATCCAGAGGCCAAAACCCCCTTTGACAGCGATCTCCAATAAAGTGATCTACAAACCGTTGAAGCCCTTCATCCCCCTTGGAAAACCATATTTCATGGACGATGATAACCCACACAAGTATTTCATCTCAGGTACAACACAGAAGACTTAAACAGTTATAAACTGGTGCTGCAATCTTGTTCACCACGGGGGGTTTGTAGTGGAAATACAGTAAAATCTGTCACATAACCAAAACAATAAGCTTAAAGAGGATAAAATGCTGTGTAGAGCATCAGAGTTGGATGATATTCACCGTGGATTTGTCACCTCTTTATAATCCAAATTTATTTATTTGGGTTAGTATAAAATATTGAGTAATTCAGCTTTTAAACTTGTTTTTTCATGGATAAACATGGCAAAAAATGTGATGTCTAAGTGATGTCTTTTCACAGGATTTACAGGGCACGTGCCGAAATCTCGCTTCCTAATTGGCAAAGGTTACCCCATCACTACCAACCAGGCGCTGATCCAGTTTGGGAAGCAGCAGCAGGCTGAGCCCACCTTCAAACACATCCCAGAGTGGAAGGACAGTACAATACCTCCCATCCCCGCAATCTATCCATCAAACAGGGGTGTGGTGCCATCATTCACAGGACATATACCAGGTCTGTGTCAGTGTCATCATGTGATCAGCTAAATTATGGAAGTAACTGAACAAATTGCCACAGATAAGCTTCATGTTAAAGCATGTCTAACTCTACACCATCCCACAGGATACCAATTCATGTATGGACATACCTTTGGTCAACTTTCCAAGAATGCACTGGAAAAGAGCAGCATCAAGAGAACCCTTCAGGCAAATAAAACACCTCAATAAAATGATTACCAGCATTATGAAGTTGTGACATGAGTCGAATCTGAAGTCCTCACATTTCCATGAAAACAATTTGTGCTGAACTGCAACAATATTTGGCACATGAGTAAACCTTTGTACATGGTTGGTACATTAAAGTAAGGCAGGTAATCAATATGTTAAATCTTTATTGACAGAGGTTGATTGTCACTGGGCATTAGAGGAAGCATTCAGAGACTGAGGATAAAACAACGCTGGGTGGAATAATTTCACAGACTTCACATATTTCAGAACATTAGAAATTCTCCATTACCAAATGCAGAGAACACATTTTCTATTCTTCCCATCCCTCTTATCTTACTAGTGGTCTATCAAAATGTACCTGACACACAGTTAAATACCTGAAACAGCCACAAGGTGGCTTGTATTTGTGCAACTGAACAAAATTCACCGGAAGACGTACTACTGTATATATCAGACAATACCACACAATTCATGTGCCAGAAAATTTCCAAAACCTAACTCTACAGCTATAAAAACATTAATAGGAAGTTAGGAGATCTAGTAAAACTGTAGCACCTACCTGTATTCTTGTTAACTCATGCACCTATGGTAAATCCATGCTGTGAGTTTGCTCAAAAAAGCAAGTTTACTGGAAATAAAATCACTGACAATCCACCACAAAAGGCTGGTGTGTGGCATATTTGGCACTAATAAGAATGTATTGCTTGCGGGGGTGAAATGAAAGGTACAGCTGTGGAAAGACTGACAGCTACATATAAGAAATGGATAATGTGTCCCATAGTCTACAGCAGGTCAATATTCACATATATGATTGATATTCACCTACAGGAAATATAGAGGAGAGTTACAGGTAACAGAAGCACCTACTCAAGGTTATTCTGGTGGGTGTGCAGTTGCAAATAGGTGCACTGGCCCTCATTCATCAAGCAAGTGACAAAAAGGGCGTTTAAGTATGTTGCTCCCTCTGCTTGGAATCAATGGCAAAATTACCTGAATCTTCAGAAGTTGGTCTCACTGGATGCATTTAAAGTAATTCTAGATGACTTAGAGGCAGGCACATCTGGCTGTAGATGTTTTGACTGACTCATATTACCCCTGTTTGATCCCTGATGTTGATGACTTGCAACGAATACTGATGAATATTTTTAATATTTTCTGATTCTGTAATTTATTCTTTATTTTCATTGCAAATTATTATGTTTTTGATGTCTTCAACCCTGTTTATTGTGCTGCTGCCTGTCTTGGCCAGGATGTTCTTGTAAAAGAGATTTTTAATTTCAATGAGACTTTTCCAGGTTAAATTAAAATGAAATCAAAATGGTCCTCAGCCACCTTCCTGATCTCATTCATGAAGCTCATCTCACACCTTATATGAACACAAATGTTCACTGATAAAACAACATCAGAGAGACATTTTAAGATCAGAGGGTCTTGGCACCAGTTGTTCATAAGTTCAAGCTTTGCCTATTTATAAAGTACGTGTCATTCTAGTGCTGAAATCAGTTAAAATGTACACGGACCGTTCAATAAGTAGAGATTTGTATGCTCCACACAAAGTAGTTTCCTACATAGAGATTATTGTTACTAGTGTTCAATATACAACCCAGTAACTGCCACAGTTAACTAGCTACTGAACCAACTGACAAAACGTTAGTTTGCTAATATCTGACCAGTTTTGACTGAAGAGTCAAACACATCTGACCTGACACTTGATCAACATGCTGTTTAATAATGATAAACTGAAAAGATTTTAAATTACATTTCACAAAAATAGCAGAATATACCTCAAACTGAAAAATGTTATTGTATGCTAATAATGTAGCTAAATAGCCTCAGTTAGATTAGTGTAATCTCATATTTTCCACTAATTCTAGACTGCATGAATAGTCTGAAACAAATATTTCTCCATTTATGCATATAAGTAAAACAAAGTGATACCTACATTTACAAAAAATAGCACTTAAGTTAAAAATATAGATTGGCCCCTAAAACTGTCATTTTTGGCAGTTATGTTACAGCTTGTGCTGCTTCAGTTTCCTAGCAACCATTTACACATTTCTAAAGTCTGTACTAAGATGTTGCTCATACAAATTTAGAAATGGATTTATGAATAGCTGGTGCAGCAGTCCACCTTTAAACTCATGAAAGCTTGATGATTAAGGGCCACTGCGAAAGCTGTTAATCTTGTAAAATAAGTGCTTCCTGATCAGTGCAGCAGTGAGATCGAGCACTGTGTTTTGCAGGACTATGTACTATCATGCAGTTATCACAGTAAATAGTTTCCACTCGGTCCTCCACGCACAGAGGGTTTAGTTTTCAACAGTCCTTGTCTTTGTCAGTCTGAGCTCCTCTTAGCTTCATGGACCTGATGGATTGAGCCAAAAGTCCAAGCTGCGATCTGTCCAAATGCAGCCACTGTGATGGTCGCCTGTGCCTATAAAACCAATGACAGAGAGGTACTGGTTATTGTAGAGAGTTACGGTGTCAAGTCCTCCAATCTAGATCCCATTCTCACAAAAAAAAAGAAATCTACTCAAGATTCGGGAAGTATACAAATTAAAGTTTGAGTGTGAAAATCAAACCACAAAGTCTGTACTGTTTCTTACCTTCTGGTTTGTGCTCCACTGTGACTCTGAGAAACTTCCTCTGTCCTGGTGGAAGAATCAGCTCCTCCAAACAGTTTGGCCCAGCGCAGACCACCCTGACAAGGACTCTCAACCTGGACACAAGGTGACACATTTGGGATCCCATTGTCTTTCTCTCCCTTGCTCTCTTCTGGCCTGCTGTCCATACTTATTTGAGACCAAGTATCTGCATAATTGTGGCTACAGTCCTCCCCTTCAACCACACCATCCATGAGGTCAGCCTCTTTTGGCCACCACTCTGGAATAGGGGCTAAAAATGGACTCCTGTTCACATGCATCTCTCCACATCCCTGCTTGTAGCAACTTGAATTCTGGGAACTGGGAGACTCTTGGTGATGCAGACATGTCTGGTGTGAAATCTTAGACTGACTGCTGTGGCTGTTGTCCGCCTTTCTGTCAGCTTGCAGTTGTGGCCAGCTGGTCACTAAGAGGGCAGAGCACGGTGGAGGTGGAGAAACACCCTGCTCCTCAGAACACAGCTGCCTGTTACGTAACAGTCGGGGCTCCAGGAGCAAGTTGAGGTCAAAGGGCAACACAGACAGAGGTTGCAGCAGAAGTAGCAGCTCCTGAAACAAGGGCTGACACCGACCCAGTGACATGGACAGGAACCCCCAAGAATGGTAGTATGTCGTCACAACATCTACAGAGACGGTGAAAGACAGACAATCAATTATTTGTTTACATTCAAGGAAAATTGTAACAGCTATTTAGAAAAAAATAAAATAAAATTGAATGTGCACTAACCTTTTTGACTCTGAAGGTGACTGAGCCAGAATTCCAAAGCTCTCAAGCTAAAAGAAAGCAAGTCATTAGAAGATGATGCTTGTAAGTACAGTAATAGTATTAGCATTCTTTAGCATCATTAGCGTCATCAGAAGTAATTTCGTACATACTTAAGCAGACCCATGATGAAGGCTCTCAGTCTCATGCAGTGGCTGGTGAGCTGGGGACATTGTCTGATTTTAGAGACCAGGCTGTGCAGGACCCTGGTCGACGGACCTGTAGCGGAAATGGACAAAGACATAAAAAAAGAATTAATCAAAGAGATCACAGTGTGCACAATGCTGCTCCACCAGTACGTCAAGCCAAACAACCATCTAGTACTGCGTGGCAAACAGATCCAGAAATATATTCATGACAGCTCCTTTGAATCATGATCACTACATTATACTTTAATTGCATGTACCGATCCTAGTAGAGACTTCCACCACATTCCAGGAGTGGTTGCGGCGTTGCCCGATGATGAGATCCAGTTTATGATCCCTGAGACCGTCCTCTAAAATATTTTGGATCGTTGGACATAAGTGTTCCAGGACCAGACCAGCAATTGTGGGACTCCGAGAGCTGTTACCCAGACGCATCTGTGGCATGAGGAAACATAATATAATACAGTATCTTTCCTGCTGATACAAGTTAATCAAGTCCAATCCCAGACTGTAAGTAATTTTAATGGCACTTTTCATTTGTGATCCATAATTCAAGGTGCTTGACTCTGCCAATTCATACCTTTTCTTCAGGGTCTCTGCTGCTGCCAAAATGAGCCATAATCAAATCCACTGCCCTGCTTACAGACCTCAGCAGACCTAGAGACATTGGACAAGCAAAGGAGCAGAGGTTGGATGAGCTGAAGTTGTAATTAATGCCTTATACATTCTGTTGGCTGATGCAAAAAACAGAAATATTTATATAACAGTACATGTTACATTGCAGAAATACAGATCTTATTACATTTCTATGTATTACTCATTGCTGAAAGTCATATTTTCTAAGTGGAATATATCTGCTAATGTGTGTGTGATAACTTATAATCTGTTTTTAGGATAAATCAACTTAAATCAAGATTTTTCTAGAAATATCATTTTTCTTCATTGTTGTGCTGCTACCTCCTTCATGCTATCCGCTTTGTTTAAAGGTACAGACACTCATTTTGAGAAAAATCTTGAAACATGTTTATTTATATTAGAAACACAATTTTTTTTTAACTTTTAGAACACATTAATAAACAACAGTAACTGTAAGATTTTCACCTCACTAACTGGGTCAAACACATAAAAATATGAGAGACGGCTTTCAGGGTTCATTATCACATTAGAGGAATGCAAATGTGAAAGAGAACTGAAGATGAAAGAGTCCTCCATTTCCATTTCAGCAGTGATCCTCACTGACTTGCTTTTCTCCCTGCCTTTCTGTCTCCATCTCTGGCTAGCCTCTGCAAATGTCACGGTAAATTCTTTATGCATGTTGAAGCTGCCTGCAGTGCTGCACCACACTGACTGTTCACTGCTGCTGCAAATGTCTCTGTCTTTGATCGTCCACCTCAAAAGGTTCACATTTATATAATTAAATTCGCACCAAGAGGCCCATATGGTAGCACTAGAGCAAAATGATTAGCTGTATTATAAATCATTAGCACTGTTTCTACTGCATCATTCTCTTTCTTGTCCTCTCTTGGAGCTTGCAGTCGCACACACATAGGCTACAGAGCAGAAGGCTCAGCCAATCCTGTGCAGGGAGAGTTAAAAATAGGTCATGTTTGAGTGGAAGCCCCTTCAGGGTATTGAAGGCACTGCTGCAGCACAGTGAGTTTTTAATGCTGCTCTCCAGAACAGCTCATCACCAGATAGACAATCAAGGAGGAACTAAATCACTAGTTGGTCATTTTTTCCTCCATTCAGCTTCACATGTTTTATGCACACTGATATCATATCATTAATTGAGTCTCACCTCTCCTCTGAAGATGGCTGATAGACATAGACTCATAAGATGTATCAGGCGAGAGGCAGAACTCTGTGGGCGGCCTGTCACTCAGGATCAGAGATTCGCTGTGTTGACTCTGACTCTGCTTCCCAGCAGAGTCCTGGGTTTGCTGTGGATGCAGCCCAGAAGCAGCCAAGGAGAGCAGAGAACTCAAAGAGGAGAGAGGAGCAACTGAGGAGAGGGCAGCTGTAAAACTACCGTGAAAAAAGCCGGAGTCAGCTGCAGGTGCAGCGCGATACTGAAGGGACTTCTTTTGAGGTTGTGGAGTTTTTGGAGGAGACAGGGACACCTGCAGGTTTGGGTGATGGGCGTCAGTGGTTAGGGGTAAAGTGGGTGGTGTGTGAGAGAATACTAAATGGTAGGAGCTGTGGGTCTGATTTGGACTTTGAGTTTTGGGCTCAGTGTTGGCATGGCTCTGTTCAGGGGTGAGGTTGATAAGGTCCTGGTAGGTAGGAATTTTAACAAGTTTGGACGGATTTGGGGCTGAGGTCAGATCTATAAAAGAGTTAGTCTGAGTGTTGCATGAGTATGGGCTTGTTTTATCTTGCATCTGAACCAGTCTGGGCTTTGGGCTGGTGTGAGTTGGATCTCGGCTGCTCTTTGATGTACATGGACTTGGGCGTCCATGGCCTCTGCTGGACTGGCTCCATGTGTGTCTGCGGCTGAAGCGCTCTGGGCTTGGCGTGCAGGTGGAGCAGCTATCAGAGCTGGAAGGAGCCTCAAGGAAGATGGGGCATTGGCTGCCCATTGGTGATAGCTGAAGATTAGAAAAACACTGACTTCTTTTGCCCTTGAACTTGAAGCTTGGTTGGGAGCTACCAGACTTGCTGCTCTTTTGATTTATGTACTGCTCCAGAAGACAGCCCAAGTGCTGGGTCTGGGCCTGGGGTTTTTCACTGGGAATCAGAACAAAGGGCTGGATGGGCAGAGAGGTTGGCCTCTGGGCTTTACTGTAGCGTACCACTGGATTTTCAACTGCACATGCTCCTGAGAAGAAAGAAGAGGACAAGAAAACATTTTTCCTGTTCCTGTTTCCTGTTCTTTCATTTTTCTGGTGTTGTATCTTTGCTTATTTTACCCTCCCACTCATAAAACCAAGCAACAAAGAAAACATCACACTTCTCTCTTAGACATTGCCTTACCCTTCTCAGTAGCATCAGTGGCACAATGTTCCTGGTCCAAAGTCACAGATGGCTGTGTGGATGCAGCACTTGTACCTTGGCATTTACAGCTATGTGGGCTACAATGTCTAGGGCACAGCAAACCAGGCGTGTGGGAGTGGTTTTGGATGCTGTCAGTATGTTTCTTCCTGCAGAGGGCTTTCTCAGTGGAGGTGGTGGCAACCTGGTAATCATAGGTCTGAAACTGTGAGCTGTCAAACCCGGTGCTGCACTGTGCAGAGGAGAACTTTATTTCCTTTTGTTGATCCTCTTTCTCCTGATGGTGGTGAAAAAAACATGAAACTGTTTAAGTTTACAAAACCAAATCTCATATGCATTTTCCCACAACATGTTGATACCACTTTTTAATAAGGCACCATTTTAAAAGGGTTTACAAGTTGCACAAACAGCTTCATTAAAGGAACGGTTTGACAATTTGGGAAACTTGTTTAACTTAAATAGCTTATTGGCTTTCTTGCTGAGATGAGAAGACTGATCTCACTCTCATATTTGAATGCTAAATATGAATTTAAAGCAAGCAGACAGTTAGCTTAGCATAAAGACTGAGAGCAAAGGGGAAAAGCTAGTCTGGCTCTGTCCAAAGGGGACAAATAGGTACAGGTAGGTCTGGGTTTGTGTGCCATCCATTCAAGTGATGAATTAATTAATTAAATGTATGAATAGTGGCGAGTGGGCAACAACAAGTCTCATCAAATCAAGCTCATAGAAGAAGATTGTCAGGAATCAAGTTTACTTATGACAAGTCACCTCCACAATTGTTCACTATTTTCATTCCATAGAGAATTCACTGTGCGTTATGATGACATTATTGCATTCCCAGACCCAAGCCTTGCCATTTTGCACTGTGAGGCCATCTAATAAGATGATTTAACATTAGGACATAACTGAATTCCCAGGCTTATCTCAGGCTCAGTAACGCATACTTATTTCTGGCAATGCCACTGGTCCAAAGGTAAAAAAAAAATCTGCCTTCAAACTCTAAAACTCATTAATTTACACAAAATGATCTTGTTTGTTTAATCCTTACAAAAACAAAGTGTAAAACTGACAAGTACTGGTTTTACCAGGGGGTTATGTGCTAGAACTAATTCTAGGTCAAACGCAGTAACTTCCTGTTCTACACTTGTAAGAATGATGATCCTCATCCTTAATAAAACAGTGCATACAACGCCTTTGTTAGTGTATTTTATGCAATTGTATTGTTTTCTTTTTCTTCTATTCATAAATGCGAGCCTTATTTTTCAAATACCACTATATGAGACTCATATTATTTCTGTATTTTACATCTAAAGGTCTATGCTAGGTATACCCATCATCTAATTCAGCAGAAGGAGGAGGGCTGTTTCATTCCAAGATTACCTTCTTGACTTCTTTGTGTTGTCCTTCTTTCTTATGATTGACAAGCAGGTGCTCAGAGGGAGCGAAAGGGCTACTTCTGCCCTGACCCTCAGGGCAGCTGGTGAGGCTGGACCAAGCTGGGCTGGGTGACTGGGAGGAAAGGTCACAAGTCACAAGCTTGTAGTACTTCTGGTTGGTCCCTATGGCCAATGTTGCCTGACTTTGTAGACAGGCCGCCAGGTCTGATACCTCCAGAGAAGAGAGCCCCGGGGGTAGTGGCTCCAGGGAATAAAGATTGCAGTTAGAGTCGAGACCCTGAGGAGACCAATGGGAAGACGAGGGCGCCAGGTCAACCTCCTCTTTTGGGGGCGCATAAACTCTCGTGTCATCCTGTTGAATATCTGCAGTCGGAGTCTGGGGAACAGGTTGGAGGTTGAGGAATACAGATCCCTCAGATGACTGAGAGGGGTGAACTGCCGGGCTGCTGAGGTCATGAGGCGTGGCGGGGTTGTTGCTTTTGTTATAGATGGTGCAGAAGTTAACCAAGATGCCATCAGAACTGTTGCAAGAAGAGTCACTGACATACTCTGCTTGAGTGTTGGAGAACAACTCTGGGGAACATTTGTGTTGGCTGTGGATGCAGCAGGACATGTTATCCCCCATTCTGTCTGAGTCCTGCTCTCCACAAGCCAGCATCATGATGCCAGATCTGCTCACATGAAAGCACTGGCATTCAGTTTGCAGGGAGTCCAGCTGGTTAGGCTGGTTAGAGAGCCACTCTTGGTCGCTCTCAGTCGCCAACATAGTCCCCTCATTGCCCCATTCACTGTCCATGTCCTTGTGGGATATTGTATCATCTCTGGTATCATTGTTTAGTGGCCAGTTGGAATTTCCATGCAACACAAAAGATGAGTCCTCATGATATCTGTGTAGATTATCTCCATCACTATCTTCATCTTCCTCCTCCTCATCTAGCTCTGTATTGGGAAGGAATGAGTTATGTGACCGCAGACCACCTCTAGCACTACAGCTTTCCTTCTTCATATGGGAACTCGTCTCCTCTGGCGACGAGATGGAGTCGTACCTCCCGCTGCTGTCACTGGCCCCCTCCTCCTCTGTTCGGTCCTCATTGAGACTACTGTAGCTGCTAGAGAAAGGCCTCCGGCCACCGGTGAAGGTGTGCTCCCGGTTGAGTGAGTCTCGCTCTGGGAGGGACACAGCTCGAGTCAGGCCCACTGAGCACAGACGACTGGGCCTCTTGGCTGAGCTGCACAGGGCCTGGACGGGAAGTTGCCAAGTGGGAAGCTGAACCACAGGGAAGTGGCACGCTATCAGGGTGTCCCCTGAAAGACTGGTGGTTCCAATCATACTAGTGGAGGCTGGATGATGGCAACCGACACCATGATCCTGAAGTTAAATCCTGCAAGGACAGAATAGAATAGATTCACTTTTAAGAGCGATAAAGATGCTTTGAATGTGGTATCAGTGATGAAGAAACATGTTCACAAGTTTTCTAGGTACATGGAACATTAAGTTATTACTACTGCTGTATATTCAGCCTGAATACAGTTTGGTCATCCAGAGTGATGGAAAATGCATTGAACTTGCTCCATGACAATATATTAATGAGAAGTAAAAAGCTCAAGTTCATGAAATAATAAAGTTGAGAGAAGTATTAGACTCAATTGCATAAGGGAAGGGACAGGGGATTGCAGAAAAGGTTAGACTTGTGTACTGTAGAGTGGAGGTGCCATTATGCACCATTTGTACATTTGGATGATGCAGATATGTTTTAACAAGACATATAATATATATAAATCATGTTGATGGTGTATGCATATGAAGTGTTTATATTGATCTCCCTGTGGGCCTTCTCCTTGATTTCTCTCAGTTATTTGGCCACACTGGTCTTTCTAAATGTGGTCTCATCACATACACAGATTAAGGTGTAAACATTGCCTGTGTGGGTGTCAAAATTATACAGTGACCGTTCTAGCTGTAGAAGCTGAGACAGGCTCATTGCCTCAGGGACCCAGTTACAGATTTTTTTTGGTTAGCTGCCTTCAATTTCTGTGTATTAAGGTGCCAGACCTTTTGAATATGCAACACGATTAGTCAGAGAGGTAAGGGGAGTCTTCAGAGAAAAAATTACATGTAATAGAAACCAAAATAGAAAAACATAAAGCACGACTGCAGGCTAGCGCTGTCTGCTCCCTCACTTCACACCACTGGTCCTCCAGTCAAACTCCTACTGTGTTGTCGGCTTCTGGCCCTCAGCGCAGCCTACCCTCCATAATTCAGTCAACCATTAACAAACTCCTCCTCTCTTTGCCTGGTCCAACCACAGGCTATCACAGTTACTCAGCTGCTCTGTAACTAGGGCAGCTGCACTGCAGAGATGCTCCGCTGGCACTGCTAAGAGTAAATACATTTTCACATCAGTTTACTTAATTGAAAGTGTTCTATCACATTTAGGCATTTCTTCTGATTTTACAGACCTCCAGCTTGAAATAAAAAAGGTAAACACAAGTTGCATAATAATGATAGTCATCCTTTCATGAAATATATTAAGTTTTACAAAAGTAATTACAAAGCATCTGCAAACTCTGCACATGAAATATTTAAACATCAGCAAGTGCGGGTAGTTTAATGTTATGACATTCAACCACAGAGAAGAAGAGAGAAAAGTGCATGCAAATTAAACAATTGATTTAAATTACCAGCAATAAAAAAAACATACAGCATCCACTGATATCTCCTTCAATACTGTTACATAGTCTTGATGCTGTGTTGTGTATATAAACTAGATTGAAAAATCGTCTTCATAAAATTAAATATTTCAGATGTCTTTCACTTTTTTGCACACATCAGTCTTATGACAGTGTTGTTGTGCTACTGTCTGGGTATGATGTGTAAACAATATAAACATCTGTTGCAGATGACCATGAAGAGGTAATCCTCTTTATCACTACATTGCTACAGTAAATAACATCCCTGCCATGGGAACAAAGAGTAAACACTTCAATAACACGCTCATAGGCAGTAATACCCCAAGGCAATACAGTAGCTTCTGATCATGAATCCCTAATAAACTGGGTTAATCTATGTTTATGGTGCAATGTTAATACTAAAACAGAACCAGGAGATGATTTAGAATTTCATATTGCAGCCAAATAACACCTCTTTTTTAGATATTTAAGTATATTGTGCACAAAGTCTCTCAACAGCTGAATGTGCCATTACAGAGGACCAGAGCACTCTCCTTGTCTTGCCTTTTAAAGCTGGTAGAATAAAGAATACTGAACTATGATGCTGCTTAAAGACAGGACATCATTTATCCATAAAACTCATAATTTTTGAAAGGTAGCTGTGGTGAACCTTCTTCATAGTACTGATTCAACAACAATTTTTTTAATTTTTATTTTTTAAAAAATGTTGCCAAATGCAGACATAGAGTATAATCCCCTTCTGCAACACCTGAGCCAGGTTTTAATTTTGGCACACCCACACATTGCATACATTTCATACAGTTGGTCTATTTCTAGTCCTCCTGATATGATGCAATTACATGACATTATTTCTTATTTAGATGTGATTAGCCATCAAGCATTTTGGGGTCTGCTATTTCTGAAAAAAAGCTTAATTGCATAAAGGTGGTGTTTAACATGCTCAGGAAGATCTGGAGCTCAAAACACATGTCAGTCAATACCAAAATATGCATCTTTATCTCCAATGTGTAGCAGGTGATGCTGAATGGATCAGAGACACGGAAAACAACAAAACACACAACAAACAGGCTGCAAACATTCATTAACACCTGCCTCAGGAGAATACTAAGCATTTGGTGGAGAGACAAAGTAAGCAATGTGCACCTGTGGAAAAGAACCAGCCAGGATCCCACTGACTTAGAAATGGAATTGGAATTGGAATTGGATTGGACACACCCTCGGAAAACCTGCGACAAACATCACCTGACGAACACCCCCGAGGAACAAGGAAAAGAGGAACAGCTGGAGACGAGGTGTCTAGGCAGAAATGTCTAGGAGTGGGCTCAACTGGGGAGATCTCAAAAGAAGCGTCAACAATTTGTCAATGGCCTATGCTCCCTAGAGGAGCAAAGAGCTTAAGTCAAGTAAGTCAAGTTAATTGCATGACTCTTTCTCACAAGAGGCAGAGTCAGCAGGCTTTTAATCACAGGCCCTGAATTTGGTGCTCAGTGTCTTGCTCAAGGACACTTCCCAGCTTGTCATTGAATCATTTATCAGTTATCATTTGATTATTAAGGCTAATGTCTCTAGTATGTAGTAATGTAATATGAGGGATATGATCCTCGAGGGGGCACTTTGCGTTGAATTTTGATTCATCCTGTCCGCTTAATTTCAACCGTTCAA
This sequence comes from Thunnus thynnus, assembly GCF_963924715.1. Lineage (NCBI taxonomy): Eukaryota > Metazoa > Chordata > Actinopteri > Scombriformes > Scombridae > Thunnus > Thunnus thynnus. The sequence goes on from NC_089535.1 coordinate 16,817,625, forward strand.
TACCACAAGAAAGTAGGCCAGTGTGACTGACTAACTGTCTGCAGAGGACTAACAGTTTCCCTGCAAAGCGGATACGACTCTCGCGTGTTGTCTCCGAAGGAAGGCCCTGAACTTGCGGCACAAAAATCTATGCCAAACAGCTCTGTCCTCTGAGCACTGGAGCAGACTGAGATGGTTGTGATTAGCTGAACTATTTCACCGGGAAATGTCTGTCACATCAAGTCAGCCATCTCACATGAGGGATGGGACTCGTGGTTCTGTCTGGGAGAGTCTGAGGCCCACCGATGATCTGCTTGGAAACAGACTCAGATCATGATGCTGCTGCTCGTTATCAGTGAGGTCTCTCTGTAATGAGACGACATCTTTACAGCTCATATTGATTTATATTCTTGTGAGGAAAAGTTTCAGTAAGAACTCAGTACTTGTTAAACATGATCAGATCAGATGTGATGTTTGACCTAAATCTAAAAAGTAAAAGAAATATGAGCAGACGGAGAAGAAGACTGTCATCAATGATAGCTGTACCGCCTAGTCAGATTCTTGTGTGTGTGTGTGTGTGTGTTTTGGTTTGCATAACGAAAGTTAAATATTCAAACAGGCTGAAGTAGGACAACTTGCAAAAAATCAAGAGATTTTGGTGTGCACACATGTCAAAGAAGCATCTATGATAGGAGCATCTATATCTCCCTCATACACACACACACACACTCGCTCTCACACACACTAAACACATAGGCAGACTTAAACCCAGACAAAGTGAGTCAAACGATTTCAATCAATAGAATCAACATAGGAGTGAATAACTGACTCCAAAGCACATAAAATCAAGCGCTCATGCTTTTGCGCATCCGCTTTAATCACACCTACTTGAAACCAGCCGCCATGCGATATCCATCCTCTTCTTCTAGGTGACTTTGTTATGTAGGTGTCTCATAAATACGTGGCAAGGTCCAAAATTATACAACCAAACTATTTTAAAAAAAATATGCGAGTGCTCGACGCAGCTTGGACTTCAAAGATGCATTAAAAAAGCTAATTGTTTAGTTATATTACCTGATATCTGGGGTGAAAATGGACGGATTATTCCGGTGATGTATAACTATTATAAAGGGTAATATGAAACCGGTCCGACGCTGATGTCCGGACAGACACAGCAGTCTCCACACCGCCGCTTCAGCAACACTCCAGCTGGCGGAGATATTGCGTCACGGCGGCTTTAACCAATGAGGAGGGAGAAATTCCTGCCACTTAAAGTATCCAAGACATTTGGTAGGAAAAGAGTTCAACATGAACACTTTTTTTTTCTGTTTTTGTTCTGTTTGTTTTTGAGAGAATGATAAAATAAACATCATGAGTAACTTTATAACTTATAGTCTAGTTTTAGCACAGTGCCAAAAATTAGGACTTTGACTCTTGGCTATAATGATGATTCACAAATGTATATGACCTTTGTGTAAACAGGGAGGACCATTGAGCCCAAGCTCTCTTTTACAAGGACAATAAATATCAATGTCAGTCAAAAGAGATTTGAATTAAAAAGGATTAGTTTGTCTAATTTTACAAGCTTCTGCAGATTGTTCCACTTGTGTGGAGCAAAGTATTTAAAAGCCAGTTTCCCAATCTTAGTACTAATATGATGATTTTCGAGGACCAAATAGTCTTGGGACCTAGTGCAGTTTGCCAATGATCTGTAGTTAAAAAGACATGTGAGATACCCCAGAAGTTTTCTAATAAGTGTAAATAAATAAAAAGCAGTGCTTTTCTCTTGTCACTACCAATTACTGCCACTCAGCTTTCTCTAGTATAGTATACATATATATACTATAGGATAGTATACAACAATGTGTTCTAAAGCCATCCCTAGTTATGAACCTTAGGACAGAATGACTGCATCAAGAGATTTAAGAGTAGAGGCAGGACAGTGCATATAAATTACATCACCATAGTCCATAACGGATAAGAAGGTTGACTTAACAATTTTCTTTCTGCAATTCTGGGTAATGGATGCCTTATTTCCATAAAAAGAATGCCAGTTTTGCTTTAAAGGACTTTGTCAGTTCATTAATATGTTTTTGAAGCACAGCTTGTCATCAAGCCAGAAACCAATGTATTTATAAAAAGATACTCTTTCAATGGTTTTCCTATTAAGGGTAGTAATAATCACTTCAGTGGAGCTGTTGCACAAATTTTGTTTTATTAGGGTTTAAAAGTAATTAAAGTTCAATTCAAATTTGCTGTACAGCACAGAAATCAAAATGCAGGTTTTGAAATATGAAACACTAAATCATAATTTTGAAATATTGCCTACTAGGGGGAAAACATGATTGTAATTAATTATACTGAATTAACATTGTATTCATGAGAGCTTTTCTTAATTTCTTATGTTTTCCTCTTTTTATTATCTAAAAAAAGCTTCATTTGTATGTTTGCTATTCAAAAAAAAGGTAGACTGGTGCATATAAATTGTAAACAGTGGTTGAAATAATTAGTTTATACAATACTACAGTTTATTGGTCACACCACTGATATTGTGGTGCTATGTTCGTCTCACTAAACTTGGCTCAGGTCGCCCTCCAGTGGTGAAAATGAGCAGTCAGTGTTCAGCTATTGATGCATCTACTTTTATGTGAATGTCCCCATCATAGGTAAATTTCACATATTAGGCAATAATCCACATAGCGGTAATGTTGTTCTCTGATATGGGCATGAAAGGTAATCCTGACTAACCAAGGGACAGGCTTTATCTCGTTGTTCATAGCAGACGGTGCGAGCTCCTTGAAGTCTTCTTTACCACTGGATGTCTTGCAGATGGATGTCTTGACTAAATGTTAGCCTCCTGAAAGGTTTACTGTGGAAGTGAATGAAGATAACATTTGTGTTTTCTGTGTCATTTAGGAAGTATCATGCTATTTACCAGCTTCTCTACATTTGAGCTCCTCCACAGCTGGAAGCCTGAAGGCCTGTCGGTCTGAGAGCATCCCTACCCAGACCACTTGCTCAATAGCATCACTTTATGTGAACATATATCCCAGCACAGTAAAAAAGAGGAAGCCTCATCAAGTCTACTATGTTAACCTGTTTAAGTACTGGATTGAGCCACATGTAGACATCAGTACTGCAGTGGACGGATATCAGAGCTCAACCACCATTTTACCATACATGATCAGCTCTCCTCATTATCACAACACATAAAAGAGCTGAGAGAGCTCTTACATTTGTTGTCTCCAAACCGCACATTGCTTAGCATTTGACATATTAACATGTCAAAAATATCCTCACAATTCCCAACAACCTTATTGTTCATTTTAGGTTAAAAGTAACCTTTGACGCAATGATATCTGCTGCCTTTGACACAGTAACCAGTCAGTTTGGTGTCATTATTCACATGAATGGGCAACATTTATGTAAATATATTTGAATTTCAAATTTCTTTTGGCATTTTGTTATGTATAACAAGAGCTTTTTATGAAAAACAGTAAAAAAAAATAAAAAAAAAAAGTATAATAATTCAAAACATGTAAAAGCGGTCGGGCTAAGCTTCTCCCTTTCGAGTGAAGACTTATGAGAAGAGCATCACCACTTTATGGATTTGGATAAATAAATACTGAATCATCAAATTTTACCTGATAAATTATTTGCCAACCAAAATCAAAGGTTGTTTCATATTATTCGATCGCAATGAAAGAGTAGCAGGAACTGTGAGGAATATTTTAATTTCTTAAAAACTCGTTTTACAGTTAAAGACAAACAAAATTTGGGCAGCACAACCTCTTGAAAAAATGTAAAGTATATTTGAGTATTTACATTGTTTACAATATGTACAAATAAATATATAATAATAACATGAAACAATAAACTCAGAGCACCTCACAAATAACGTTGAATTAATATTTATATTTTCTTATTAAACCATTTCATATTCATACAGCCTGTCTGATGTCCTGTAAATTTTATAAAGAAATGAATTGCTAGAAATCCATATCAGTGTAGGTGGAGCCATTTGATTGTTCATGTGGGGTTTACAGCTTTGTTTTGCTGCAGTGCAGTGCCAGATCAGATTACTTTGACTGAACATACAGAGTCATAAACTGCCAGCACGTCTTCAGTTCAAGCTGGAGTATCATAGCAGTAATTTTGCAGACGGTTAATTTGGTATCTTTGGTCCATAAAGCAGATGTTTGCTTTCTATACAGCCACCCTGATGGAGTTGTGTTTGTGCATATCTTCTTCAGGGAGATTTCCAGAAGGAACAGGTATTTTTCCTGTAAAGATAAGGAGGAATTTTATTGCAGTGTCATCAATTTCTGACTTTGTCCTTGCAATGCAAAATACACGTGGACATGATTAACAGAGCTGTTAGTGTGCCAGTAAAAACTGACGCACTGTCTTATATTGTATTTTATATTGTGTAATGTCACTCAGAGGAAAATACCTGGTTTTACATTGATGACAAAACATTTAAGAGATGCAGATTTATTCAAGTTAAAAGCCCTTAAAGCAGTAAATGAAATGTGACAAAAACTCTTCTTCTAATTAGGTGATCAAGTAAACTTCTTCTAGTTTCCCAAATGCGTCAAACATGTTTTTGTTTAGGCTTTAACACCTCTGAGGGGTTCTGCTGTACCTGCAGTATTTTGTGCCGCACTCTAAGTGATCTCTGCAGCTGGCACCCACTGGCTTCATGCTGTTCCAGCGCCACAGCAGTGATCGTTTGGTCCGCTGGATCAACCCATTCCAGTCTTCAGGGGCGGGCATTGAATTGACCTATAAAGGTAAATATAAGACCTTTTTAGAGCTGTGATAACCCTCATGATGTATGGTGATAAAATCAAATACAGTAACTCCATCAAAATCAAAGGCTAAGTGTTGTCTAGCAGAACAAAAGAGATAAAGCCAACTCTCCCATGCAGGACATAAACAACATAAAGGTTATTAGTTTACCTGAATGGCACAGATCAGACACAGAAAAACTGTAAGAACGATGATTCTCTGCTGAAGAGTCCCCATGCTGTTTACAGATGAAGTTCAAGAGATAAGCTGTTCTGTGGTTGTACTGGTTTGCTGTCCCATGTCACTTATATTAAAGGCTTTAATTAGGTTGGGAGGAGTTACTCTCTGACAGATGTCAAAGATTAATTCTCCAATTACAGTAGCTGCTTTAATAAGTGACTCTAAGGTTTGGCAGAGAAGCTGGTCTCAAAGCCAACGATGTAAACCTCTTTGCACAGTGGTGCTTATCAGTTTTATCATGACAAAGCAAGGTCAAAGGTTATCTGCAGGAAACCAAAGTACACTTTAACCCGGTAATTGAGGACAATTCCACGTCGGAGGTATCCAAGTGAAACCGTACATGTGTGACCAGACACAAACTGTCGACAAGTGCCCATCCACCATTTATTTTACCCTTGAAATCTATAATTCACCAGAGCTGCCAGGCTTTGGACTACAAGAAGAAACCGTCTGAATACAGGGAAAACATGCAAACTCCATATAGAAAGAACCAGGTCCAAGATCCGACCCCTTCATGCTGAGATGTGACCATGCTTACCACTAAACCACATGCTGTAGATACATGAATGGTCTTCTTGAAACATGAAGCTAGTTTGGATTTGTATGGCTGAGAAAAAAAAGAGAATTAATTTTCCAAAATTACAGTAAAATTAGAGGTGCCAGAATGACTACTGATTTACAGTTTTGCCAGACAGGAACTTCCATCCATTTTGTTCCAATAAGTTTCACTGGCCAACAATGCAAAGCTGTGGTTATACTGCTGTGAATGTGAGGCTGTTTAGGGGTGATAGTTTGACATTTTGAAAAATACACTTATTTACTGTCTTTCTGAGAGTTAGATGAATAGATCAATACCACTTTCATATCTGTCAGTTAAATATAAAGCTAACTTATAGAGCAGACGGTCAGCCTAGCTTAGCACTGAGGGAAATAGCTAGCTTAGCTCTGTCCAAAGGCCCAACTGAAAAAAATCCTCCAACTTGCACTTCTAAACAAATTTACATCAAACCAAGATGCATTCAATTGTCTGGTACTAGTTTAGCTGAAAAGTTAGCCTCCTCTCTTGCCCATTATGTTAACTGTGAACTTGCTAGCATTGACGTTAGCAAGCTAATTGAAAATGTAGAGGGACAATGTGTCTGATGTTGTAGTTTCAGGAGAAGTTATGAGCTATTTCTCAGTCAGGCAAATTGGTTCCTGGAGTTTCAGGGGATTGCCTAGGGTCATGTCTAGATGGTGACCCCAGACCCGCGTAAGATCTCATGAGAATGATCATTTTAACCCAAACCATGATTTTAACCAAGAGTTTTTGTGCCTAAACCTAATCAGACCTTAACCACAGCGTTGTCACATCGTAAAACATAATTATTTTGTACAATGCACACAATGAAGAAACAATGTGTACAAATCTCACAAGAGACCACTGCCTAGCAAGCACACGCACCCACCATGATAGTTGCAGCTCATAATCAACATAAAACTTGTCACTTTTACAAATATGTTGATTAGGGGTCTTTAATGGGGCTGGTAGCCAGGCTAGCTGTTTCCTCCTGCTTCCAGGCTTTATGCTAAACTAAGCTGGTAGCTTTAGCTTCATATTTAGTGTAATTTACAAACGAGTAGTATAGATCTTTTCATCTAACTCAAAACCAAATACAGGAATTTCCCAAAATGCGGAACAATTCCACTGTTTATCAAAACTTTTCCCTACAGACTGCTAAACAAACTAAGACAATTTTGAGCCTTTGTAAACACGGAGCAGCTGGTGATCATAATCTGCACCAATTTCTTTTTTAAGTTACATTTCAACCTCAAAGTTTGTTCCAACCAGCAATGGAAATGGGAATTATCCAGCTGAAAATACTCTATAATGTAAGTATGACTGATCAAAACAGTGAACATTCATTATAATGATCATGTAGTTAAAGAAATGGAAAGAGAAACATTTCCAATATCAAGTCATTTGAAGTTGAGTCATTTTCCCTTCTTTCTTTCTCATTACTTGATGAAGAGACTTTAGTAGAAGGTAGTTGAGTCTCAAGTGTAACCTCTTAAAAATGTTTACAAAACTTCATTATTTATATAGCAGGTTTGTAGGTAATTTGTCAATAGTTTCTTTCAAAATTGCCTTAAGTAGTGTGCAAATATTTGTTTTACTAGATAATGATTCATCTGTTGAAATCAAGAGTGATGTGTGTATGTCTGACTTAACATACTTTCAGGGACACATTTCAGATTAAAGACCAGTTAATTGGAGATAGTCCACATGGGGACAAAAGCTGTGTAAAGGCTGATTTTTGGGTCAGTGGTTAAGATTACGGTAAGTCTTCAGGAAATGAATGTAAGTCTATGTAATGTTCCCAAACTGACCTAAGTAAACTTGTATGTGTGTGTGTGCAGCTATACTGTAATTAGGAACATTTCAACACAAATTTCCAACTTCTGCAAAAAATAAATTAGTCAGATCAACCCCTCAAGTTCGTCATAAGGTGATTCATGCTAGACTGGTGACCTCTATACAAAAAGGAAAAAGTTAGCCAATAATTTTGCAATGTGTGATGGAGGGAACACGGACAAGCCTTCAGAGAATGTGAAGCACACAAAGTTTATTGATATGTTGGCGCAAATGACAAGACAATGTGCAAACTGTTACATATGTGACCTACTGAGAGGGTGTAAACATTGATTTTTACTTTTAGTATTGATTTTACTGTTTAAAAAAAATTTCTCTGTTACATATAAAACAAACATTACAACAAAATGAATACAAGACAACTTGTCAGTGATGTGTGTAAAACAGTCGTCAAATTACAAATGTTCTAGTGACATATTCTGTGTAGTGCCGGACAGAAACTCCATTATATTTAATTTAGCAGTAGTAAATCTGTTTAGTAGTACAGACTTTAGCCATAAAAATTATGGACCGTTCCTAGTGGTTAAAAGGGAAAACACTGTTTTCTATTTGGCAAAATATTTATCAGTAGTGTCACTAGCATTCAGCTGTTTGTACACCAGTGAGAGTATGACTTGACTTCAGTTAAAATTTTTTAAAAATTAAATCACACAGTTGGTAAAGTATTGGAAATAGGAGATAGAAAATATTGCGTGTTTCACACCATCAGGAGACAAGACTTGGTACTTCACACCATGCAAAACCTTTCCCTTTATTCTGCTACTGTTGATGTAATACTATTTGGCTGTTATTCCACATGATATGATTCACACGTACTGTAGATTACTGTGTTTACACTAAAGACTACAACAGAGTATATGGTTTCAAAAGGAAGCTGATCCATTTCACTGCAGATTCAAAGCTCCACTCAACCCAAGACACTGAAGAGATACATCTGAACAAAAACTATCAAAGGTGATATTCAAAAAACATCCAACGTTTTCTGAGAACAACAAATTTCATATGGAATATTATATCATTCAAAAAGGTGTACTTGAAAACAGGGTTTTGTATCTGTAACCGTAGTTTTGTAAAATTGTACATTTATGTTTGCTGCTGATTAAGCTGATCTTACAAAGCTCAATGTACAGAACTGCAACACATGCAACATGCAGTAAACATGTCAAAAGTCTGTATGCATGTACACACACTCACATGCAAGTGTTTTTGCCTCACAGGTCATGTAAAATAAATGTAAAAGTTTACAAAACTATTGTTACAGATATAAAACCTTGTTTTCAAGTACACTTTTTGAATGGTATAATATTCCATAATATTATGGTACAGAAAAAATATTCACCACATTAAAGGTATACTATGCAGGATTTGTTGGCTGGTGTTTGTAAACACAGCATTCAAAGTTGGCCCCTCCTCCCCGGCTCAACGACACCAAAGCGAGCTGAGTGGCAGTGGTGGTTGAGCGAGCTAGAGAGTAAATGAAGAGAGCGAGTGGCGATAACAAGAACAAAGCCGTAAAATCGGATTTTCTGATTGTTTTACGGTGGTTGCGTTCTAAAGCACAAATAAACACGCCCACACCCCTGCATACCTCCGCACAACCCTGCAGGAAGGTGCAGCATTGACAGATCTTGTATTTTGTAGACCCCACACCCCATGTGCTGTTATTGGCTAGGAGCTACACACCCACTGACCAAAGGTTGACACCCAGAAGCGTCCTGAACACAGCAAAATAATAAGAAAATCATAAAATACAGGCAGAGGGCAGGGTCTCTGTAGATACATATACCACTACTCACTTCTAGTGATTCATAATTGAGAGGGATTATTTTTGTATGAGTCTATACATTGTTTGTTTGTTTTTTTTTTTAGGAAAATCCTACATATTATACCTCTAAGAGTAAAATATTTTGGCTGCAGTCTTTTTGCATAGAGGGACTTTGTAGTTTACTTTGCTTATGCATAGACAATATAAAAACACAAAAATGTTGATCTTATAAAATTATTAAAGAAGAAAAACATTTCTCTTGCACTAATGCAGCTTCAACTTTCTTATTATTAATGCCTCAACAATCTCACCAAACCACATTAAAAACTTATTACAGCTCACTTTTAAAAACACACATTCCTTCATCACTATTTTCAGTTCTGTAGCCATTTGTCTTATGGACACACACATACACTTAGTCTCACACACATACTCAGAAAAGCAGCGATTTCAAGAAAAAATATCTGTCGAATTATTCTCTTAAATTCCTGGGGGTTTGACTCCCCAGAAAATTCAACAATCAAAATTAGATTTGGTAGGAGATTTACATGATTCATTTCAAGTTATTTCAATCCAAAATCCCATATTTAGAAGTAAAAACGAATACACTCAAATTGAGAAATAGGGATTTCAAAATCATTACAACTCACTTGAAAGGAAAACATTAAACCCAAACCTATAACAAACATAGTCCTCTTGACTTTGTATCCTAAAAGCATTAGATTAAAAACTGTTTAAAAGATGGAAATGTGGTCACGAAAGGAAACTTGTACTTGAGTAGCTTAAAACTGCAGATCCATTGAACTTGTGAAATGTTGGTTTATACTAAAGCAAATATGGCAATCCTCCTTCTTTCACATCCTTTTTTGGTGCTACGATGAGAGCAGGGGCTGTCGTTCAGCAGCAGTGCTCTGAAAAATGAAATAGCACACAAAACAAATATTACCATAAAATATTATGTCTATTAATAGTACATAATAGACATTAGTCATATCTATTCACATGAATGTTTGAGCTTCAATGTACAGAATGATGTATGTGCAGTTTTCACATTCATCTGCTGAAGGGGGAAAGTTTCTTGCCTTAAGACGTATATCTACAAGCAGGATTTTGTGACATCACAAAAAAAAATAAAATTGGGAGGCCAATCATGGTCCAATCTGCAACTTATAGAAATGTGATGTGGAAACTTGAAGCCTCCAGTGCACATGCACTTTTCAGTGAAGTTGGAGACATCTTTTGTCTAACAGTTAAACTTTTGCAAAGATAAACATTTGCATATTTATTGATTTAGGGTTTTTCAATGAGGGAAAAGGAATAGACGTAATTTTAAGAATGTTTAACAAGGTTATTAAACTAACTCAGAACAAACTCAAATGAAAGTGACTTTTCTACATGACCACACAAACTCATCAGTGTTTATCTCAAACACTCACCTCTGGGATCTTTTGTCGACACATCAGGAACATGAAGATTCCTCCCAGGAGGATGCCTAGACCTATCAGCATGAAAGGAATGTTCACCACCACATTCTCCTCGAGAACAATCACCTTCAGCTTTCTGACTGAGACGTCGTCGATGATGACGCTCTACGAAGATGGTGGGAGAAAAGACTGGGGGTGAGTTACAGTTCAACTCAACACATAAAACTGTCTGAAATCACTCCCTCGTTCACTCATTCACTACTCCCTATATAATAGACACTCAATAGTTTACTCAATAGCGAGGAGTAAAGTGAGATTTCGGACATTTACTAATCTTTATCAGTTTGTGTCATCACCGTCAGCTGTAGAGTTGCACAACAGTAATTTTTATCTATAAAATGCACTGCATTGCATTTTGGGATTGTCAACAGAAGGAGTGTACATGCCAGAATACAACTTTTTTTCATGTCAGTGTGGAATTTTTGAGAGCTCTATATAGAGATCAATTCCAATTCAATTTCAATTCAATTTAATTCAATTTTATTTATATAGCGCCAAATCAAAACAGAAGTTATCTCGGGGCACTTTTCACATAGAGCAGGCCTAGACCATACTCTTTAATTTACCGAGACCCAACATTCCCCAATGAGCAAGCAAAATTTGCACACTCTAAATTCTTAAACAATAAAATGACAGAGGGCAAATATAGTGCACTATCTAGTAAACAAGGAGTGATTTCAGACACAAGAGTCTACAGCCATGCTAGCACTACTGTGTGGCTGTACTTAGGCACAGTGGTGCCTAAGTGGTGCCTAAGTACAGTGGTGCCTAAGTACAGTGCGTGTTCATCATCTTAGTTTAGCATGGTAGCATGCTGACATTTGCTAATTAGCACTAAACAAAAGTACAGCTGAGGCTGATGGGAACGTCATCAGTTTTGCAAGTATTTGGTCATAAACCAAAGTATGGGAAAAGTCTAATTTAGACCTGATTATGGTGCTGGATGAAAAGTAAAGAAGAAGTCAGGTGATCACCAAAGTCATTAGGATTCATCCTCTGTGCACCATGGATATTTGTACAAAATATTATGGCATTCCATCTAATATTTGATGAGATATAGACTGATCAGCTGACATTGTCGTCCCAAGAGTCACACTGCTAGTGAGGCAACAGTGAACAAAGAAAACACTACCTGAGGTCAATTATCTATTACAGTAAACATTTAACTTCATTATTCTGTCATTTCGTGTCTGTTATTTATTGCACCCAAGTTGAGTGCTTTCATAAAAGTAGGTGCTTTTCAAAATGTCAATCATCTAAATTTAGAACAAACAGGCCTTTTTCACAGCAGAAAATCACAGGTGTTACTAATAACATTAATGATGGCTCTGCTCTACTCAAGTAACTACAGTCCCAGTAAATCACGACTGTAAAACTGAAGCAGCTAAATTAAATTCAGCCATCATTAATTTCATTATTTACATCTGTGCTTTTCCCACTCCCACATGTCAGAATACCTTCCATGGAAAAGGCCTAGTAAGGTCCCTGCCAAAACCTGTCACCTTAAAAGTTTTATTGCCACATCTGTGTCTTCTTGTTTGTGCTCTCATTATAAGACTCAACTCATAGAGACTTAAAGTCTCTTAAAAACTTGGAACTAAGTCTTATAGACTTAGACGATGGCTCTGCTCTACTCAAGTAACTACAGTCCCAGTAAAACACAACTGTAAAACTGAAGCAGCTAAATTAAATTCAGCCATCATTAATTTTATCTCTAACTAAGTCTTATAGACTTAGTTCCAGGCAAGATTAAACAAAGGTTTTAATTTTAAAAAGACAAAAACAGGGAAGGCACATATTGATCTCAGCCTATTAATCTTAACTGTGGGTACATAGGCTAAATGACACTGGTATCCCATCTTAAAAAGAGGAATCCACTTTACAAACAAACCACTGTCTGAGCCAATCAGCAACAAATACTGAATATTACCTTGTTGATAACATAAATGCAAACATTTTAATGTGTAGTTTGAATGCTAGAGTCCAGCAATGAGATGCATCACTGAGATTCTGTGACTGACAGATGGACGTAATGGGTAAGAACAATAAACTCTTTGTGTCTCTGAGTATGGCATACATTTAATTTGGATTTGGATTGTTGATGATCTGCCTGCAAATCAGTGTTTTAGTATGACTGAGACAACTATGACAAAAAAGGTTTGTGTGTGTTTGTACCTCATTTAGGTAAACCACAGGTAAGACCACTGTCCTCACGTTTCCCGTTTGACTGAAAGAAAAATGAAATTATTTACAATGTTTTTCCCACCATCAGTATTATTTTGTGGTTCTTATTAGTATTCCGAACATTCACTCATAAATGAATACATAAGTGGCAAAGATACATTCAGAAAACTTCATTTGATGTTGTCTTACAACTAAATCTTTATGAAAATGCTATTCAGTGTGTAAATACATAGTTGCAGTGTTAAAACTGTTTCTGTTACAAGGTTAGTTTGTCTGTCTAGACATCGTTTGACAACATGTTTATCTGATAGGTCTAGACTCAACATTATCGTGCTGTTTTGTTTCTTCAGACCGTGAAGTGGATGCGTAACAAGTGAGGCAGGACTGTCCAAAAGTCCATTCATCATGATGATGGTGGCATAACTGCTTTATAGTTATCTTACTAGCAACCCTTCCTAGACTATGGTAGTCATGCGGCTATTACAGCTTAATATGAAGCCAGTATGGTTAATAAAACAAGAGGCAGTGTCACCACAGCTAGGCAGTAACTAGACACCGATGAGGTCAATGAGTTGATTACCTGAAGGTGGGAATTTTCTCTACATAGACGTTGATCTGGATACGCTTGGCTGCTTGCAGGACGAATCCTGTCAGCTGCAAAACAGAATAAACTTTGTTAGGAACACATAGTTTTAATTTGTAAATTAAAGGTGAATAACGACATTTAACAGTGCTGATGTGTATGCAGAGCTATACACATATCTGTCAGAGCTAATGTAAGAATATTTATGCCGTATTACAGCCTCTAATAATTATTTAGCATATTCAGCAGCAATACCACATGTTATCAAGCCACCACGTATTATGTTCAAGATCTTTATGCTGAAAATATTTTTCAGTCAATGCTTTTTGTATTTCGCTTTGGACAAAAGCATCTGCCAAATGAATAAATGTAAATCTGGTTCGGCAGAATTGATCTGAGAGCTAACAAACCAACCATCCCATGTACACACTAATGAATGCTGTAAACAGATTATCTGCATACATCTTTATCGTAGGTGATCAAAGTGAAATTCACAGCTCTGAAGCTGGAAATGTACATGGTTTGGTCTTCCTCTTGAGTTGCACAGGGCGCTGCCACCCACAGTATTTATGACAGGATTCAGTCTAAATGATGTCATATGGTGACACAGTGAAGATTATAGTATATTAGGGAGAGTAAATAGACGAGACAGTAGCTTGTTTACTGGGTTCAAAGACGTGTAACTTTATGATGTCACCACCTTACATGTTGATCTTCATAAAGTGTAAGTGAATTAGTATAAAATGAAGTGTTCTGTACGTGTCACAATTATTTGGGCAACTTTTTTTTCCACATTTTACTTCCTTGTTTAAGACTAGGCTTTAATTTAATAGATAACATTTAAAATTATATCAATGCAGTCTTCTAAAATGTACTGCAAAAAGAAAAAAGAAGTTAAATAATGTCTAAATTCAACTTTTTCTTTTTAAATGGGGATGGTTAAAGCATGTTTTCAGATATATATTACTGAACTTCAAATGCAAAGCAAGTACTACATGTCCTCCAATCTGTAGAGAGACTCAAACTACACTCTGTCTTAAAACTGATTAATTATTGCACAAATATTTTATGCCTTACTTATCTTTCCTTGCTTTGATCTTGAGGTGTATCAGCCAAATAACTTTGTTAACAATATCTTGGACTCCTCTAATGGATTGTAATGTTTTAAATTTTTAAATCATGTACACTTTTGCCAGCAGGCAATACAAAATGGCACCACGAAGACAAAACAAAACTTCATATAAATTTTGCTTTAAAGTAGAAGATGCACTGAAGAAAATGACTGTATCTCTGAGTCAGGAATTATCTGAGGGGGCGGCAAATAGTAACCCCAAACCCAAGTACATACAGAATTACATGAAACTACTCTTAATATCTATCTTTTTATTTTATATTTATTTATTATATCTTTTTTAAATTCTTTCTGATAAACAAACATTCAGCCACACAATGTGCATCTGAAGACATAGTACTTTTTCTGGTCTGCTTCATATAATCACTGATTTGCCACAGGCTCAGTTATCACTACATATGATAAGAGCTGTTAGAGCTTATCTCTGGTGACAGCTCTGTACCAAGTACCTCTGCTTTAATTTTTAACCACTGTTTAAAAAAAGAAACTCTGCCTTAAAGGACCAGTGTGTAGGATTTAGTGGCATCTAGTGGTGAAGTTGCAGATTGCAACCTAATGAATACACCTCCCCCAAGGTACAGAAGTTAAGAAGCTGAGATAGTTCACCATCTAGTGGTAAGCAAAATGTCTTAGTGCCAAGTTTTATGCCAGTTTTCGAATCAGTTTATTACATTTTCAACATGAACTAACAACTTGCAGACAAATGACATCTTCGAGTATTAAAGTTAGAATTCCTACCGGATTGATATCGATGGTAGTCTCGTGATGCTCCTTCTTAGGCATCATGCCAAATACATCCTGAACAAATTTCTCATCTGCCTGGTAGAAGTGTGGTGAAGACATTATGATGGGAGCTCCTAAACACACAAAATAATCAGTTACAACAACATTATGGAAGATGTTGAGCAGAGCAGATACAGAAAAACAACATTTCGGGTGAAGATAATACACCAGCTGCTTAATGCACTTCCCACCTTGTTTACATGCACTGACATTAAGCACACCAGAGCCCAGGCAGTTTCCAGCAGGGACACAGAAGCCTGCGTTGGCTGGGTTCACAGTCAGATTGGCGAACACCTCACTGGGGGGACTGAAGCGGTACCCAGGGATCCCCTTCACTATCACATCCTCCTCATATAAAGCATACAGAGACCTTTGAAATAGAGTCAGATGCTGGTTAATCTTTGCAGGCTCGAATAAATTCTGTAAAGCTGAAAGAGCAACAAAAGAGGAAAGGTTTGCGCAGATTTTGCTCTATGGTAAGCTGGTTTACAGTAAACCTACTCAGCACGATGTTTTGGTATGCCACTGCCTCATAAACCTTGACTGTTGAGTCTCTTCACAATCTCAGCCAGCAGTTAGTTAACCTGTATACGTTGTACTCTCTGTTCTGATGTATGAGCAATCACAAATAATTAATATTAGTTGTTTTTAAGCAGCACTAAATCAGTAGTAAGCTAGCAGTGACCTCATTCAAGAGGCTAACACTGACCAGCTATGCAAGCAACCAGGTTAAATAGGCATCCATAATCCAGACCTGAATAATGCTGAGGGAAAGGCTTAGGAAGACATTCTTAGCATGATTGAGGGGAGAGCTGTTTCCCTAACTGACTCAAGCCAGGCAGATAAGACCAGACAAGGAATGTCCAACAAAAAAAGCAACAGAGAGCCATAGCTAATTGAGATTGCTTTTATAGTACCTAAAGCTGTTGGTGTGTTCAGAAATGTTAAGCAAATTTTCCACTGAGTGGAATACCTACCTAGTGTGTTTTCAACATCTATTCACTATAGATTCTCAATGAAAAAATAATTGTACACAAAACCCAAATGAGTTTAGTGGTCAAATGTAAAGGCTCTGACTCCACTTTTTATTCTATCAGCCCAAGAGATGCCAGGAGCTTCATCTGAACATACACATAAAATACATAAATATGATGATTTGGTATTTGCTCAGAAACATTTGTAGATACACTTTGTCTTGCAGTATGGTCCTTGGAAAACTTGGAACTCACCTGCACAGGTCAGAGGAGAACATGTAGAGCGTCTCATTCTTGGTGATGACTGGATGGAAAGACGCTCCGTTGGTTCCATTTATCATATTGCACTCATCAGAGGTCCACCAATTCAGTGAGCTGCACGCATACACAAAAAAGTGAAGTATTAATGTGTTTGTTTGCGTCAGTTTATCATTTATGCATTTCAAAATCAAGCACTTTCATGCATTGAGAATACCCAGCATCTAACAACACCTCTCCTTTGTCAGCTGATTGACAGCTAAACAATTTGTTAGCTAAAAAATATGTTTTTTTAATGTTTTAAAGGGTGTGATCTTGCAGTAGATCAAGATTGCAAAACGTATGTAGGTCAGAATAAGGCTAAAGCTGCTGCTGCTCTAACCGAATACAAATCCTTTGTGTGATAAAGGAAAAATCCAATGCTTTAAGGCCCTATTTTAACCATGCAAGTGCAACAACAAGCACAAGGTTGTAGGTCTTGTGCATGGACAGCGTGGGCATCTCCATGCGCACCTACTATTTTGTTTCATGTACGTGCAGCAGCCCAAAGTGCAAAAGTGATCAGTGGGTGTGATGATTATTGAACACTCTCTCAGCCAGTCACATCACAGGTCTCATAGCTCTGAAACGGCTGTGCCAATCACAGTTAAGCGTAATGACAGCTCAACAAACAAATGTCTGGATGGTTCAGAGCGCCACAACATGAACACACATCACCACAAATGTGCAGCCAAAGACAGATGGACACAGATGGAGCAGATTTAACTGTCCTGCTGCCTTCAGACGCTGCAGGGATTTAATGAACTGAAGGAGGAGCTTTTCATACAGTATAAAACAGCTGTGGGCAAAAGATACTCTAAGAATCACCCACATTCATTCATAGTTCAATGCAGACTAATTTACTGACATTCCTACTTCAACCACAATTTTGGTTGTAGAGTGTTTAATTTAAATAACTTATTCATATTTCAAGAATTAATCCATTATTGCAGCACGTTTGCAGTAAGTATATAGTTTGCTCTTGTTGATAAAATCACCAAAGCAGCAGCAGATTGACGCTGCGCCAGAAAGAGACGTGGTTGTGAGACGTCTCTTTTCAGCACAATGTCTAGGACCAAATTTCAACCAAAATACAACAACTCGCTTTGTGCTGCTTCATTTGAATGATCCTCCCACCTTTGTGCCTCTCCTCCCACCTTTTGCTCTGCACGGGTCACCAAAATACCACACAGACAGGCAAAGCAAGTTTCAAGGTCAGGAAAATACCAAATAGTCGGAGTGCTGGTTGTTGCGCCTCCACAAAAAAAGGGCCTTTAGTCTGTGTGCTAGCCTAAGCTAACTGCCTGCAGGCTGCAGCTTCATATTTAACTTACAGATTTAAGAGTTGTATTGATCTTCTCATCTAAGTGCAGTGTTACCTGGCTAACAAGTCAAGTATGGAAGATCATCGTTATATCTTACTGGCAGACTCGACAGAAGAGTCAGAAATTAGTTTTTAAAAGAGAAAAAGAGATGAAAGAAAGCATTAAAAAGAGGATTAACATTGGAGTGGCTTTTTGAGATGGAAAGCTCTTTAGACAGACACAGTGAGTAGCTTTCCCTGCTTTCTGTTAGATATGACCATGATAGACTATTTGAGTTAGTTGCTTTAACTAACCAATTAACCTAAATAATCATCTCATTAATCATTACATGGACAGCCCCAGAAATAGTGTTATATCAACTGTGATATGACAATGATTTTATATATAATTATATTACTTGTTGTCCCAACCTCATCCAATGAATTTACATGTGATCAATGATTCTCACTGATTGGATTTACAGAGTGACTTTATGCTGCAGGTCAGCAGAGACAATTACCTTTCACCATTCCATGTATCCACTCGAGCAAAGTCCCTGTAGTCTTGCTGGCCAGTGAAGAACATGTATTCTCCATCATTGGAAGCATTGGACTGTAAGCAAAAACAAACAAACAAACAGCTCTCACACAACGAAGCCAAAAACAAAAAACAAAAGAAGTGTGTCTATAGAGTAGAATTAATCTAAAACTTTTTTGTGATTTCTATAGGGTTTCTGTGCAATTATCTTGATGATTTTGTACCATTACATGAATATAATCACTTCAGTCTGTAGAATGTATACAATAATGTATTAATATGCTGAAATGAGACCTTGTAGAAGAGTCCGAAAACGTCATCCAGCTCGGGTCTGATCACTTTGAGGGCTTTGAGCAGTTCATCTTCATATCCCCACAGCAGCTCTCCCACTGTACGGGTGGTGAATAGGCCCTCCCCTGTGGACTTCATGTAGGATGAGATAAAGCTGGCCACCCAAGAGTTCTTGAATTTCTCCATCACCGTCTACAAGGAGGGAGGAAGGAAAGGGGTCAAGTTAAAGACAACCTCTTATGTAAGGAGCTAAATTTAATAAGTTCTATGACAAAATTAATCATTTACTTGTGTAACATTTTTAAAAAATATATAGGGATGTTCACATTACAGTAGCACATTCCTACAGAACATATAATCACTGATTCACTGCTATATTTTTTAACAGTGAAAGGAAATCACTTCCAATAAAGAAAAATAAAACACTTGAGAGACCAGAACAAGATTATTAGATAAAAACTAGACAGCATGTACCAAACTGTAACCTGCAAGAGTAAACTATTGCATTTCTCTGTCAAGTTAGTTTAATAATTATCAATAGTAGCTGTAAAAAATTAAATCTGCATCATATGAATGCTAAATGATAAACATTATATAAGTATAAAAAATTGTGAATTTCTTTAGAAATCCTTTTCTTTTTTTGTGGCTGCTGAAAATCATCCCATAACCTTTTAGGAAGGCATAACACCTGATTTACTCTGCATTATTTCATAGCTGTAACCTTTTTGTTCCAAAGAGTGAAGCACTTAATATTTAAAATAAATAAATTAAATAAATAAAACTGGGGATCATTTTTGTAACTGAGGAAAACCATATTTTTTTGCTTTTTATTCCACAGGTATAAATGTGAAAGCTAGCATTGAAATCCAATGCTTTCACTGTGAAAAGAAAACAATACTACTGTGACTCAATAATGTATTATCAAACCACACTGGGGATCTAGTGATTTGATGGATTTCTTCAGCTCACCACGGCGGGGATGTTGACTGTCCTGATGAGGTCACTCTCTGGACCTCGGGACATGTTGGGCTGGAATATGTAGGTTTTAGTGTTGACAGCTGTTACTTTGGTGCCATTTTCATGGAAGCTCACTTCCTCCATAGGCCGGTACTCCCTGTATAAAAAAAAACAAAACACAACTGGGTTAATTGTTACAGAGCGGCAGCCAAACATGTAGAGAGAGAAACAAACCTTAAATAAGTTTGTTCAGGATGACGATATGGCTCTATCTTCCTACATTCAGTCTTAAATCCCTAAGTCCCATGTTGAGTATTAGACACAACATTAACATTAACACCATACACAAGGATGGCCAAGAATTTGGCACCTCAAACTGCAGAAAAAAATGGTACTTCTGTAACGAAAGTCATATTTGGCTCAAATACAGCATGGCACACAGAAGTAGAGGTTTTCTCTGTGGTTTTTTTTCCCTTCCTGGCTCAATTTCATGCCACCGTCAAACAAAACACATCCTTGCGGTTGTTGGGCAACACAAACAGCTGTTGTGATGCAATTATTGACGACTGAAATTCCTCTGCAACTTCTCTGTTCATAAAGGTGAATCTCAGCTGTTCTACACTACACTGATTATCTTCTTGTAACTTGAAACTTGTAATTGTGAAAGTGCAGGTCAGGAGATTGAATTAGAATCACTTTTTCTCAACAACTTCAGAGAGGAACATTTGTGACTATTTGGCTCAACTTAATGTACAACTATAAAGTTTTTGTAGTGCCAAAAAAGATGTGTATGGTGTAAAAAAATAGGGGTTTACAGGATAATATGAACTTAAAGTATGGACTGGGTGAGTTATGGGTCAAAGGGTTATTTCAAGTAACACCCCATTTATACAGATAGTGAAAGCTTTCATAATCCTTGTCACCTCAAGTATTAACCCTACTCATCACTGGGTTGGCAGTTAAACCTGTCATGCTGTTAAAGAGCTGCTATTTGGTACAATGAAATGTTTTTGGCAGTGGAAAAGAAGGAAGGGAAAACAAAATTAATTCAGAGGTGCAGTCCTAATATCAAAGCGAGACAAACTGGCAGCTGTACAAAGCTACTGTGTCAGTGTTGACGGTGGAGAGTCAAATAAGCTGCTTATTTATCAAGCCAGCCAGAGGCAGAACGAAACTAATTTTTCTCTGCGTCTAACCCTGCTAAATGTCACTGTCATTTATGTAAAGACAATAATTCCAGAAAAGCAGAACATGTGGTTTTTAAAATGAATTGAAGAGCTATTGTATTTTTTTTTCCCACTGTATTTTTTAACTGATGCAAATTCAACATGCTTGAAACATCTGAGTGACCACATAAGCATAAATATTTTCTAAATAAATACACAACCAAACATATTTTGGAGAGCTCTCCATTTTGTGTCTGGTAGCTTTTTTTGATTTTATTGTGCACTGTAGATGCCCTGTGGTCACATTTTTTATGTAAACCTAACCTACTTAAATGCTGGGAATTCTTGACAGACAAATGATTGCTCTGTGGACTTATTTTCTTTGTCAATCAAAATACTTTTATAGTAGTGGATGTTCTGCTTTCATGTGCACCTCTGCCCTAAAGTAAGTAGTAAGTAGTGAGTATCTTCTTTTTTTTCTCCTTTGTGTTTCGGTTAATCTAATCATCATCTTGGCGCCTTTCCACTTTGAGGAATGATGAGATTTCCATTGTCTTTAAGACAGCCAAATGCTTTAAACTCACTCCAAGAGTACTAGTTTTACCCCACCCCCCTTTAAATCTACATGGCTTGTCTTCTGACTGTGACATCTGCATTGTTTTGTTTAACCAGACAAATGGAGAAACAAAAGTTAAGCCTTTTTCCATTTCCTCTCTCACCTGTATGTATACGGCCCAATCTCCACCACAGCAGGCTTGTCCCCATCCAGCACTTCCAGGGGATTGGTCAGATTGAAGAAGTAAAACTGCATGTAGATAGGTGCTGGTGGATTCTCCCAGGCATCAAACGCCAATGTGCCATTCTTCAAAACGATTTCCTATGGGGGGACAGAGGGCAGTGGGTTACAAGTCCTGCACAGCTGAGAAAAATGTGTGACTTCAGACGGATCATTTCCTGCTGACTAAGCTTGTCCTCCCATCATATGACAAATAACCTTTCTGTCTGAAAGTGGTGAAATCACCATGTGATTTATGAGTTTATGTTGTGTTACTTATTTCACATTAAAGTAGGCCAATGAGGGGAGGATATCACAGAGCTGGTATATATAGAGGCAAAATAACATTGAAAGCAACTATGTCACTCAAGTGGTACTCATTTAAATTATGTATAACAAAATTTTAATATTACTTTTTATGATAGGAATGGACATTTTTAAGATAAATAACATAACAGTTATTAAAATAGTTCATAAAAATGACTAAATACAAGTTGTCTGTGACAGTATTAGCAGTAACTAGAACAACAACATGTCTAATTTTGCTAGTCGTCTGAAAATAGCGTTCCTAAATGTGAGTCATTTGTAAAACATTCAGCTCAATTAGTCAGCTGAAGAGCAACAAAGCTATCCAGCTAACATTTACATATTGAAACTTAGTGGCGAAATGGAAACACGACAGACTGTCTTTGTTGTTTGGTCAGTTCAAGCTGTAATGTATAACATTAGTCGTCACCAAAATGTTAGCTTACTAAGCGATTGTCTAACGTTAACGGTTGATTTTAAAAACGACGTTAGCCTGAATAAACTGCTTGCTTACCTTTTCAACCGCCGACTGTAGAAAATGTGGAAACACGTTAGACAAGACCATAGAAATGCCCGCAATCAGAAGTAACATAGAAAACACTCCAGTGCTGTAAATGCAACATAGTTTCAGTAGCATGATGGGCGGACAGGTTGA
Organism: Thunnus thynnus; assembly: GCF_963924715.1. Taxonomy (NCBI): domain Eukaryota; kingdom Metazoa; phylum Chordata; class Actinopteri; order Scombriformes; family Scombridae; genus Thunnus; species Thunnus thynnus. Next base: position 16,840,241 of record NC_089535.1, read on the forward strand.
TATCTCGCAGCGACAGCCTCAACTGACATTAGCTACAGTGTGTGTTGTGTTTGTTGTGAGAACTTGCTCGATGGAGCAAAGACTCCAACGAACAGAACAAAACAACTCCCTGTTACCACTTCCGCTTTCCTTCGACAGTCGACGGCTTCCTGAAGCACGCAGCCGTGACGTACACAAATTACAGTAATGTATTTAAAATAGCTGACGTAATGCAAGGTATAATTTATAATTCTGGGATATATCGGCCTCAAACATTCATTTAGTGGCTGATAAAATAACGTTTTTTAAGACATTAGCTAGTTGTGAAAGCCCAACTGTAAGGAGAGTATCTATCTTGCAGATGAACACTCTTTGTTTTTAATCACATGACAGTAACACCCCATCTTTCAGTCTATTGTCAGAACCTTTTCACTACCTGTTAGTGTCAAACAAAGGCCAAAACATAATATAATCAGTGGTGGAAAGTAACTAAGTATATTTACACAAGTACTCTATTTAAGTACAATTTTGAGGTACTTGTACTGTACTCGAGTATTTTCATTTTATGCTACTTAATACTTCCACTCTACTACATTTCAGAAATATTGTACTTTCTACTCCACTACATTTATTTGACAGCTTTAGTTACTTTTCAGATGAAGATTTGACACAATGGATAATATAACAAGCTTTTAAAATACAACACATTGTTAAAGATGAAACCAGCGGTTTCCAACCTTTTTGGCTTTTGACATCTTACAAAAAGTAATGTGTAGTCATATTTCAGATGTCTATGAGTTGTTAACAGCTCCACCAAATAGAGATTTTTCCCTCTAAACTTCTCACACGGTTTCATTTCAAAAAATGTTCAAATGATCCAATATTTCACCAAAAATCAAAGGTTAGAGAAAAAGCCCAAAAACTGAAAGCAGATTTGTGTATCAGAACTTTTTTTTTCTTCTTTTCTCCCTCATTAATCATCTCACAACCCCTCAGATTTATCTGGTGACCCCTTGGAGGGCCTGATCCCTAAGTTGGGAACCACTGGATTAAACTAGGTAACTGTATATATAGTAGTTCAAACTAGCTCCACCTCCGGCAGCTACAACAGTAACATGCTGCTTACACACTGATGATGTCATGATGTTATATATAATAATATATCAGTCAGAGGGACCAAACCACCACCACCAAGTACATTTTGCTGCTAATAGTTATGTACTTTTAGGATTTTTCATGCAGGACTTTTACTTGTAATGGAGTATTTTTACATTGATGTATCGGTACTTTTACTTAAGTAAAGGATTTGAATACTTCCTGCACAACTGGATATAATATTGTGTTGTTTATTTCTATGAGATAAACATTTTAACTGCATGGGCTTATTTCTTGATACACTAAAGACAAGCAAAAATAGAGCAAAAATGTGGCAAAACATGTAAAATATATCCAGGTTTTTCTATTAAGGACAATGTTTCACTGTTATCAGGACTTGTTGTGGTGTTGCTTAATGTAAGACAGAAAACAGACATAAGACTTGGGGGAAAGATTTCAATAAAATTGCAGCAACTTTGAGATGTTATACGTGATAATTTGATACAAGCCAGCAGTTTGAATATTAGTATAATTATGTCAAAACTCAGGTTACACTTTGTAAGTGTAAACCTGTCACCATGCACCATTCTGCCACTGATTCTGATGTTGCAGTAGGTCCAAGGTTGGATCACCAACCGGATCCTCCAAAGGCCCCTTATTCATTTTGTTGTTTCATCATGTTTGTTTGTGGTAATTTTATTAACTGCTTGTGAATATGCACCTCTACAGCAGTATATCAACTGAAAGTCCTGCATTATTACCTGTATTTTCTATATTTCTTGTATAGGTGTCCACAACGCTCAAAACTGACAGGGTGCATATTCCCAAATAAATAAGAGTTGTGTTTTATTTTTAATACAAATGCACCTTTAATTTCCTCTCCCCATATTTTTCATCCTCTCCACACTGACACTAAATCTGTAAATGTTAAGTGCTGAAGTACCCTTATGGAAAGCACTTAACGGCCTTGAACAATTTCTTGGTTAAATAACAATTTCCTGTTACCTATGATTCAGGTCAATTCAGTGTAAGATGCAGGAGCTAGAAGAAAAAACAGAACCACCAGTTTGCTAATGGTTCTCACTTACACAGAAACCCTGCAAAAATATGACATAGTCTCATATATTTAGATAGCTTACATGTTTTAATGATTTGTATTTTTTATTGTCTAGGTCACTTTCAATTGCTCTTTGTGCAAAGATGCCTTTTAGCTACTTTTAGATTTAAAAAAAACCCTACTATTTATTACTAAAGTACCTCTCCAATCGAATGTGTGTTTTGCTTATTTTTGCTTCACATGGATGTTTAAGTTTCACTGTGCAGAATGATATAAGTGCAGCATTTGAGACTAGAAGGCTTTTTTCACATTCACCAGCTGAAAGTGGAAAAAATCTCTGTGCCCATAGAAAATCAGAGTTTATGGCGTGTACCTATGAGCATGATTTGTGATATCACAACTAGTTTGAAAGATAACATGGTCCAGTATGTAACTTATACAAGAGTGATGTGGAAAGTTGAAGCCTCCAGTGTAGAAACACTGAGAAGGGACTTAGTAGGAGGAGTAAGTAGGAGACATTTTGTGTCCAGCAGTTACATTTTTCAAATTTACTGTATTTGCATATTTATTGATTCTGATTTTTTCAATGAGGGAGAAGGAGGAGGAGAGAAAAAAGATATCAGACACATATTATTATTCCAAGCAGTTTTTTATACAGTGTATCTGACATCATGTCTGGAGAGGCTCCTTAATTATAACACACAAAAAAAACCCCAGCTGTAGTAAATATTTTTTCCACTAGATATCACTGTTGCGATAGTTACTGAGACTTCACACCACTACCTACATTCTTTGCTGCCCCATAAACTGAAGTCATAGTTTTTGTTGAGTCAAACCGTCGTGTTAAAAGGGCCACACCTTGACAAAGCGGATGAGCAGGCATCTGTGTGTCTCTATATTTCTGTCTCTCATTTTTCTGTCCATAATAGTTGACAGAGATATTCAAGAAACATTTCATTCTAAAGACACAGATCAAACTGATTTTAAAAATCTTTTTATACCTGCCAGGACAATATTCTGAATAGAGCACCATATAGTGTATAAAAAAGATACTGAATTGAGTAAAAAGTGCTATATTTATTCAGACAGGCTGAATAAATCCAAGAAAGGCTATAAATCCATATGGAAATATTTGCTTTGAATGACTGGTTTCGGTTTATGACAGACAGTGAGAGAGTCTACGTTATAATTATCTCATCTTAACAAATTGCATCAACATTACAACCTTAGGGCTCAGACATGTTCTTACCTGCATTAATAAGTTTCATTGCAGTGCTGTTGCGACACAGACCTATAGCATCAACATGAGTTGTCTGACTGACGCATTTACACACTGATTTTTCACACGGCCAGTTAACACGTTATTGAGAGTACTGCACAGCCTGTGTGAAAACAGTTGAATAATGACATGTGTGGATCTGGGGGAGCTCTGTCAAGTCTGGGATGTATTATGGGAAATGTAAGATCCAGCTTTTCGCAGCTTGACCCATACTTTGAAGTAAAAGATATTTTGCCTCCTGCTACACCAATTTTACCCACTCTCTAAAGTCTGTGTCTTGACATATAGCCTAGCAAATATATATAGCCTAGGGCATTGACTGATTTATTAGCTTTAATTAAAAAATACATGAAATAGTGTTAAATATTAATCTACATTAAGGAAAGGTATGTCACATGAAACTGTGATAGGAAGCTACTTCTTGGGGTCATGGGAGTTCAGGGGTCTAGTAAAGAATGCTGAGAAACATTATACACTTTGATGAATTATGTAATATAATGTCTGTAAAAAAAAAAAAAAAAGCCAGAAGATAGCCTTTTTTTTCCAGATCCTTTACTCAGGTGAAAGTACAGCGATGTAAAAATACTCCATTACAAGTAAAAGTCCTGCATGAAAAATCCTAAATAAGTAAAAGTATTAAAATAAAAGTACTCATTTGGTCCCTCTGACTGATATATCATTATATATGACATGATTAGATTATTAATTACTGAGGCATCAGTGTGTAAGCAGCATGTTACTGTTGTAGCTGCTGGAGGTGGAGCTAGTTTGAGCTACTTTAGATACAGTTAGCTAGTTTAGCCCAGTGGCTGCCAACCTAGGGATTGGGCCCCTCCAAAGGGTCACCAGATAAATCTGAGGGGTCGTGAGATGATTAATGGGAGAGGAAAGAAGAAAAAGACAAAGTTTGGAATTTTTGTCTCATCTTTAATTTTTGGTGAAATATTGGATCATTTGGACGTTTATTGAAATGAAACCATGTGAAAAGTTTAGAGGGAAAAATAACTATTTGGTGGAGCTGTTAACTCTCTAAACATCTGAAATGTGACCCCAACTACACACTGCTTTTTGTAAGACATCAAAAGCCAAAAAGATTGGAAACCACTGGTTTAATCTTTAACACTGTTTTGTATTTTAAAAGCTTGTTATATTATCCATTGTTTCAAATCTTCATCTGAAAAGTAACTAAAACTGTCAAATAAATGTGGTGGAGTAGAAAGCACAATATTTCCCTCTGAAATGTAGTAGAGTGGAAGTATATTCTCAAGTAAAGTACAAGTACCTCAAAATTGTGCTTAAGTAGAGTACTTGAGTAAATGCACTTACTCTATCTGTTTGAGTGTGGTTTTGTGGGAAATATCCCTTTACCCGCAGAGCATGAATGGGGCACAATAGAAAAGAGGAGAAGAGGGCTCGCTCGCTCGCTCGCTCGCGGTCACGGGAGCACTGGGAGAGTGACGTCACTTTCCTAAACCGGGCAACAGCCGTTGAGTTGAGTCCCGAGCGAAAGAGAGAGAGGGAGAGAGACAGTCCATGAACACAGCTCAACTTTTAATGTATGCGGGCCAAGTCGGGCCAGTGTGTAGGGTTACACACACACACACACACATACACACACACAAACACACTGTTTTCTTCTCCTTTATGCATCGACTTAGCTGAAGAACGGCTCGCTGTTTTCACACCGGCTCGTTAGCTAATCTGTTTTTGGCACAAAAAGCGGTTGTGTGTCAGTTTCTTTTATGTGTCCAGCCCTGCTACGACTCCTCCAACACATTAAAAGGTAAGTTTATCCAGTCATTTCATATCATGTAAGTTGTTGTTGTTGGTCGAAATGATGGTTAATGTTGTTTTTTCCCCTACAAAAGCCTCACAACTGTTAAATGAAACAAGTACAGTTTCGGTGTAGTCTCACGGCGCAGTCACAAAGCCTTCAATCTCATATTCAAGTGTTTTGTGTACAATGATGCACGTCGCGCGCATTTGATACTTTTTGTGCTAAACGACTTGCAGCTTCACGAAGGTTTGTTCATGAAAATCGCCCATAACTTTCACTGGGTTTTTTGAGCAGTATGCGAACATGCACACTTGATAAACAGTGTACTGAAATGTTTGCTGGCATCTGCAAGTGGCTATTGTGTGCTGCTTGAGTGTGTGCTTTAATTAAAAGCTTGTCAGTGGATTTTGGAGTAAAGTTTGCTGTCCTATAGTGTCTTTTGAGACAGTATTTGTACAATGTTTTTGTTCATTTTGCAAATTCACCTCTAATACTTCCACTTTTTCATTGTGGTTTTGATCACATACAACATTTTCCCCTAATGGGCTACTGATATTTTACAGTAAATCTCATCAGCGGTGCTCAGAAAGTTAATACTTTCTTTATGAATGTGGCAGCTGCCTATAAATATTAATTTGAATGGCTTGAATGTCGTCAGAAGAGCCCAGACATGGCTGTCCTTGTCCTGCACCCACCTACAATAAACCTCTTATCACATCAGTGTCTGCCCACATAAAACTAAAGAGTCTTTGAAATATGAATAACTCCTTCTAACTTATGCTTTATGACTGCAATTGTATGATTATAAACATTTTAAAACTACCAGTAATCATTGCAATGAGGCTCAAATTGCTTAAGGGCTCCTGGTTAAAATATAAGCAGAAGCAGAGGACCTGGAAATAATAATAATGAAGTAAGTAGCCTAATTTTGCCTGGAATGCTCACAAGGATATTTTGGGGGTAAATCATTGACAAGGTCATTTCAGCCATGAAAAATTGGAATTTGCTAGAGGGGATTAAGGCGCAGAAATACAGTTACCAGACATCCCCTAGGGTTCTGTGGTGATTTAAAACATCCTTATAGGAAACAATACAACGCCGGATACCATTTTCAGCAACAGGTTTAAATTAGACTTGCATGTGTTATGCTAAGACTGTTCTAAAACTGCTCGTTATTTCGAGAGGAGTAGGTAAATGTAAAGTTGCTTCAGCTTGAGATTAAACACATGAAAACATTTATTTTTGTCACATAGGAGTAGAAGTTTTGCTTGTGATGAAGCTCCAATAAACAGCTGCACATTTACACCTCATATTGATGGTAATTGCAGCTTGTGTGTAACTGATGGAGACGGTGTACGTCATAAGTCATGTAGCTGAGTCTTATTAGAAACATCAAACTCCATTTAATGGGAGCAAACATCACTGAGGCTGAGTTTAAACATCTGTGTGTTTTTCCTTTTTTTTTCTCCCAGCCTCGACTGAGTGATAGACTGCATGGACCGGACTGAACATGAAGAGCCTCAAAGCCAAGTTTAGAAAAACTGATGTAAGTACTCTAACATGTGTTCGTGTCTATGTAAAGTGTGTGTACATGTGTACTGCATGGCTGAGTCAGTGTCTGTGTATGTATGGCATGAGCAGTTACGGATGTTTTATAGCAGAATTTCCCAACCTTGGGGTCAGCACCCTGTGGCTTGTTGATATTTTGCTACTTGTTTGTGAAGAAAATAAATAGGTTTGAAAACTAAAATAAATAGATTTGAATCATAATATCTGTGTTATCAATTTTAGAGCTGCCTCCATGCTCTTGTAAACAGAAAAAATATGCCATGCTCACTTTCACATGACAGCTTGTCAGCTCTAATTGTGGGCGTCATGAGAATTTTAGGACCTAATAAAACAGGGTCGCGGGCCACTGAAAGTTGAGAAACTATGATTTATGGTGTTAGCAATATGACACAGACTTTAATACAGACAGACAAGACAGAAACCATACACTTTTCATGTTTCTTCACTCCAGAAGGTGAATTTTCTGATTATTCCAAAAAAGGACACAAATATCTTTATAGACTCTGACACTGCAGGGCCTCTGATGTGGATTTTATCCCGCTGACTATGATTCACTCTTTAGGGAGGAATTTCTTCATCTTGGTTCAATCATTCATTCGGTCACAGTCTAAAATATTGTACACACACAGGAAGTGAGGCGTCTCCACAGCGTCTGAGTCATCTGTTGTCACGGTGACCGTAATGACACAGGGCCAAACTCCAGACAGGAAAAGTCTGGAGGGCTGCTGGATGAATGGGATAAGTTTAAGGGGATGGAGGGAGTGGCAGAAGTAGAGAAGTTGGCGAACGGAGCGAAGAATGCTGAGTAAATGAGACGCTCGGTTCATGTAGGCAGTTTCTAAGAGATTAAGAGAGTGTGGTGGGGCAGGACTGTCCCACAGAGGAAGAATTAGGTGGAGTACTTCGCTGCTTTTACTCAGTTATAGCCACAATATACTGAAAAGCATAAGTAGTGAATCAATGTGTAAAGAGCTAGACTGCTTCTAGAACTGTAGAACATCTTGAAGAATATTCAAATGTATGGTTAAAATGATAAATAAGGGATGCAGATGCAAGAGAAAATTGGAAAAACAACCGTTTATTCCAAACAGCCTGACATTTTACATGGGCCTACAGTCTAATATTAGTAAATTATTGCAAATTTAGTCAGCTATGTGGGGGGAGTACAATGGTGTCCATTGTTCTAGAAAATGTTGAGTTCAGGATCGGGCTGCAAGGTCACAATAGTTCCCCCTCAGTGCGTAACATGGATGGTGTCTGTCTCACCTGTTTTCCAGCCAAAAACTTGTTGTTGCGGTGAGAGTTGTAAATAGTTTGAGATGGAAGCTTTTGGAGTGAAATGCACAGCCTCACTTGAAATAGCCAGTCGTAGGCGGCTTGAGAGAAGAATGGGAAGAGCAGTGGATGTGAACGTTGCTTAGAAACACGACTGAAGCCATTTGCAGTCATGCAGGGCTTTGCAGACTTCACACCCACATACAATGTCGCACTTACAGTAGATCACCATGATATCTGTTAATGTTTTGGTTAATGAATCCCAGTTTGTTTCTGTGCTTTGATATGATACTGTTTGGAAAAGGATATGACTTGTGCTGTACATTCAAGGTAATGAAAAGGTAGTTTTTGGTTATGATGTATCTTCACATGTGTTTGTACTATGAATTCTAAAGTAGGGATTGCAGTTGTTTTCAAATCTAGTCATACCTCTAAAACTGCTGACAGTGCAGTTTTTGTATCAATTCTTTTGCACTGAGTCAGTTAGTATAATGACAATAATAAGGCATCATTGTTTTGTTGTACAGTATTACATAATATAATAACTGATGTGACTGCAAAAGCATGTTTGTTTCTGTGTATGTCATGTTTCATGCAAAGCTCTGCCCATCATCCAAGTCAATATTACCCCCTCAGTGTATGTATGTCATGCTGTATGTATTGATTACTTACTAAAATCAGAAAATAGTTCTGTCCTGCTGCATTGTGGAAAAGCATGTCTTTTTCTCTAAACTCCTTCTGAGATTAGAGATTTCATTATTATCTCTTGAGCAATTTTCTGAAATACAGTACAATAATATATTATTTTAATACAAAAAGATCTAACAAGTAACTTACAGAGGAGTACCGCATTCATTTTTTACACAAAGGAAACTTCTAACTAAAAAAAAAGCCTGTATTGGTGATTAAAATTAATGGTCATGATTAAGAAATGCAGAAAAGAATGTTTCACAGGCTAGCTTGTTTATCCTCTGAGCAAGTAGCCATTCCATTGCTTTTTATAGAAACCATGAACAACGGTAATAGAAAGAAAATATCTCCTTGGTTCTATTTTAGGCCGTGTGTGTCATTGATAGATTACCCTGGAATGTTCCCCCCAAAACCAGCCCTTCATTTTCTTTTTTTAACAAAATAACTGAAACTTAATGTCTTTGTAAATTGCTTTTTTATGAAGTGAAGTCATTTCAGGAAAATGTTGTAATGGAATCTGTGTTTTAGTGTCAAATCTTTACTAAATGCTTCACTCTGAGGATCCTCCTCCAGCCTAGTGAGTTTAATGCATCAGGCAGCCAAGCCTTTACTCAAAACACCTCTGCAACATGAGGCCTAAATAAGGTAGAAACTTAAAAAATTGTACTGGAAGAGAGAATAGGATGTGTTATTTCTGTAATGTGATACAGGCAGTTTAAGGGCTAAATGTAGAGATGGATGATATGGCCTGACAATAAAACCTTGATTGTACATTTTTCAAATTTATGGATGGTTCACGATTTTGTTTGATCTTTCTTTGTATCTCTACACAAGCTAGAATGTCTACAACATAATTCAAACTTCTATCAGCAGTAGACTTTGTACTCTTTATCTACTCAATCCACCATGTATTAACAGTTATACAAGAATAAGAAAACAACCAAAATCATTGCATTTGTCCACGTTGTACTCAAGCTTGTAAACTAGCTCACAGGAGGGAGGCATTGTTTGTTTTAAAATGCATAAAAAGATAATTCAATAGGGCTTTTTTTCACAGCATACATTTTGACATGTCATGGTAGAAAAAGCACAGGTGTGACTAATAACACCAACAATGACTCCCGGTATCCCAGTGAGCCATGACAGTGAGTCGTCACGCACAACAATAGAATACAGCTATTGTGAATGTTGTTAATTACGTGTTTGCTTTTCCTGCAATGACATGTCGACGTGTCTTTTGTTAACAAGACCTTTTGCTATCAGTGTAGGCTAAACTGTCAGATGTATGATTCAGTTACACACTTTACACACTACACAAACACATGATTACTCTGCTGAACAGCTGGAATTGCAGAAGATATGTTTCCATTTGACGCAATGGTGTCGCCATAAGGGATATCTTGGATTGTGAATATTAAACTCAATGTGCAGTGAGGATGTTGGTTACTAAGAGGGAGATTTTATTTATTGCTTTTTTGGTGCTTTGTCATCTTGTTTAATACTGCAAATCAGTTTCCATTATGACACAGCTTAAAGTTTATATGTGATGTCATGGTACAGTGTGTGGAAAGGGTTTTTATCAAAGTTTATTGGTACTTAAGTAATTAGGGTTAGAGAACATTTCATATGTTGTGAGGTGCTGTATTATTGATTAGGTTGCTGTACCAGATTGTGTCATCTACAGAACTAAAGGTGATTATAGCTGATAGGAGAGATGTGACAAAGGTCAAGATGTGTGAAGATTATCAGTGTGGTTCTCTGAGACTACACATAAACAAATACACACACAAACACACACACACACACAGAAAATGTATTGATTGCACCCATTTTGCCTTGTACTGTGCATGCTCTAGTAATTGTAGTACTACAAGGGATGCAGGGTGCACACATTGTCATCAATACATTGAAATAAGATAAAATCTGGCAATGCTGACACTTAACGCTGTGTTTGATTGACCTGATCATTTCCAATATTTGCCGTCCTCCACCATGATTTTACTAACTTAATGCTGAGCTTTCTTTTAAATATGACAAAAACGCAGGCCTGTCTTCCCACATTACATTTGGGGTATGTTTCTAATTATTATTTTTTGATCTACCAGTTTGTTTTATATTCGGAAAATATGTTGGCTGTAGAAATTCCACACAAACTAGCTAAAACTGCACAGCCAGGCAGACTCAGCAGAATGTGTCACCAGGTTAAGTAGATCGGCTTTCTCAAATGCTTCACTGTGAATGCACTGTAAGGCTAAGTAGTGTGAAAATAACACCTACGCTAAAGGTGCTCATGCATTCCCAACCTCAATATTAAACGGCGTTAATGCTGCACATAACATTAACTGAGAACACAACTGAATGTGTGATTTTCTCAGACACCATACAGCAGTGGTAATAACAGTATTTTTCTGCACTGGGATCATCATGACTGTGTTGACGTCTGACTTTTTCCACATTAAATTTGTCCACTAAAATTCTGTGCATGCCAGTTCCTAAAAAAGGGAGTAACACCAGTTTTGTTTTATCAGACGCTGTGAGTAGGTGTGTAGTTATGCAAGGTCAAAGTGAATCAGAGGAATTCTTTTAAGTGTTTGTGTGTTCTGAACGTTTGCATGTGTGTGCTAGACTTTGTGTCTGCATTTGAGTGTTGTTTCTGTTTGTCTGTGTCTGCCTGAATATGTCTTTGGAATACATCACTGACATTTTGGGATTCATATGTGGATCATTTAGGCTAAGCCTATTTAGCCAAACAGTCAGTATAATGAGGGAGGTTCTGTGTGTTTGTGTGTGTGTGTGTGTGAGCAGTGTTTAAGACAAGCAGACGGTGTAATCTGGTTTCTGGGAATGGGTTTGGCGAACAGCCACAGGGAGACTTACAGGCATTCTGCTTCAGCTATGGTCTGAACAGTCAGCTGTCAGAAATGGTTTAGCCATGATCTGCTCTAATATCAATAAGAATGGTTCTCTTTGTTGTGTTCGAACTAGACCTTCTTAATTTAATTTAAAAGCAAGTCTGCCAGTTCCATCATTGCACTCAATTTTGTTGCATAAGGAAATAAGGTGGATACACAACCTCTGTAAAGTAAGATGATGTAAGAATTTAAATGACATTGTATTATGTCTGTTGATCAATCACCAGTTCTGCCCCAGAAATTACTCTTACATAATTTTTATTATCTTAAGTCTGAGTTCAATTTTAGAGGACTGATTGGTATTTAAATGTATCATGTAGGCCAAACAGTATAATCTGTATTTATGTGACCATTTTTATTAGATTTAGTTGGAATATTTTATGATATTATTGCAAATATGGTAACAAAATGGTAGTTTTTTCAATACTTTTGATAAATATAAACATGTTTCCTATAAAAGTTTTCAAGTAAATATGAGCAGTTTTACCAGAGCTTTGCCCAAATAAAACAGTAGTAAGAAGAAGTGAGAAACTGTGATCAAAGAATAAGTTAACAAGACGACGAATCTGAGCAGACATCCAGTTTCAGTGCCTCCATTCTATAATGTAGAAAGCAAACAAATTGTTTTTCTTGAGGGTTTCTTCAAACAACCTTAATCTCTGAAAAAAAACTGTCATGTGTAATTAGTCTGAGGAATCTTAATTAATCTTGTAGTGTGCACCGACCCTTCGAGACCACATTAACAACTCTGTCCCTGCTGTTTAGCAGAGCCATTCTAAATTAGTTAATTTGCTTAGACTATTATCTTACTCTCAGCCCCTTACTACCATCCCCCCAAGCACATTACTTAGTGGCTGTGCTGTTCTGCACACACATACACAACATATCTTTGTTTGTTATTATCTGTGTATTCTATTGTTGACAGTGGTCCCAGTAATAAACCCTCAGCCAGCCCTTCATACTGTCACACTACTTAAATGTGTTCCCCCAGCTACTGGACTAAGCAGGATTACTCGAGGCTTTCACAAACACACATACACACACACACTTTCACATTCATGTGCACAGACCAGTATCCACAACATATGCACAGGCACACACACCCACCCTCCCTTTATCATCCAGTCTCTCTGTGTCTAATTGATGTGTGGATTATGCTGTCTCCTCTCACTCCACACAGCTGTTTCATGGCTTCAATTCATCTCTGCTACATGATACTGGAGACTGAAATCTACATTTACTGTTTGCTGTAGTTTTGGCCACTTCAGAATTTATAGAATCTAATTTTAGCTATGTAAATATTGCAGGTATTCAGTCCTCCTTATCAGGAGTTATGACATTTGTCCACTGCTGTTAACTGGAGCTACACTGCAAAGAAAATCACATGCTGATCATATGAAAACATTTCCTTTTGTACTGTGTGGTTGAAGACATTGAGCCATAATATTTCCCCGATTTCATGGTACAGTGCATCAAGGAAAAGATAGCCATTAGAAAGAAATGTTAAACATTACTTTTTGAAACATACTGCAGTCACAAAATTAAAATCATTATGTAGTAACATGATAATGCAGAAGTCCTTCATTTATAGATGGTTTCTTTTTAACTGAAGCATAGTCTGAAGTATCTCCACTTGGCTGTATTTGATTTGGCCCAGTCTGACTTGGTTTGGCATGGAATGGTTTGTTCTGGCTGGGAGCAGTGAAAGGGTATTAGTACTGGGAATGACAGTAAAACCTCAGGGACAGCCCACCATTAATCTGGGAGAGGAGGTGGAGGAAGGGTCTGTCTGTGTGTGTGTGTGTGTGTGTGTGTGTGTGTGTGTGTGTGTGTGTGTGTGTGTGTGTCTGTGTGTCTGTGTGTCTGTGTGTCTGTGTCTGTGTGTGTCTGTGTTGTCAATTGTCATCAGGAGATAACAGAGAAGTCCAAGGGATAGCTGTGGCCCTGTTCACTCTAAAGTAAGAGTGAACAGGGCCACAAATTGTATCAAGATCCAGCCAAGATAAATGGCGACTCAGTGTCAACTTTGATGTGAAAATACATGGGGGACAAGGTGATATGGGTTTGTAATACTTATCAGTTTGATTTTATCATGCAGGAGAATGAGCAACCCATCAGCCAATCACAACTAAATATAAGCCGTGGCTTGTAGGTTTCCTATGACTTAGTCACCCCACGGCATGAGCAGAAATATAACTGAAACATTTACGTAGTCAGTTAATCGATTAGTTGATCAAATGAATTGGCAACTATTTTGATAATCAGTTAATCATTTGAAAAAATGACAGACATTCTCTGTTTCCAGCTTCTCAAATGTGAAGATTTGCTGCTTATCTCAGTTTCTTAAACATTGTAAACTGAATATATTTTGGTTTTGGACTGTTTAAAGGTATACTATGCAGGATTTTCCTTAAAACTAATTTATAGACTCATACAAAAATAATGCCTCTCAATCATCACTTATGACCCACTAGAAGTGTATGGTTGTGTGTTTGTCTACAGAGACTCTGCCCTCTGCCTCTATTTTATTATTTTCTTATTACTTTGCTCTGTTCGGGACGTTTCTCAGCATCAGCCTTTGGGCAGTGGGTGTGTAGCCCCCAGCCAATAACGGCATGCAGGGTGTGAGGTCAGGACTTGTAGTGTAGCAACCAGGTTACATTGCTGTCTCCGTCTCTCTCCTCTGCTCCGCTCTGCTCTCTGTCTCTGTGTAATGGATGTATAAAGAGCTGCAGGTCTGTGTCTGTTTGACCGAGGGGCGGCTGAGCTACACACACGCAGAGCAGAGAGGGCACAGCGGACAGGATGAAGCTCTGCATTCACACAAAAACTGACATTGCTGCACCTTCCCGCAGGGTTGTGCGGAGGTATGGACGTGTGTATTTGTGCGTTAGAATGTAACTGCTGTGAAACAAACATGAAATCTCTCTCTCTCGCTCTGGTTGAGCCGGGGAGGAAGGGCCAACTTTGCATGCTGTGTTTACAAACACCAACCAACAAATCCTGCATAGTAGGCCTATACCTTTTAACTATTTCATAGACCAATTTGGTCTATGAAATAGTCAAGACCATTTGTCAATTAAAAACCTACATGGTCGAAAATAGACTAAAGAATAAACAATGCAAAATTTGTTCACTTCTAACTAATAAAAGAAATAATATAGAGAATATAATTAAATTCTCACATTTTATATTGTGGATTTCTTTTAAATGGAAAACTAGTGTTACGCAGACTGATTTCGGTGTGTGTTTACATTACAAGATTACTGATTGAAAATACTCTCTTGATTCCTTAAAACAAACTGTTCAACTGCTTCATGTGGCACATTCAAAAGTATTCGAGCACTCCTTGTAATGAGTGCAGTACTGTATGTCACTCTTGACATAAGGCATATCAGTGAAGCAGGAAGTAAATGTCATGTAGCTAAATGTTATTTTTATGTCTCATCTTTGTGGCCCTTTGGTATTGGTCTTGCTTACAGTAGCTTATTTAGTGTTCAGATGTCCAGTCCACCTCTTCTGCTACTTTAGTCGTCACGGTTAGTTAGCTATTGATTGCACTAGCCACCGTGCTCCTAATCCTAAAGTTTCACCCTTGATTTTGACCACATGGGCTTCTACAAGAATGTTAAAAACAGACTTGAACCAGTTCAAATCAATCCAAGGAAAGGCAAAGGAAAATGGCTTACGGCCTGTTTAAACATGGATCCAATTAAAGCAGGAAGTACTCATGGGATCTCTTTATTCCTTATCGGCTGTGTACATGAACCACAGACATACAGCCAGGAAACCTGCTTGTCAGCAAATACATGAGGCACTGAGCATGGCAGAAGGAAGCGGGTATGATCCTTGTGTTTGTGCATGTGTTTGCATGCTCATTTATGTGCGGGTGTGTGTTTGTTCATAGGCTTGTTTGTCATCTTGTGTGGGTGTGAGGGTATCGGTGATGATGCAAAGTGCTCGTCTGCTGGTTTGTGTGCATGTTTGTGTATTTGTGTGTATGAGAATCTATTTGTTTGTGGAGGCATCTTTATTATTGTTAGTTTAATGTTCTTTAGGAAACTGTATGGCAATCAGGTCTGTTAACATGATTCAGAACTACGTGAGTATCATCATGTAGATGAAGTAATGGTGTAAGACACAACTAATCACTGATAAAGGTGGCGGCACCAGCGAGATAGACAGAAGCAGATAAGGTGGATGAGGGGAGTTAAGTTGAAAGGTTGTGGAAAAGAGGGAGGAGTTGTAAAGAATAATGAGAGAGGCGAGACAAAGATGAAGGAATAATGAGGAACAAGACCTGAAGAAAGGAGAGAAGATGAAAAGACAAGGATAAAAGAGGAGAGAGATTGTGGATGATGAGGAAGAAAGTGAGCTGGAGAGAAGGGCAGTCAGGCTCCCCGCCCCCAGCTTGGTTCAGACGGGGTGTTTAGTTTGGCCTGCTCTGAACAACTGGAACAATATTCATGCAAGGAGATGGATGGAGGGAGGGTTAGACTCAGTTCACCTGAAAAAAAAACTATGAGAACTTTCCTTTTGGCATTGCGCTGCTTGATTTTCTGTTTACTTTCGAGAACTGTTTTTGCTCGCAAACGTTTGTGAGATGTGTTTTCAGTTCTATCTAATGGTTTAAGTGATGAAATGACAGACAGCTTTATGGATATAACTTTAAAGTAGAGCACCCAGACGAGCACTGTTTCCTGTTTCAAGTTTGTGCCCAAAATGTTGTCTTAGGAGCTCAACAGAACCATATGTGTAACTTTTTTGACTCTACTGTGACTCTTTATACACTGACTGATGTCTGTGTCTGTGCGTGTATGAAGTGCCTTTCCTATCCCATGACTGAACTGAGGGATACAGTATATTTTTGCCCTACTCCACTGACTTTATGAGCAGCCCTCAAACGTAATGAGGCCGTTTGCTTTCCAAGTCCAGCAGTGTTTATTTATAGGGCAGGAAAGGCTATTTGTGTCAGGAGGAAGTGTTGCACAAGTGCTATTTTTTACTGGAGGTCTTCTTGTACCCATAAATGTCCTATGCCGGATTTCTGCATGAATCCTTCAGTTTTAAAATGGACAATAGGTACTTCTCAGTGAAAAGCGTGACCTGTATTCAAAGTTGAAACTCCATTTGTGACTCCAGCTGCAAATCATTTAAAGACTTCCAGCAGTAAGATAATGTACATGTAGTCAGCTAATTTTGTTATGCTTTTTTTAAGGAGGTGGTAGGCCATATTGCACCAAACAAATATTATATGATCTGTCACAATGTCCAAAATCACATTTGGACTTTGCTTTGATTTTAGGCGAACAGCTGATGCTTGTATCTGAATGAGCACATGGGTACAATGGGCTTGAGTCATGGTGGCCTCATAGTATTTCCGTAACTACAAAAGCTGTTTATAAGAGGGTTACTAGCAAAGCTGTAAAATAAGAGGTAATTAGAAAGGTCAAAGGGAAATGTTTTGAGTAGGGGTCGACTTATGTGCTGAATGAGTTTTTTAAGGGCCGATAGTGAAGTGAAGAGAGGGCAGGGTGCGCTGATGGATGACGTGATGACAATTTAGTTTTTTTTAGTTTTCCTCTCCGTAAAGTCTTCTCTTCAGTGGAAATGTTGAGAAGGAGAGGTTACATGCCATCATATCTTTAATTTGTTGAAAAAGTACAATGATATAATGTAGTGATGTAGTGTTAAAAGCAAATTTAAACTCATCTTCCAGTGCTTTACATTTAAAATATATTAAATGTAAACATGACTCTCAGTGTTAATAAACACAAATGAGAGACTAAAAACAACTTAAATAAGAACTTTAAGGCACTCTGCCAAATGTTGCTTTATTTCCTTTTTTGCATATTATTGGCCAACATATTCATGCCTTACAAACTATAACATCACAATGTGGTAGACCTACGATCTAAGATGAATTTACATCGGAACTACATCTTGATTCCTTTGAAAATTATTTATCATCAGTTCATCTCAGGCTAAATGATTCTACTTGGCAGTCTCGGGTGTTGGCAAAGTTGGTGCATAGAAGCCTCCTTGGCAAACATTAGGTGTTAATATGGCTGCCTTTTTAACTTGCCTTCTAACTGGCATCTGCAACCACACCATTGGCTGATGTTCATATATGGACATACAGTGTGTGTTATATTACAGTACCACCATTCACTAGTTTAGAGAGTAAAGGAAATTTAGAGAGGAGAGGGCAGTGTAAGTAAAATTTTTTCATTATCTAAATGTGCAGTCCAGATTGTGAAATACATTGCAGCATCTTTCATTATGAGAGCAACCATCTGGTCTTTGTTTAACAGTTCTTTCTACTAACTCTCTTATTCTGGGTTTGAGTTTCAGAGTCCAGTAAACTATTGTGGTGTGTGTGTGTATGAGTGCTCATGTGTGTTTGTACCACACTAAGCTGTTTCAGCTGCGGCCCAGGAGAAAGGACGTATTGTTTGAGGACATTTGAGCATCTGCTTTGTTGTAGATAAGGGGTTTGAAGTTAACGTCCACTGCTGATCAAAGGGCACAGATATTGTAGATGTGTCAATCTCTTGTCTTTCTTTCACTGTTTCTTTCCTTTTTTATCCTGTACATTGTTCTCTCTCCTTTCCTCTCCTCTACTTCCTGCCTGTACTGCCCTCCTCTGTCTCTCAAACATCAACAAAAGAATATAGAGGTTATTCCCCTCTGGAGTTAAGTCTCTTGTTTATGTGTCTTAACTTGCATCTAACCTACTTTTCTTCCTGCATTTATTTACTCTTTTTTTTTTTTACACAAAAAAAACATGGTTGCAATCTGATTTAGTGTGTGATTTGGAACAGTGGATGTTGTGTGTTATGTTCATGTTATGTTCAATCATGTCACTTCCTCTTCTTTGTATTTTCATCTTGATAATCTCTCTTTTCTCCTTTCTTACGTGACATAACCTGACTTGGTCTGTTTTATTTCCTTGCCACCTTTTAGCCTTTTAGTGAGCCATATATTTAGAAATAATACCTCCTAACTCAGTCTGCTCTCTTTTCTAATCTATTTCCCTTCTGTACTGTCTTTATGTCTTCATGTGTTTTTGTTTTTCTTGCCCAACTACTGTAACAACAAGGCCTATTTTTTTGGCAGTTGATCTGTACTTCACCTCAGTCGAGATCAAGATGTCTTCACAATTACTGGCCAGATTACTATGAAATTTGTTGGGGGTATTTTTGATCCCCAGAGTATGACTACCAGTGATTTGATGCCACTGTCAAATTTCCCTGAAACAACACTTTAGTCCGTGACAAGACATCTGGAATGTAATTCCTGGATTTCCATGAAATTTGCTGTGGATATGCACAGTCCTGATTTGGCCTCTCTCTGATTTTTCTAATCTTTAGATTTCCTGAGAAAGGATTTGCTTAACATGCATTTTGTTTTTCGGTGTCACCCGAGTTCACGAAGCAGTTCTTTAGCTCTTTGTTTTATATTAGTTTACATTAGTTTTATCAGCTTTAATTTTGATACTACTCTGTTAACCTTGTTTCTTTATATATGGACCTAATTCAGTTGCATTGAAATATACAGTAGAGTCTCCCCCTTAAGTCCTTTTTAAAAGTGATTTTGAGCGTAACGAAGGCAAACAGGACCCAGAACATCAAAGAAGAGCAAACCCCTTTCTATCTGTAGATCAACAAAAATGTTATTTTGTCTGTTGAGGACGAGAATATCGAGGATTTTCCAAAGTAAATGTTTTTCTGTTAAGCTCTGTCTGCTGTAAGTGGCTGGACTCTATAAACATACAAAATGTGATGTAGGAATTACTGTTTCCTGATCTTTGTTTGTTTTTCCTTGATAGACAGAGGAAGTTCAGAGAAAGTGAAAAAAGCACTCTTAGCAGACATGTTTATGCAAAAACCATTAAGTTAACAAATATCAAATGCACTCGATGAACTGTTTTGATCTGTTTTCTTTGCAATTTAGTCTAAACATTAAGTAATTACTGGGTGTTAGAAGTTGCAGTTCCACATATTGTTTTCAAGACTTCATAGATTGACTTATTGACACCTGTAAAACACATAAAGGAAGGAGTGAGGTAAGAAATAATGAGTCATTAAAATATAACTTTAAAGCAACACAGAACATAAATATATAGTAAAAATTCTGATTTATCAGTTCTATACATCTCTATTTCTCTTTATCTCTCCGCATTTTTCTCCCAATTCATAGTTACTCTTTTCCATACCTTTTTACCTCTTTTGCTCTCTTGTTCTTTCCTTTGCAGCCAGCCCCTGGTCTGGACAAACAGGAAACACTTAGTGTTATCAGTGGACTCTTTGTGTGTCTTAATGAGTGTCAGGCTAAAGACAGAGAGGGAACAAACACTACCGTCCACACCCTGATCCCCGATGTAAACACACTTATCACTGCAGAATAAAGAGAGGGAGAACCTGTGAGAGAGAGGGAAACGGAGCTGGAGAGGAGGTGGGCAGTCAGGGAAACAGAACTGAAAGTAAGAAAGGAAATAAGATTCATTTCACTTCCTGGCGGTCCACACAGAAGGACAGTGGTCTTACTGCTTCACTGTATAATCTCAGGATTAGTGACCCATGATTTATTGCTGGCGCAACCAATGTGGGCTAAACCCATACTGTCCAGTGCAGGCCATTGTAGGCTAAGCCTACAGTATTCAATACAAGCACATGTTGTCCAAAGTCATTTAGAGTTCATGTGTTGTGCTGTTTTTGACATTTGTATTTATCATGTTCTTTCCTCTGTTGTGTCGAGATTTTAGATCATGAGGAGTTTAGGGTAAATCAGATGACAGGAACTAGGGCTATAATTTCGAGCTGCAACTAATGATTATTTTCATTATTGATTAACCCCTGGTTATTCTCTTAAATAATCATTCAGTCAGCAAAATGTAAAAAATGGTGAAAAGGTGGAATTCACAATTTCTCGTATGCTAGAATGATGTCTTTGATTTGCTTGTTTTGTCTGACTAACAGTCCCAAACAGAAAGATATTCAATTTAGTGTCATATGATAAAGAAAAACAGCAAATGCTCACAAGTAAGAGAAATGACTGAAATGATTAATCGATTATCAAAATAGTTGCCAGTTAATTTTCTTTCAATGGACTAATTGTTGCAGCTCTACTGTTATTGATCAATTGGCACTGATATTAGGATATTAAAAATTAATCAAATGCATCTCCTTCTCAGTTCAGAACTGGTTCTCAAAACTCAACCCTATCAGCTAGTTGTCTCCACACCGGTTTTCCCTGCACATAAAAAGACCTCTTTTCCTCAGGAAACATTTAGTTTCCTACCAGCTTTCAGTGACTGGCATAGCATACCTCCCTACTAGCCTCTAGCTACTATATACACAGCTACTTTGCAGGGACTTGGGAATGCTTTAAAAAATTACCAAGATACTAATGACAATCCATAAAACACAACAATGTACTTCTCCAGTGTGTACCTGATTGGATCTCTTATTGTTTAGTAAATAATTATTTACTTTAAAGACACAAAGATATTTTCTGGTACACTGTTTGTTATCTCTGTCTTGGAACAGGCGACACTTTTGGTTCAGAAGACTCTTAAACACAGTTTGTTCTATCACTTTTTGTTGGATCTGAGGCCTGTGCTGATTTTGCACCGTCTCTGCCAGCACATTATTTTTTCATCAGCCTCCCTGCGATGACACTAGTTGTGTATGAGGCTGGAACTGGAGCAGTGCATTCCGCTCCACTTAAACCTGTCCATTGCAATGCAGTCTAATGCTATCGGTGTCATGCTGCTCTATCGTGACGGCCCTTCATTTTTGTTCAGCCTATTAACATCACAGAGGCCATTAGGCAGGATCATACTATACAGTGCATCAGTGTTTCCCCTGTAATTCTTTGCCGGTAGGTGGTATTTGTGTTGGTAGAGGTTCAAAGTCCATTCCAGCTTTTCTCTCACATGCAGTTCCTGTTAATGAGATCACAATATGAGCATTCACAACTGTCAGCTGTATACTCTATCAGGTTTTTGAACAGAGCTGTTTCTTTACACTAATAGTACACAAGAATCACACCAAGCACATTTTTCTACCAGTGTGATGCTTCAGCGTACAAAGGGGAGGTCCTGCATGACACGAGACGAGTGAAATCAATCATGAACATTTGAGAACATGCACTTCTGAGACACAGATGTGTGAAAAGTTTAATGTACACAAAGCTGTTCTGGTCTTGTAAGGCTGGTTTCTCCTGTCATACAAACCCCTTTGAGTAATAATAAATGTCATGGTAATAAACAGTAACAGTGCATATTTCTATTTGATAGAGAAGGGGAGTGTAGACCCTGTAGACACAGTGGAGGTCAAACTTTGGGCAAGAGCTTTTGAAGAGACGTGCACATTCAGAGTGAAACTGTTGTTAACTTCTCACCATTTTCTTTGCCCTAAATGTTCTGTGGTTTTTTGATGCAAAGTAACTGACAGCTGAAGACAGCATGAACAAATCTTTACTGAAGTGAGTATATAGAGAACTGGATGTCTGGTGTTTCTGGTAGTACTTTTAATGACAGTGCAAAGCTCTGAACCAAGAAAATATTCCTAGATCCTTGAGCCTGAGTTTTAAGACGCTGCACAATTTCATACCTTGTTTGTGGTTTCCCTACTCTGTAAAACTACTCTAACACTTCTAACTGACTACTCCTCTTACTGCCCTCTTAGGCTGAACAGGTTTGTGTGGTTGACCACCTTTCATGTAAACTCTGCTGTTCTCTTGGTTTCTCTGTAAATGTTAGGTAGGTACATCTTAAGAATGAACTTGAGCCTTTATCTTCTCTCTGTGAGGCATTTTCCTAACTAACTACTACTACTACTACTACTACTTCTGCATACTGTAGCTGAAAAGAATACACATCCTTCTCTGCATTGTGCCAGTTTGTTTCCTTTTCCTTATCTGTCTTTGTCATTTGTAACATGCTCAGCCAATCAAGCATCTCTGAAATTCATATCATACCAGCAGCTAAATATTTGCTGCTTGAGTGGAAATCAGGAATCAAGATAGCCAATACCATGCAGTGTGCTAGCCTGTGGGGAAACTTCTCTGAGAAAACCATATTCAATCCTTGCAACAGGCATTAAAAATATATATAAATTAATAATATTTTTTCAACCTGGAATAGGCAAGGAGACAGGATTCAGTTTTTGTAAATGGTGCCAAGTCTGGATTGATTGTATTGGTCACATTGGACACAAGAAAACCACAAATTTGCAGAAATTAATCAGATGCATCACCAAGAGAGTTTTACTTCTTTTAGAGATCTCATATATTGCTGAATTATACAGGCACACACTATACAAGTTAGGCTTAAATTCAACCGTAGTAGCCTGAACTAATTGCAAGATGTGACTGCTTGTATTAGTCAATCTGTCATGTTTAGGGGTGTGTTTATTTTGCTGCTGTTTCCGGATCACAAAACACTCAATTAGAGCAGTAAGATCCACCCTTCCTGGTGTCCTCCAAACAGGATAAGGAGAGTACTGGGTACAGCTGAACAAGTACTGCCTCTGTTTCAATGAAATGTATTGAATAATGTAAAAAATACTGAAAAGTAGCAGCGTGCACAGCTCCAATACTTAAGCAAAGTATCGGGTGCACGGTTGTGGTGAGGATCAAAACAAAGGCGTGACGCTGATGATAACAATAAATACAGACAATAAATACAGACAATAAATAAGAAAACTATAGTTATGTGAGTGTTGGAGTTTTGTTTAGTTAGTAGTTTAATTTACGTTTGTTTACATTATGTAGTTCTGTTTACGTTTTCTTTGATAATTTTTGTAAAACTCTAGCAACAGAGGCACTGCGGACGTTCATATACGTACATATTTCTTTCCATTTCCTACAGTTACACTACATGTCTGCTCATCTTTGCCTTTTTAGTTCTACCATCTCTTTAAGTGTAACTATTTTTAGTACTTCAATGCCTCAGTGCCCTGTGAGCTGATTGAAAAACACATGACCGTCTGTATGAATATCATGAGACTTTTCATACAAACATACTGGGAGGCAAATCCAGCCCACCTCTGTGAAAACAAGGACTCTTAGCCACTACACCATATGGGATATGTCCTGTATAACTTCATCTACCTCCTACTGTGTCATGTTTCACTGCACACCAATCATACTGACAAACAGTTGCACGTTCGCTGACTTCACTGTTCCACTTTCACTTACACCCCCCCCCCCAATCCCTCAGCACCTTTGTGAATGTGTTGCTCGAGACCACACGGTTTGAGGAAACTGTTTAACAGAGGTGGTCGGCCACCCAGGTCCTGATGCATCCCGACTAATAATAAATTCAGTTAATTGATGACAGCCTAATAGTCACACTCATTAAAGTATGCTGTGAAATAGCACCTCTTTTGTTATCTTACAGTTAATATTATATTTCATAAACATGTTTTAATGTTTTGTGAATGGTCAACATTTCAGGCGAGGTGGCCCACCTCAGCTATGAAATGTAAAACGTTCCTCTCTGATTGATGGAAAATCTCTGCAAAGTTACCCATATATGTGTGTTTCCAGAAATTCCTGCATATGCAGGAAAGAAGCACTGCAACTAGAGCTACAATGATTAATGGATTAGTCTGTAAATGTAAATATTTTCTGTTTTATTTAGTCTGTTGTGATAGTTAACTAAATATCTTTGGGTTATGGACTGTTGGTGTGGACAAAACAAGACATTTGAGTACTTCATCTTGGGCTTTAGGAAACAGTGATCATCACTTTTCAACATTTTGTGACGTTTTATAGACCACATGACTAATTGATTAATGGAGAAAATAATCAACACATTAAACAATAATGAAAATAATTGTTAGTTGCAGCCCTAAGCCACAAGGCCAAAGGTTGTACAGGGACACAGCACAGCGGCAGTTTCCGGGAGATGCTAATGAACACACTAGTAATTAGGCTAATGCTAGGTGTGCTATATAGCCAATATCTCCTATAATATTGGAATTGTTTAATCAGAATTTTAAAACTCAAATAAACTCATATTAGCTGATTTTTTTAGCCTCACTGACAAGTGGTTGACTTCAGAAAAGCTCACATTTGTGTGTGTTCTTCAATTTTTTATTTGTACATGATGAATATGCTGAAATTCCTACTACTGCACATGTGCTATACAGCAGGGGTTGTCAACTGTTTGTAATTTAATGCCCACTTCTGATTGTTAAAAAATTTCCGAGGACCACCTTCCCAAATAAATGAGAAAAAACATAACATGACAAAAAAGGAGAAAAAATGAACTGGTCTGTAAAAATGTGCTATGCCACTGTCATCTGCAATGACCAAAATAAATATTCTGCTTACCAGCAGTGAGACACTTGGGACTGCTTCTGGGAAATAATGAAATCAAGTCATGGTGGAGGGGGGGGGGGGATGCTGACACGCGGAGTAGCATTAAATGTTGCTTTCAGTTTGTTCCTTCCCTTTGATTTTGTGAGTCTCAGTGGAAAACCCCTGACTCACATAAATAGGTGGTGGTGCAAGGCAACAGAAATTTGATTACCCGTTTTGACAGAGAGGGATATTGACTGACAGCCAGTATCCAGAACGAAGCAAGGTCAACTTGTGTGAGCTGAAGCTTCAGGTTGCTGTCTGCTGATAGTTCCATCAGTTCATTTTCCAACACAAAAATACCTGGTCATTGAAATCATTCATTTTTGTTTAACGTTTTTTATTCATGTGAATTCTTGAGCACATTTAGATATAAAAATAGCTAGCTTTGGCAGTACTGCTGCCTCCACGGTGCTCATAATGGTGCTCTGAGGCCTACCTGTGGACTCTGACCCACTCGTTGAGAATGGCTGCTATGGAGCAATACATTCCATGATCCAGTCATTACCTTATTTATTAACACTGTACTGGTCTTTGATATTTTGAGATATACTTGGTCGGACACCTGGTAGATTCATCTATCTTTTCCACATGACATTTGTCTGTGCTCAGACAAGTGCCTTAATATCCAATCTGTTATTTCCAGTCTGTCAGAGAACATTCTCGTCACCACCTCTTAAATTGTATCTCACTTCTTGCTTTAGTTCTTTGAAGCCTGATCAAGGAGACATGGATATGGTGTGTGCATTTGTTTACGTTTGGATAAGGATCAATTTGCCAGAGCTCCACAGAAGAAAAGCAACAATCTCTCAGTCATTTTGGCATTACTTATGTTTAATTTTCAAGACACCAACAATTTAAGAGTTTTTCACTTCCTTAGTGGTCCACATTAATGATCCTGTGGCTTGGGCTGCAGAGCTCAGTGGTCATCCAAGCTGTTTAAGTGACAGAAGGGATTTTTATAGCCCTGCGTTTTTCCACCAGCTGTGCAAAACGTATTGCAGTGATTGCATTTGGGTGTTTGCCGCAGAGGCTATTTACACCATGTATTGCTATGCTGGCTTATTGCTCTCCAAAAATAGGGTACAGTTTGCTACCACCAGTATTTATGGAGTCAGAGAGTTCAAACCCCTTATCACGTGTAGGTCAGTAGGCTATCAGGTCAAGTCTAATGCTGTACTGCATCCTAATATGCAGGTGGAACGTAGGGGGAGTATGATTCAGCTGACTAATGAACTCGAGCTGCCAACGTGGTTGGGCTGCATGGATTCAGTCCTCTCCTCTTACTCTTGTATCAGATTAAGGAAAGAATTTTATTTACAACCTGCTCCTCTAACAACCATTTCTTTAATCTTATTTTCTAATCTGTTTTTAATGTGATGTTTGATATACAAATACAACCGTTGAGAGGTTGAGTAGCTCCTCCAAATGACTTGATTATATGATTCGGATACGGCTAGGCTGCTTCTCTCCTGATTTGATATTCCAGATTTTTATTTGTTACAGTTTGTGTGTCCAAGATAATTCTCTCTGTATGTTTATAACATTCTTCTTCTTTTTTTTTTTTTTTGGAGTTAACATTTGTTTATGGCCAGAGGTAAAATGCTGTGGTGGGCAGCTCTTAAAGCTTGCTCTGCTGTATTCTGTGCCATGAGACTGCAGTGTAGCAAGATTGTCTCTGTATGAGATCATGCTTGAAGCTTTCCAATAGCTGATTTCTCTCTATCTGAACAGCCTGTCAGCAATACAAATGTGGGGCCATTTGGTTTGTGTTTGTGTGTCAGTGTGCGTGTGTACATTGGATGTTGCACATGAGTGTGTGTGTGTGTGTGTGTGTGTGTGTGTGCGTGTGTGTGCATGCATATTCACATATGGACACAAATGTTTTGTGTGGGCTTTAGCAGAGCCAAAGAAACATTCTCTCTCTATGAAAAACATTACTCACATTAAGTACATCTCAGCCATTTTGGCTGCAGTGGAAGATTTTCTTATGTGTCTGTAAATGTCTGACGACAGCATGTCATTGTTGGGAGTGTATACATTTTTGTTAGAGAAAAGGTTGATGCAACATACTTTCCTAGAATTAAATATTTTTGTTTGGATACATAAATCACAATGATAATGAAATAAATATGTTAAACTCTGTAAGAGTTTACAGACTGAGGAATTGCTTTGTTGTGATGGTTTTGTTAAGTGATCCTTATTTTGAAATACCTAAACGGCACATTATTTGCAGAGTATTATTGTTCATCTCCTGCTTCCCCATTTGCCTCTGCTTACTTTTGATGTAATTTTTTTTTGTCTCACCCAATCTCTTCTACTCTCTTCTCTCTGTCCTTCATTTTCCCTGTCTCTCTCTCTCTCTCTCTCTCTCTCTCTCTCTCTCTCTCTCTCTGTCCTATTCTCCTCTTTTCCAAATCATATCCTGTAGGTCAATGAGTGGAACAAAAATGACGAGCGCCTGCTTGCTGCGGTGGAGCATGGCGAGGTGGAGAAGGTGGCATCGCTTCTTGCCAAGAAAGGTGCCAGCGCTGTAAAGCTGGACAGCGAAGGCAAATCAGCGTAAGCATCCTTACTTTTAATCTAAAAAAGAACAAAGACTTTAATACAGATTTAGCAGGCAAAGAAATGTACTTTCTTGCACACCTTTGTGCTGTATATTGATTTATAAGTCTTTTTGTAATTAGGGTTGATCTACAGTAAAGCCCATAAAGCCTAGGATAAGTTTCCACATGGGGACAATAAAGGACACAATAATCAGAACATGCCTTCTGCCAAAAAATATTCCTGCAGAGTGATTAACTGAAAGAGACAATAGTCTGCCGTGGCTTCTTTAGGATGAGTGTGGGATGTGAGAAGCAGCTTCAATCAAACCAAAAAGACACATGGTTTTAGATCTGGTACACTGACAAGGCTGCAAATGACAAATCAAAAACCAGAATAGAGCAAAATGTGCAGATCTCCAGTTTGCTGCCTAGTTTAATAACATCCGACAAGTACTATTGCAGTTATTTAGGTGTTATCTGGGGCTTAACTCACATTTTTAACAATAAAGGTCTGATGAGAAATGGATTCTGGTAAAATAAAAGTAGATGTATTTGATTTCATGGAAACATCATCTTATCGCGTTTTCCTTTCGATTTAAGGATTATATGTGCTTCTACAGTATATGTTCAAATTCTCAAGTCTTGTGCTTATGAAACGACTTTCATGCTCCACAGCGAAATGTTAAAAATGTATGGCCGATCTAAAAATACAACCACTTTTCTTAAGTTCTGGGAGGTTGACATTTTGCAATCCAATGAAGCCATTCATGCAGCCTCCCTGAGAACCAGTGTTTTAAAAGCTGGCTCATTTCTGCAGAGGCGGTGGAACTCGTTGCCTCACCAGTTGAGATTGTTGATAAGACAGAGGCTCAGTGTTAATATTTGACCTCTTTCTTTTTCTGAAATACAACACTCACTGACCTCAATGTGTTCAGCAGCTCATGCAGAGCCAGGAACATCAAAACACAGGAACAAATGTACGGGGGAAAAAAACGAAAGCGGGTATTCTCACATGCTGAAACAAACACACACAGTCTTATTATTCCACCGGTAGTTCACATCCTTGACCTTTTCTCTGTTTGTGACTAGAACACAAAAACACACATACAGATGCATACTCAGCCTTTGTAAATCATGAATGTGGTAGTTTGGGATCTCAAAGCTCCAATCTTTTCAGGACGCACAAAGGAGGAGTCCACAGTATCTCTATGGTGATAAAACCTGATTGAAAGGCATGTGGGCATAGTTGTGTGCGTGTGTGTGTGTCTGTGTTTGTATCCCACACACACACCAAGAGGCAGGACATGTGTAGTTTTTTTCATTCTGCTCGTTGAGCTGGAAAGAGGTTGTATTGATTTCCTTCTGAACACATATGCACAATGCAGGCAAAGGGTGTTTTTTGCATACAGAGTGATATTGACTTATTACATTTTTTCCTACAAGGCAGTGCTTTACCTTATATACACTCAAAATAACACTGATTACTGGACAAGTTTAAATTCTGAAAACTGTAAGTATTCTATAAGATCGGCCGGTTATAACCTTAAAAGTAAAATGAAATTGTATCCTTGAATTCCTTCCATATAGAAATTGTCAGGAGACATTTAGGTTAGCTTAGCATAAAGACTGGAAACAGGGGGAAACAGCTAGCCTGGTTCTGTCCAAGTATTTAAAAAATCTAATATCAACTCTATTAATATGTTATATTTTGTTTGTCTGTATGAAACGAAAGTAAAAATTACAATTTGTGGTTCTACAGGGAGTTATATGCTCGGTGCAGTGACTTCCTGAGGTCTCAGCTGATGGCCTGGACAGGAAGTCACGGCTCCTGGCCAAGAAATAGTGTAACACATAACATCCTGTAAAACCACAAATTGCTGATTATTACATTTTTTTACATCAAAAAAACAAATATGTGTTAATTAAATGGGTTGGTAGTCGGAGTTTGTTACCCTTGAACAGAGCCTAGCTATTTCCTCTGTTTCCAGTATTTATGTTAAGTTAAGCTAACATGCTGTTGGCTGTAGCTTCATATTATAGGGAGGTAGGTCAGTGTAAACCAAAGTGCAATTAGAGATGGACAGAAAGGCAGCTTCCCTTGATAGGACAGGCAGAGAGGTGGACTTGCTGACTTTATTGGTTGTACTTTTTAATTACATCCATTGATGCAGCATGAGGTCACCACTGGAGATTCACTATTTTTTAATGTAGTAGTTTTTCAGGAAGTTCACCACTAAAACTGAGATCTAGCAAAGATAGTAGTTGTAAAATAGGACTCTTACAAACATCTCTATCACCATGAGTGTATATCTACTAACAATTACTGCAAGTCTAATTTGTTCTTGCTTTGTTTTTTGTTCTTTGCTTTGGGTTTGTGTACAGTCTTCATGTAGCAGCTACACGTGGTCAGACTGACTGCCTGTCTGTCCTCTTGTCCCATGGAGCTGACTTGTCAGTCACTGATGCTGCAGGTATGTAATGTGGGTATAAACTGTACAGTGGTGCTAAAATGTGTGTACGTTCTTTAGGATCCTATATATTTCTACATAAATGTGATCATTTAAAATGAATAGATAAAGTATATATATATTTTTTTGTGTTATGTTATTGTTATCCAGTTTTGAGACTTAGTGATCGTGTTGTAACATTTTAGGTCAAATTTGAACAGAAAATTCAAAATGATTCAGATTCTTCCTAGTGTCATTTCACTTTTTAAATTGCTTTCTTCTGGTCATCCTTTTTCCATCTCATTCATATTGTCACTAAAATCTTTTGCGTTATGAAGATCCTAACAAATATCTATCTTTATTTGTGTTCAGGGTTTAATCCGTTACATCTGGCTGCCAAAAACAATCATGTTGAGTGCTGTAAAAAGCTCATTCAGGTAAGGTGGATAAAGTGAAGGAGGCTTTCAAAAGTAACAAACTGTGACTTGTGTCTATAAAAGAAGCTGCCAGTAAAACGCAGTATGTTCCTACAGTGTTGTAATGGTGATTAGATACTACATGATGTTTGTTTTTATGCAATGGCTGTGCAGTATTTCAGGTTCAGTGAAATGTTTTCAAGATGTGTAACACAACAAGAATCACAAGAAATATGGAATAAAGAATGTTTTAATGGCAGAAGTTGTAGTCGCCCAGCAGGACATCTTCTTGGATGCATTAGTTGGTGTAGCAGAAGAGGAATGTGTGAAAGCAGGAGCATGAACTGTATGAAACCCACAGTCTGAATAGTCTCACTATTCTGTGAAGATGCCTGAAAATAGACAGTTTCACTGCTTCATTTCCTCACTCTGCCAATTGTGTGTATGCACGCAGATCAGCAGATCTCAATACACACACACACACACACACACACACACACACAAACACACACACACAGCCTTCTCCGATCTGCTGACCAAACTATCCCATGACAGTCTGCAGCATCTCAGCAACACACACCTGCCTGGTCAAACATACATGCAAGTCTACTGGTGGACATAGAAAAATATGCTTTAAATACCTTTTTGCCTCAGTCCCCCAAACTGCTGTGTGAAGTTCTGACAAACCTACTGTATGTAATAACTCTTTACAAGACATCAAGTTGTACCAAAGTATTCCACTTTGTTGCCTGAATTTTGTTAGTGACTAACTATTAGCTTATTGTTTTCCATTAGCAACAATTGTTGCAAAAATTGTAGCAGTTCACCAATACTTGCAAACTATGGGGAGCAAAGTATAAAAAACATGTAAATGCAAAAATATATTATTTGCTGCAAATCATGTGTACACTTCCGGTGTTATCTAATATCAGATAAACATGTTATCTATGTAAAGCACCAGTGATTAACAGATTTTGGTGTCAGTTCCTCAGAAAATAATCTACTTTCTGTATATTTTTCAGTGGAAATAGAAATGGCGTAAGCAGCAGACAAACTAGATAATTAGATACTCTGCACCAGAATTTTATCTTATTTTTATATTTTACGAGACAGTTAGAGTTTTATATAGAATTATTTGCCATTTTGGGACACCGTTAGACACCTTCTCTGGGAAGTTTTAAAAGTCATGCAGGGAAACTGCAGGTTGATGCAGAGTGGGGACTAAATGCAATGTCTGCAGATCATCACAAAACAATCATTGAAAAGTACTGCATGTCACAGAATGCTGAAACGAAAGTGCAGGAGTATTTAGAAGCTTCACTTTCATAATCATTTATAATTTGTGTAACATTGATTTGCACATCTGATATTTTTCTGTTTCCCCTCCAGGGTAAATGTCCTGTCGATGCTGTAGACAGCTCAGGAAAGACTGCTCTGCATCACGCTGGTGAGTGTTTTCAGTATCCTGAGAGCTAATTTTACAAAAGTGCTTTTATTGAAGATTAGCCTGCTTAGACGAGACATGGGAAAATATGTTGTGAGATCGAGTTTAAGCTGTAATATTATTTGGATGAAATCATCTACCATATTTGGAATTAAGTGATTAAATGTGATTTCAGTGCAGTTCATTTCAACTAAAAGTTCCCATAGTTCTCTTGCAGGTTTTCATTTAAATCAAATACTACAGTACACAGTGCTGTACATCTAACTTCCTCTCAGTGTCGAGAAGATCGCTGCTACTTTGTTGAAAAGTTTTATTTTTAGAGACAGTATCTGCCTACATTAGGCAAGACAGATCTCTTCTTAGCGTTTCAGTTTGTTCTACTACGCTGATATTATTTGACAGGGCTGTTTAGGTAAAAAAAAAAAAAAAAAAAAGAAGGAAAGTATTTTAAATCTTGCACAAGTGGTGACGATGGTTTTCCAATGTCTTGTTTGCCTGCCTGTGTTATAGTTTTGTCAATGAAAAGGAGAAGAAAGTCCAACACAAAGCCTCATTTCAAATAATTGTGCTTCAATCTCTGGACACCTGACTGCTTTGTTTTTATTCATTCTGACTTTTGTTTTATTTTCTCCTCAGCTGCCAGTGGGAAGATCCAGACCATCCAACTGCTATGTGAACTCAAAAGTCCTGTCAACCTGAAAGATGCAGTATGTACTTTCTCATAACTTCCACTGTTTCTTCCCCAGACGTATTTTTCCTGGCAGGATAGAAGGGTTTCTGAAACAGAATATACACCACAAAAATGCACTTTCATTCATTCAATTTAGTCTCAATCATATCACTGTTCCACTGTGAGGAATTTGTTCAGGGAACATTAATCATTACTCATACGCTTTGGATTTTCTTTAGGATTTACCTGTCTATTGACCCAATGTTTACAACCCGTATGCTGTCAAATATTATTTACCTAATTTTAGATTTGTCTGCATCCCTTTATGTGATATTTAATTTTGTGAAGACAGCAGAAAACTAATTAACTGCTGATGCAGATGTCTCTCACAGCTGTAGAGCAACTATATGAAGGATCCCATTAACTGACATTTCCTCTCATTTGTCCTACTCCGTTTTAAGATTGATTAATATTGTTCAGTGTGTGTGTGTGTATGTATGTGTGTGTGGGTCAGCGTACTGTGGGAACTCCGCTCTGAAGCCGCAGACATGTGGTCTCCATTGCAGTGATGCTCCATGCCTGTGGTTTTTTTACCCAACTGGGGTGTGTTAGCATGATATTTCGTGTGTGTGTAATAGAGAAGAGAATGTGGTGCCTGTTTATTTCCCTTTTTATTATCACACCGTGGTCTCTCAGCCCTACATGTAAAGACATTTTGTTATTTCTAATTAAAATTTACTGCAGCCTCATACTTATTTAAGCTTGGGACAAGTTGTATGTTGTGGCTTTTGAAACTGGTGCGTGCTACCACTTTGCACCACTAGCTGTAAGGATTGTAAAGCTAAAGTATAGGGTTTCACATTTCACACTCACTTATACATCTCAAGTTTGACACGTGAGACGACAAACTCATCCCATACCGGAGTCTGTCATCTCGTCACAGATGAAAGACAACAGTGTAGTACTGTAGTCTGTTGACTTGAAGACGGTATGTGTGACGTCACTTCCATTGAACAGCATTCATGTTTCCAGCTGCAATCATCTGCAAATGTGTATGAGTGAGACGTTAGCAGCTCTGTCTGCTGTTAGTGAATGCATAGACAGCGAACCACAAAATCATCTGGAACATATTGCTGTTTTTGCCGTGTTTTCTACGCTGAGCAGAACATGCCAGCTTGTTAGCTTCAGGCATATATCATGGCTATGACATATATCTGTACCTGATCTATATTTGACTTAAGTAAACACACAGCAAGATACTGAAGGAAAGAGAGGAACACCTGCCAGCTTACATATGTCGGACAAAGAATGTTTATAGAAAATCAAGTAAATGTAAACTTAAGTTCTTCTCAGAGACAGGGGTTATATAGAGTATAAAAGCTTCCTTTGTTTTCAGTTGGAAATAAACATTTCTCAACAAGCTCAGTCTTGACACAACTCACAGACGGGGCATGGTAATTCTTTGGCGTCCATGCGTTTGGTTTGAGTGGGTCGAAAAGTCTTTGAATACATCAAAAGGCTAAATCTGGAATAAAGATGATCCTACTTTCTTCAACCTAGAACAGGGAGTCATGCATACTATAGTCACAGTATTTCAGTATATTTCAACAGAATGAAAAAAGCCTAAAAAATACAATCTAAATGGCTGAAACGAAGATATTATGTGAACCTGTAGGATACAGTGAAAAAGTCCTCCGAGCTCAGAAGTTCACATCATATAGCACTTAATGAACATCTCAATAAATGTTCGGCTCTTTAATTGTTGGTTTCATTGGTTTATTTATATTAAATGTAGTTTGCTATAAGTAATGCAATGTGCTGTGCTTTGAGGAATAGATGTAGTTTAATTAAGCAGTATGGTAATAGTTTAACAAGCATGAGTCAGGTTGAGGGTTGTCAGTGGACGTTAACATAGCAGGAAGTAGCTTGGTGAATTCTAGCTTCCCAACCTAAATGAATGGGGTTGCGAGAGAGAATAAAAGACAAGAAAAAAAATATACACAAAATTGAATGTTTTACAGACTATGCTTTTTCCAGTCTTTTTACCTCTTCAGGCCTCTAAATGAAACAATCTGATCACTCTTTGTTTCAATAGTTCATGTACATATCCAACATGAGATGACGAGTTCACAAGTAGACATTGCCTATTTTTAGGGGGTTGCTTGGTAAAAATGTTGGGTTTAAAGTATCCCTCACCCTCCTCCTCCATCACCATCACATACTGTACTGTGATGAAGAACCACTACACTTGTTTGAGCACAATGTTAAATCATTTCTCCTGTAAGAGGTGGGATGAAAAAATGCCCTTTCTAAAGTGGTCTGTCACATGTCCTGTTATCCACGTGCACAGACCTGCATGTGTATCTAACATCAAGTAGCAACCACCACAGCTGACAGTTACCGAGAAATGTTTGTCAGATCACTCTTCTTGACATAGAGCTTCAAAGATTAGTCGATTAATTGATCAGTCGATTGACTTTCTATGTCAGAAAGCTGACTATCTTTGGGTTTTGGACTATTGGTCAGGACAAAACACTATTTCCCAAAACCCAAGATGCAACCTAAGATGTGTTTATTGAATTTTTTCACCATTTTCTAACACTTTATAGATCAAACAACTAATAAAATAATGGTTAGTTGCAGCCCTAACCTGACAGTTTCATTGTCATCCAACTTCAACATGTAAAAACAACAGTAGGTTATATATTCACTTTCAGTATATGTGGTAGTTTGACAACGAAGACATACAGAATTTAGTTTTAAGATTCAGTGTATCTAATAGATACTGGATCCAAAAGACAACCTTAAAATACAAATTATAAATACAAAGTTTCTCTTAAATGTTAGGGTTTGAAGACAGTTTCAGCTCAGTGTGTTCAGGATGCAGTTTTGATCATTATTGCTCCATAAAGAGTGTATTAAGCTTTAAACAGGAGCATGTTTGTAAGTGTGTTTGTCTCGATTGGGAGTTGCTGCTTGCTTGCCCCACTTCACTTTAGCTCTGCCCAGACTTTACCCTGTTGCCCAAATTTGGGAAATCTAGCTTTAGACTATCGACAGGATAGTAAACTTCAAGGAACATGTGTAAACAGCCAAGTATTAATACACACCTGTGTACATCTACACACACACACTGAATCTATTACTCTGAGAAGAACAAAATGATTTCTGCTTTTTAGATTCCAGAGAAGAAAGTGTTCAGTAGAAACAGACGGAGCAGAGCAGACGCAGGGCTGTTAAAGTCTTTAGCAGAGCTCAGAGGAACCCACAAACATAGTTTTGTACTCTGCGGTGTGTGGAAGCAGCAGCCTTGTAATATAAAACACAAAGCTGTGCTGACACACTTTACTGTTTCTTGACATTCTTTTGCTTTTTCCATTTGGATGTGACTTCTGATTTCCTCTTGTTTCACTTTTAACAATACACATGACCCACTGTGTGGAAATGTTTAGTTTAATACTGATTTCTGTATCTATTGTTTCTGTTTCATGCTTAATCACAAGTTACTTAGAAACATATTTCCTAATATTGTCTTGGTGAATATGACGTTTTTGTCCTGAACTCCAGCTCCTCCCAGACTCTACACCGCCCTCAACAATCTCGACCAATCAAATGTTTAGGTTGGATTTAGGTCATAGATGGTTAAGGTTAAGTTAAGGGTCATGCTTGGGGGTTAGGATCTGCCAATCCTGGTGAAAAATATGTATACACTGTGTTGCAGTTGACCAACGCAGGGCAGTAAACTCCAGAGAGCCCATTCATTTAGAACTGGAATATATCATTTCAGGGATTTTCCCTTCTCATCCTGAAACACATGCCGCTTTTGAAAGCGGAACAACTTTGGCTTTCCCATTTGTCTGCTCAGAAATTCATTTCGGAGACATTCAGTCTCTTTTTCACGTGGATCTGAGATTTCTCTCACCACACAGAGACTGACCATGCTCCGTGTCTAGACCCACGTCCTGATGTCACAAGAGATAAGTTATGTACTATGTATATATGTATGTAATGTTAATAACTGTCTTTGTTTGTCCCAAAGGACGGACTCACCCCCTTGCTGTTGTCAGCCAAACACGGTCATGCTGAAGTGTGCAGCACTTTGCTGGACTGCGGTGCTGAAATCAACACCTCTGACAACAGTGGCAGGTACAGAAAACATAGATTTTTGTGACAGAAATGATGTTCATGGATGATGGATAAATGTTGGATTGATGATCAGTATTCATACTATTTGTATTTGGTTGCTTGTGTGTTGCAGGACAGCCTTGATGCTCGCCACTGAGTCCAACGCCGCTTCTGTGGTTGAAGTCTTGGCTCAGCGTGGAGCAGATCTGTCAGCTGTAGATTCACAAGGCCACGATGTCCTACATTACGCCAAACTGTCCGGCAACTCTGAGGTCAAAACTGCTCTCATTGCTGCTCTGAACAGACAGCAGGTCCCAGGTGAGAGTTATGCGACAAGACACACACAATATGGCAAGTGGTGAGAGGTGAGAGTTGGTGTGTACAGTTGTCAACTTTTTAACACACACAGAAATGCCACTTTTGTGTGAAAGGGATTCATGCTGCTCTAGTTTCAACACAGTCAATACTGCCATCTGTTGGCGTTTTCCTGTAATTTGTGTTAGCATTTGTTTTTAAAAAGATGTTTTTTTTTGGTCTCATTTTACAGATGCCAAGTCTCCTAGAAGTCCTTTGGTAAGAAATGAGTCATTTCCTCTTCTACTTTTCTGTCTGTCTCAGACTGTTGATCAAAGTTACTAAAACAGCTGAAATCATGACAGAATCAATTATTAATAACAGAGAAAGAGTCTAAATGTGTTTTCAGTACTGTGATTCATAGTGAATAGCAGCTAAAATTATGAACAAAAGACATTTGTCTAAGTTCTCTTGTGTAGCTGCACCTCATGTAGAGTAGTTCAGTATCAGCTTCTGTAATGTATCAGTATATTTCTCAGCTTGGAAAAAAAAATCTTTTAGTTGCTTTCTGTTTTGGAAAACAAAACTCAAGTCCAAGCACTCATTGATTGACTCTCCTTTTACTAACCAGCACTGAATCCCACTTTTCGTTTTTCTTTCTTTTCTTCTCTGTTTCTTTTGCTGACCCTCCCCTCAGCATGATCAAGTAGCTAAACTAAGTGATGAACGGATCACAACTCCCAAAAAACGAAAAGCACCTCCACCTCCTATTAGCCCACTGCAGGTAAATGCATGTCTCTCTGTGTATCTGTCTGCCACTCTTTGTATTAATGCATGTCTGTTATATTCATAAAATTAGTCTGACAGTCTGAGTATTTGTCTGTTACACATTATGTATTAAACAAACAGTTTTTTGATTACTACATAATTCCATATGTTTCATTTCATAGTTGTGTTGTCTTCAGTATTGTTTTACAATGTAGAAAATAGTAGAAATAAAGAAAAACCTTTGAATGAGTTGGTGAGTCCCAAATGTTTGACTGGTACTGTCACAGTACATCTCTGACTAAAAGTGTTTCATTCATGTAGTATGTTCATTTAATACACGTACTAATCTGTATTTTATTTTCCAGTTTATGATTTTAAAAATGTACTTTATACAATTATCTAGAGCAGTAATATCTTGACAGGACACATTTTGAAACAGGGGTTTTTTTTTTGCTCTTCCTCTTTAAACCGTGCTTCTGTACAAACTGAATATAAACATAATGAACTCATTGTTCTCACCATGGCTAACAAACTATTTTACTATTAAAGCAGCTGAATAACTGTGGGCCCTGTTTCATCAAGCATCTTAAGGCTAAGATGATCTTTGACTCATTGTCTTAAAATGGAACTAAGATCATTTTAGCCATAGGATGTGTTTGGGAAATGGGGCCCTGTGATTTTTTTTTTCCCAACCAGATCACAGCAAGGCTTTATGAGAAAAACTAATACAACTTTAACTTTGTCCTTCTTCAGAGCTCCGGACCCTCCTCTCCTTCATTCGTTACCTCCACTGGGACCCCTGTGTCCAACAAAAATGACACTCCCAAGAGATTCAACTACAAGGTAATATACCAATATAACAGACAACATGATATATATTGGAAGAAAAAGCAGGAGTACTTTGGGACGACTGATATGCAGCACAGACTTTAGTTCATATCCTGATGTTTCTGCAACAATGAGCCTTCAAAGAGTTTTAGTTATTACTCCTGAGACACACAGATGTACAAAACTATCGCAGCAAAATCCACAAGTTAAATAAATATAAAATTATTTACATGTACATGCACCAAATCTTCAATAAGAACCAAACTTCAACCATGTCTTAGTGTTAAAACCGTACATGCTGGTATTTATTTACCTGATGGTGTGATTTCACCTTCTATATAAAAAGAGGTTTAAAAGAGTAATGAAAAGGTAAAAATAAAATATTAAGTATCATACATTTATAAGTAGTTCACATAGGGCTGGGCAATGTGGATTTTTTTTTTTTTTATCACAATAACTTTTTTCATATCAAACGATATCAATATATATCACAATATGAATCAATTTAATATTTATGAACCTCAAAGTTCCCTTAAACTTAAAATTCCTTTAAGATTTCCCTTCAGCAGATTCAGAATGTGAAAAATAACCAAGAACTGTGTGGGCTGCAGGCAGAAAATTAATTTTAATAAATAGATCTTGCCAATGTAAACTCTTTGTTGTACAACAGCCTTCAAGCATTACAGGGGACTAAAAAGTACACTTACACAAACTAGGTTTCCAAAAGTGCAAAGTCAGAAAACACCCTCAGCTTTTCTTTCAGCTTTCAAGTTTTACAGATCTACAAAATAAATAAAAATCTACATAGACTGTGTCATCTGCGCAAAAAGAGTACTATGTATAATAAACTGACCAAACGGACAACTAACATCTGAAATATTATCAGTCCAGCAGCCGTCCCACACTCACATGTTCAAGTCAACACAACATGATGGTTATTTTATTCATAGTTAAACAAGTTGACTTGCCAGGCAGCATCATAAGCATGGGTGAAAACAGTACATGAATGACACTGCTGGATAACAGTTTTGTATATAATCATCCTTATCATACAGTAGCACGTCTTTACCAGTCAGCAAAATTCTTGCCTTTCCCGTTTTTCTTTATCTTCCTTGTCTTATCCATCTTTTGCTCCACTTTCCCACCATCCCCCACTCCTCTCTCTCCTCCCCCTTTCTTATTTCGAAGGAGGATGAAGTTAGAGAGGAGGTCGAGAAGCTACACGAGGAAAGAAACATGTTGCTGGAGACAATTGAAGACTTGAAGCAGACAGTGGAGCAGACGGTGACGGGTCCTGAAATGGATACAAAGGTGATTAACAGCTGAGCAAAGCTATAGTGAAGTATTTACATTTTAAAACAGATATGACAAGATCAGATGACTTGGTCTAAGAAAATGACGTCAGACTAGTTTGAAAAGTAGAGCACATGCATTGACTATACTGATGTATAAATATATTGTAACATTTTGTAAATGAATCATCTACCCAAGTAACTAAGTGTTTCCTAATTGGCTGAAATGTATTTTAAAAACTTTTGAGTTAGATATTACTGAACTTTTTTACATGATGGCTATTTTTATTCACTTTAACCTTTTTTTCTGTGTTCACTAAAAATCTTTCTGGTCATTAAAATCTTTTCTAAGCTGTGTGCAATATTCTGACACCAGACATCTGTGTGCTGCTGAACTTTTTCACCTTCAGCATTCTTGAAGGAGGTCTAACCTCAGCTTAAGACATGTCACAGCTCGTTTTGTTTTTCAGTAGGTAGCTAGTGGTCCCTAACGTTGCTTTCATGTCTCTCTGTGTGCCTCTGCATGTGAATGTATGTGTATGTATGTGTTGACAGGTCGAGCACAGTTTAACTGCATCTGCGGCTCTTGTCTCTGCTCTGCAAGCCAAGATCACTGCACTTACTTTGGAAAACCAGCAACTTGTGGGCAAACTCAAGGTAAGTAACTCTTCATTCATTCATTGTTGCTCCAGTTAAACTATAAACAAGAGACAAAAACTCCACCTACAGCAAAAAAAGACCTGAATCTTCAAAATTTCACTGATAAAAGTGACATCAGCAGTACTTTGTTACTGAGGATTGTAATTTTCACCTCACAGAAACAGCCGTCCCTCCAAGGAAGCGAGGACCTAAAGGATACCAGTCGTCCGAACAGCATGACCTCCAACTCCTCCTTCCACTCCACCCAGGACGAGTTTGATTCATCGCCACCACCTCCCTCCTCCACTACCGGTTCAGGAGGTGTTTCTATCAGACAGGAAGACACAGTTGAGGAGGAAGAGAGTGAAGGAGGAAGCAAGGAGGAGATCAGATTGTTGAGACAAGCCCTCGAGAGCGTTCAGATGAAACTGCTAGAAACCAGAAAAGAAAACCGCTCGCTTCAGGCTCAGCTGAAACCTGAGAGAGGCAGAGAAAGAGAGGAGGATGAGAGCGTGAGGGAGAAAGGAAGAGAGGAAGAGCTGATGGAGAGTCTAGCAGAGCTTCAGGCAAAGCTGACAGACACCCAGGAGAGATACCACCAAGCTGTGGAGGAGGTGGAGGAGCTGAGAGTGCAGATGGGAAGGGGAGGCGGTGACCTGATGGAACATGAAGTAAAACAGCTGAAGGCCCAGCTCGTCCAATCGGGATGTGAGCAGGAGAAAGCGGCTCAACGAATCAGACAGCTGGAGGAGGCGCTGAGGAGGGCGGAGGAGGAACGACAGAGCGTAAAGGAGAAAGAACAGAAGACGGCGCAGATTGAGGAGCTGTACAAGGAGGCGCAGGAGGAGATTAGGATGCTGCAGGTAAACATTGGCTTCTTCTTCTCTCTGAGTTTCCGTATAACTGAATGTGTTGAAAAGCACAGATAAGATAGATTTAACATTTTCTCCATATTCATCAAATATCTTGTCAATTTTTCTATGCATTTAGTTCGCTTTGTCTTTCATCCAATGACATATTTCCTACTTTTTCACTGTCATTCATTCATGTTTCCTTTCTGTTTAGGAGGCTCTGAGGGGCACTGTGCCTGTGGAAGCTGCAGCCAAAGACTTTGAAGAAATGAAGGCTGGGCTCAATGAGGAAATTGCGGGGCTGCACCGCCGCTTGCGAGAACTCTCACACTCCTATAGTGAAACCAAGAGTCAGCTAAGTGCCGCACAGAAACAGCTGGCGGAAGCCCGAGCTGAGAGCAGCGCAGCATCATCTCCCTCCTCAGAACAACAACAAGCCCAGGTGCTAAAAGGCCAGGTGGAAGAGCTGCAGACGTTGCTAGCTGACACGGAGAAGAAGTACTCGGCCGCTCAGGAGGAGATTTCACAGCTGAGGCAGGAGGCTGAAGCTCAGGCACAGAGCTCTGTGGCCCTCGCAGACCACACACAGGTGATGTCGTCTTTAGGAAATGCCATCAAAGAGTTGGAAAGCCAGTCAGAAGCCCTGAAAGAGCAGCTACAACAGAAGACCTTGCAAGTGGATGCTCTGCAAAAAAGGTGAGGAAGGAAACCCGACAACAGAAACCTGCCAAATATGATGTCATATGTGGTTGATGAAAAAGCCTCTTTTTCTGCCTTTACAGGTGGATGCTGGGGTGGAGATGGGGCTTATAAAATGGTTTTAGGAGCAATGAGAAATCCAGTGAATGGATGTAACTAATTCATTTTATGTTACTGTACTTGATTCTCCTACATTACTGAGCCAAATATTGTTCTTTGTACTCTTACAGATTAAGATTTTACTCACAAAATGTAAATTAATCTTGTAAAATATGATACATTGCTATAGGTTAAGGAAAGGGGTTCACAAATTTTCAAGCCTCTGTCTGGATAATGAGCACTTTTAGCTTTAAATAAGCTTTGAACGCAGTATTTTTACTATTAATGGAGTATTTTTTCATCGCTAATTTTCTACTTTACTTGATTAAAGGAGCTGAATCTTCTTCCACCTTCTTCTGCCACCAGTATGTGGGAAAGGTCGTGTGTGACAAAAAATCATTTTCATTTTTCAGTCTTAAGCTGATGTTATTCTCTCTGAGTACACAAGGCTCCACTAGGGTCCACATGATGTAAATTTCATCATCAGTGGGTGTACACATAGGCCCTCTGCAGACATCTTCGTACCTCCAGTTTGTTGTGACCTACTGTGCATGTGTGGAACGCGTCCTCCAAGTGGACTCTTGAAAGTAGTATAAACAGAACTACTACGTGTCCGCAGCTGTCCGTGTATGCGTCTGCTTGGGACTATATTCAGGGCTTTAGTCAGATCCTCTCTTTTTAAGGACATGAATGTGTAGGTCTACTGTGTGATTGTGCCTCTGAAAAACTAGATTCTATGCAAGAAGGTTTTTGGTTATTTTAAAAAATATATGTTAGTGAGCAGAAACTATAGGCTACGCAGTAAAGATGTATAATCACCTTGTTACAATCCGGTGTGTGTGTGTGTGTGTTTCTGCTACTGTAGTGATGGGCTGATCAAGTTGACCATGTATCAGAACTTACAGGTCAAGAGTCAAACTACTTTGCCAGTTTTAATAGATCTCTTATCTGCCAGAATGTACTAGTTGTTAATGTGTCACCATGTGGTTCTTCACCAAAAGGCTGACAGCGGAGAAAGACGTCACCCCAGATGATTCGGTCCCCCTTCTGGAGCATAAGACCATGCGAGAGCAACTGGAGGGCGAGGTGAACCACCTGACACAGCTCCTCCAGGGGGCCCTCAGGAAGCAAGACGAGATGGCTCTGGAGGCTGCTGATGCTTGGCAGAAGGTGAGAAGAAAGAGGAGGAGGAAAAACAACTTTCCAATCTTGACTATTAATTCTCAATACTTACATAACCACGATCTTATTCAACCATCAGGCTCGTGAAAATCGGGCAGAGCGGGAAGCCCTGCAGGAACTGGTGATGTCAAGGGAGAAGGAGAACCAGACGCTGACCTCCAGGCTGGCTGAGTCCCAGGATGCCGTCTGTCAGCTCAAACAGCTGGTGGAGAATCACGTTGCCTCGGAGAGAGAAAAGAACAAGAGGGTTGGTCACTTTTGTCTCTCAGACTGTTGTTTCCACTATTAAACTTGGAAAAAATCTCTTTAAAG
Source organism: Thunnus thynnus (assembly GCF_963924715.1). Taxonomy (NCBI): domain Eukaryota; kingdom Metazoa; phylum Chordata; class Actinopteri; order Scombriformes; family Scombridae; genus Thunnus; species Thunnus thynnus. The sequence continues at coordinate 16,883,860 of NC_089535.1, forward strand.
TTCATTGTTTCATTCACCAGATGTTTTATGTTTTTCCTTCTCAGATAGATGATTTGTCACGGGAGGTCGGGAAGCTGAAGGACGCCTTAAACAGCCTATCACAGCTCTCCTACACCGCCGGCTCCCCCTCCAAGAGGCAGCAGCAAAACCAGCAGCTGGAGACGCTGCAGCAACAAATCAAACAGCTGCAGTACCAACTAGCTGTAAGATTTATTTAATCGATTTTTAAATACTGACTGAAACACAAGTGTCAGTCGAATTCTTAAAAATACATTTTTGATGCACAGACACTTCTTTTGATATACTGTGGTTTCTAAAGTTTGCATTTACCTGATGCTTTTTTCTAGGAGTCAAAGAAGCAGCACCATGAGATTGTGTCAGTCTACAGGATGCACCTCCTCTATGCTGTCCAGGTACATGCATCCACTATTTTTTTCACCTTAAATTTTACAGGAATGGTTCACCCAAATTATGAAAAAACATATTTTAACAGTAGTTAGATAGTTTTGGTTTTATTTGCTTACGTTTGGAAATGTCCATCTCAAATTTCTACCTCCACCCCACTGCAACAGATGTGAAGGGAGTTGCATTTGAGGCGTTCACAGGACTGAAAAATGACATTTAAAAAAATTCTACAGCATATGAGATCATTTCTTTGGTAGAAAGTAGTTCCACTGAAACCTGTTTACAATGAGGTCTGTTAATTGTTGAGTTATGGGGGCACTGTTGTGTCTGTAAACATATGTCACTGTCCAATTTTGTGTAAAAGTGTAATTTAGAAACAAAAAACAATTCTGTTCTCTATTGTATTGGGGTGGTGTCAGAAGTGAGAAGGGTCCAATGCAGACCTCAAGTCAAGGGTCTCCAGGTCTGCGAGCCAATGGGAAGAGAGTAGGGTCCCCTTACGTGAGGTGTGTCGCTTACTTTTCTGTCACAAAAGTATATGAGCAAATAGACTATTTATTTTATGGTTAATTTAAGTCCTTTTCGCTCAAAATGAGGAGTTAAAAAAAACAACAAAAAAAAACATGAAACTTTGAAATAAAAACCAAAGAAAGTCACACAGACTGAAGATTTCTGGTATTACTGAGCAGATATAAATGTGTTTTCAGTCTTTTTATAAAAATGTTTGTAGCCAACATTAGCATTAGCAAGGTGCGGAAAAATATAGAGTAGATCTAACTTTATGCTAACATTAAACAGTCTAATATACTGTTAAAATGTGCTTGTAGTAGATGGTGATTTTGTGTTAATGTACTAACATCACCATTGCATTTTTATACTGAGTGAGAAGGACACAACAACATAATGAATATTTAGCTTCTTTTTTTAAAAAATTTATGACAAAAACATTACGATAACTGTCTTGAGCACTAATTTCTATAAACAGATATCTGCATATGAATGCAGAATCTGTAGGCAATGGGACAAGATTTTGGTACCGGAAGCGTTCTGGTTTCTGTTTGTAGTCAGAGTAGTATTGACCAATCCCGTTTGAGCAGTCTTTCATTGCATACAGGTGAACAGTATGTGTGTAGAGCAAAAGAGGCGCAACGCATTGGCCGAAATGCAATCTTGGAACCCATCGACTATCGTCTGACAACGATTTAGCTTTTTAAAAAAAATTATCTACATTCATATGAATATAACTGTTTATAGAGATTAGCCGAAATGTCATCTGGACCATCTCAAGTTGCAAATCGGACTGTAAATAAAGACCGGCGCACAGAAGAGGAAGTCTTGGCCTGGATATCCCATATCCAGATATCCACGGGCTACACTGGAAGCCCCGAAATGTTGCTGCCAGAGGCCAAATCGTCACCAGACAGATAGCCGATGGGTTTTTAGATTGCTTGAGCACAGAAATGTGACCATTTGCAAATCTAGCAATATAAAACTTAATAAAAAGAAACCCTACTGGAAGTGATGCACCTCAGGTTTGCGAGCCCCCTTACATAAGATGGACATGTCCAAACCTGGTCAAATCAACCCAAAAGTATAAGTGTGGGAAGATATGGCAAAGATATTTGAGTGATCTGACCCTTTAAATCACAGGGTAATGTAAGTTCTGTGTACAGTAGTAGGATATATGTGTTTAATATTTTTATTTAAATTTACTGAACCTGTGCTGTGTGCTTCAGGGTCAGATGGACGAGGATGTTCAGAAAGCCTTGAAGCAGATCTTGATGATGTGTAAGATGCCAAGTCAAGCCAAGGAGGCCTGCTGAGACTCGCCGGGCCTGGTTTCCCAAAATGAAATGAACTGCTGGCATCACATCACTTCCTCTCGTCTGAATTCACACATTCTTGTGCCGATTACAAGCAGGGCCGACACTTGGTGCCTCTGGATAAACCTTGAGTCTTTGTAAACAAGGTTTACATTCATGTTCTTTGCCTTTGCTAAAGTCATTTTGACCCATTAAGATCTAAAAAGGTCATCGATGTTTTTGGGAAACCTCAGCCCAGCACACAGATACTGTCCATCAGCCAGTCAGTTGAATGGTCATCTTCTGCCAAACGTATAATCTCAGTATGTGCACGTTAACACTACACTGTAAATGTGCAGTAACCTTAAATCACATGCTGTTGCACATGTGTGATAATGCAAACTTGATGTGTGTATGCACTAATCAGTCCAATGAAAACAGTGAGTTTGACGTGGTTTGTTTCTGTTACAACGTGTGTTTAGAGACATGAAAGCCTCAGTGGGCGCTGCTGTTAATAGTATCTATTTTCATGATACAACAGTGTTAGTTTTATTTTACTTGGTGTCTAAATGTTTAACGCTTGTCCACATTTTCCTGATACAATCTAAATTATTTGTGCCCTCATAGTGATGCATGTGACTTTGTTCAACGTCAGCCCAAAAAATCACATAGAAAAGTTTTTTGGCCGCACTTCTATGAAGAAAAAGCATGATACTGTTTGTATTGCTATTTTTCTATTAGTACAAAAAAAATCTACAATTTTACTGAATTGTATTATAGTACAATGTCATGTTTTCTAAGTTACTGTACTTTAATGAAGAGGTTTGATAGCTGTATTTTTGATGGCCTTGTTTTGTGTCTGTGTGAGTTTTTTTTTATTGAATGAGATGCTTTTTCCTCGTGTATAACAACACACTATTTGTTCTAGTGACACCTTAAATTGTTTAGTTTATTTTCCTGTTATTATCCATATTTACTTTTGTCTATAAGGGGTTGAATAGCATTGATTTACTGTAACAAAAAGACAAAATATTTCATTTGTAACAAGTGCCCAGCAGTATGGGCTTAATGTTTTAGTCTTTTTGAGTCAGAGGATAGTTAGGAGGTAAGCTTTTTGGTTCTTACATTTCCTCTCCTCTTGTCTACTCGTATACTTTGGTCTTTTGTTCAGCAATTTCTTACTTGAAAAGCAAACAAAACCTGTTGGTAAAATGTTATGAATTTTGCATAAAACTTGTGTTTTCTGTCATGTGCCTGCATTTGTTAATCAGACTGTTTTTCATGCTCTGTAGTACTTATAACTGGGAATTACAGTCAATATCAGCACTTCTTAGTTGCTAACTTCTTTGTACCATCTTAATATATTTGCCAATTATCAGGAGTGGGTTTTCTGTCTTTTATGTTTGTGATACTCTCAGCTCCTTTCAATCTTCCTTTGCAGGTACGGTTATACACTGTACAGTGTTTGAGAATTAATTTCAAATGCATGTCTTTCAGACTTGTGAACTGTTTTAACATCACACCCCTTTGCCTTAGTACTGTGCTTAGAGCCACATGCCCTTAGATGAAACCTTTTTCTGATTATTCAGAATAAACACAACACTAATACAGTTTATATGGAGATTAATATGACTGGCTGAACCCCACACCCTTGTTTCTCACTCAGGAACTTTTTTTACTGAACATGATTTACACCTGACTGAGATTTGTTGGACCCTGAGTAGAGCCTTTGCATGTCTTCATTTTATAGGTTGCAGGATATCATAAACTTCTCTCTAGGCCTTGACTGAAATGTTTTGTACCAAGAAAGGGACGAGAAAGAAACTACTTTTCTGTTGTTTGTTTCTTTACCAACAGTTTTGTAGTGATATGTAAAATTGCTTGTTTGCCAATTGCTTTTTTGCCCACATTAATAAATTTTTAAAATACTGTATTCTCTGGTATCTGTGATTTGTGTTTCCCATTTATTGTAAATCAGAATGTGTACAAATGACCTGATTATTGCTAAATGATAATGTTACTTCAAGCTTATGACCAAATTAAACAGATCAAAAGTGAACAACCATTCCCATTTCTGATCATCTGCACACCAGAATACTTCAGGGTTTTGCCAAACCATTTCATCAAGAACTGACAAATCATCAAAGTACAAAAAAATGGGACTCATTTTCCACTCCTCCAAAATTACACAGCTCACATTGAATATGATTTAATCTGCCAACCTCAATAGCAAGAGGAAAAATACCAATTTTCAATGGTGCAACGAAAGATTTTTGGCTACTAGATAAAGGAAATAGAAAATACAAGTCATATGTCAGATGGAAATGGTAATAGATCAGTTAAATGTCCCATTTCATTAAACATTTGCTAATAAAGACAGGAGCTGTTCATTTGTTATTCAAGAGTCAATATTACATTTACTTAAAACATACTTGGGTCAAGTATTATGTGAAATGCTATAATAGGTTAAGCCTGAATAGGCAATAAATGACCACTAGATGGCAACCTTTGTCAAACTTGGACCTCATGTCTCTCCCATACAGTCCTCTCTGCTCATAAAAAGTACAAACTGGTGACAACTTAATGGAAAAAGTTGAACTATTGACTTGAGAAACATGATCTGAATCACTCACTGTGGCCTTCACGGTCACCAAATCTCAACCAAACTGAGCACACATGGGTGATTTTGAAGTGGTGTGTCAGAGACAGCGCTCTCTACCAGCATCCTCAAAACACCAAACTGAGGGAATATCTTTTGTAAGACTCCAATAGAGTTACAGACACTTGTATCTATGCCGTGGAGGATTGATGCTGTTCTGGCGGCTTGTGGTGGCCCAACACCTGTCTGAGACACTTTTGTTCCCATCTACACATACAAACACATGATATTTGTTTCTCTTCTCATTTAGCTTCCAGAATTAGAGTAAAAAATACACACTTCAGGCTTCAGTGTTTGAAATACTGAGCGTAAAAACTAAAAAAAAAAAATCATGCATTGTTTGTTTTCCTGTTAGACACACCGTCCTCCATGTCAACACTCTGTCCCCCCTCAATGTCCACTCAGCTTTGGCTCTCAGAAGTCCTGCCAGCCCAACTCTGGGTAATTTATCTGCCGTTCTGTTTCCTCTAACCGGTGGCACAACCACTTCGTTTCCTGCTCTGGCCCTGTGTTCTGCCTGCTGGGCAAACACACACATACACATATGCACGCAAGAAAGCACACACACAAGCATAAACACACACACACACACCTCTGCTTTTACACAACAACTTCCTGTCAATCTTGCTTTCCCACACGTTCTGCCCTCAGGCCTCGGGGGTTAGTGAAGAGAGATCTAGTGCTGTGATCCTAATCCAGCTAGGGCCCGCATTTGTCAAGCATCCCAGGCTGCAGTAAAATCTCAACGTCTGGAGTCTTTTGAGTGGCAGGAGGAATTCTGCTCAGCTACACTGAAACGTACAGTTTCGAGATAACTGGTGAGGATGTTCAAATATGAAACTTTTCTTTGTCGTTTCTGTGTTTGTGTTTGTTCATCTGACAAAAATCACATTCAACTTTCTGTGTTTTCCTTCGATATCCAATTTCTCTCAGTAGATCTAAAGATAGATACTGTACAACTGTTCCACACGCCACATAATCATTCTTTATCTGCTTTTTCCAAGGGTTTTTTTTGAAGTAGAACTGAAACAATTTGCAAATGAATCAATTAGACAATCAACTGAAGATTTATCAACAAACTTTTTGATGATTAATTTATTGTTTATATCATTTTGAAAGCAAAATTTCCCAAAACTCCCAGACTGGATCTACTAAAATGTTAACATTTGCTGCTTTTCTTTGTGTTATATAATAGTAAATATATTTTAAATATAATACATATAGTTTTCTGAACTATTGATGACCTTTTTGCCATTTTATGACATTTTTTTTTTAAACAAAACGAATAAGGTTTTATCTAGAAAATAATGTGCATATGTATCTATGATGAAAATAATTGTTAGTTGCTGCCCTACTTTGAAGCAATACTGGGGGTTAATGGATTTAAAATGCTAAAATATTAAATGATGAGGGGACTGAGAATTGAACCCTGAGGAGCCCCAGAGGACAGATGAGGTCAAAATGACAAAGAAAGACAGCTTATAGCGGATAATTCTGCGTAGAGAAAAAAAAGGGCTCAGAAATGAAGAGTAGAGACAGAGTTTTAGATGATGCGAAGAAGTCATAACCGAAGGTCAAAGCCCAGGAGAGGAAGACTGCAGCTGAAGGAGCCCTTTCGGGGAGGAAATGAGAAGAGTCTGTGGCCAAGAGAAAAAGCGTGGAGAAGCAAGAGTAGCAGATCAGGAGAGAGGGACAAGTGTGCATGTTGAATCACTGGAAGGATGACTAATCTGCGACTCAGAGACTCTTCTGAAGTAGCGTACAAACGTGTATCAGCTGCCAGAAGCATGAGGGGAACATGCTGAAGAGGGGAAGAGGAGGGAGGAGAGGAAGCTGCTGATGAAGAGGTCACTTTCCTGGTTAGTTTTCTTGACAACCGTAGCTCACTGGTGATTAAACATGGCGGCAATAAAAGTTGTGCAGTTTCCGCTGCCAACTCACCACTTTTAGAGCACTTTAAGTTTTACGTCCATGTCTTTGCTAACTATTTGTTTACACCGTGTATTTCCAACTAATCAGGGTCATTGTCTCTAGTAAATATTGTTGTATGACTTCTCACCAATGTGCGTCATAAGGCTGTGTGCGTGCTCTCAAGCGAGCGGGCCGGCGTTATCTGCCAGCAGCGTGTACGTATTCTCGCTGTTTCTTGCTGTTGTTTTAATGAAGTGTTTCCTTCATATTTGGGGTCGGTATGAAAAACATCTGGCCTGCGACACTTTTTTGATAACTGTGGCACAATTACAGAAATATTTATTATTACCATTTATTGTTGTGTCTGTCTTACAAGCTTGTATGACAGAGCTGACTTGTAACCAGCTGTCGTAATGTAAATCTAAAAACCTTCAAAGCTCAGGGGTTCCTCTGCCTGGTGACAACAATCGAGATATCTGGGCTGCAGCTGAACTCTGCCCTGTGACTGATCAAACTGTGGTCAGTCGTACCAACAACAAAATGTGGTATCAAAAAAGACTGAAAGAACATCACTCCACTGTGGTTCACATTTTCCACCCACCATAGGAAATACACAGATTGTCATTTGTGCATAAAAAGACGTGCACACACACACCGACACATGTGTCACAAGGCTGAATGTCTGTTGATTTTGCAGGGTTTGAAACTTTTTCTCTGGTGAAAAGGTGGATTAATCTCACATTGTGTCTGAATTTGCACACTTCCACATTTGCTACACCATGAATAATATCAACAGACGGATATTTTGGATGCCTGAGTGCGTAATATACTCAGAATCCAATACATCTGCATCCTAAGGCATTTAATAATACTCTGTGTATCTGGTCCTCTGAAAATCTTGACTGGTCTGCACAGGGACAGACCTCGACCTCATCATAGACCTTTGGGGTGAAATGGACCGCCAAATGCGAGCAAGCCACCCATCATCCGTGGCCGATGACCTCACTGATGTTCTTGTGGTCTGAACATGAACAAATCCCAGATACAAAAATGTTTGTAGAGCCTTCCCAGATGGGTGGAGGCTGTTAGAGCAGCATGTGTTTAAGAATGAGATATTCAACAATCACACATGGGTGCAATGTTTGGGTGTCCACATACGTTAGATCAATGATTCCCAACAAGGGCGTACTTCTCCAGTTACCTGGGGGGTAACATGGACAGCTCAGCTAACTACCTCACTAAACTCAGTTGTAACACATTGCTGCAGTAGAGAGTTTGGGAAAACTTAGTAGAACTAGCTAAAAATAAAGGATAAATAGTTGAAATAGCAGTAAAAAGTAGCCTGATGACAAAATGGTTAAAAAAAGGTGAAATATTGAACTAAAAGTAATTAGCTGAAAGTTATGAATCAACAGTTTCAGCAATGGATAAATCCTACGTAGCCTATATGAAAATATATTGTAATAATATCCACTTTTAGGTGATTAATAGTGCTAAATAACAGCACATTAAATGGTGTTGATGAAGGAAGGAAGTAGGAGGCCACTGGTATAGATCACTGTGCATCTATAACCATTGAGGTGATTTAAGACCAAACCTCATTTTATTCAAGAATTTCAAATATAAAATGTTGAATATCCATATTTTCTGGCACTGGCAGTGTATCACACACTCTCTCTTGCACCATCTAGGCCTAGTGGCAGCGTACAGCTATCTACATACTAGTTTTCACTACACAGCCAAACAGAGCCGGCCAAGACCTTGTCAGTACACTCACTGTCTCCATAATCAATACTTATGTGAGTTGTCATCTACAAGAGATCGTTTATCTGATTTTTTTGTTGATTATCTGCTGACATACAGTTAAAAAAAAAAAAATTTGATTGTGACATCTAAGCTGTGCTAAGTGCCTCTCAGAAATGCTAGGGACAATTGGCTTTTGGCATCCGGACTCACATAAACAGAGGAAGGTTTCGGTATGTCAGAAATCTGCTAGCATGGTTTCAGTCATGTTGTCATCAGGGAACTCGATGGCAGCAAACTGAGAAAGCTCACTGATCCGCGGCTCTCTCCTTGGCAGAACATTGAGACCACAGGGGTGTTTACATGTGTATTGTGATGGGAGGTCTGACGGTAATGAGCATTGTGGAAGTGAAGGAATGCAACAGAGGAATAAAACATGTTTGACAGATTTACGAATTAGAAATCTTTGCTGAGACTAACTTGTTTTCCTTAAATGTAAAAATGTGAATGTACAGTATCAATCTAAAGCCTGCAAATCCCATCGTTTTGTTTCTAATCCCTATTTTTCCAGCAGCTGTCATCACATTATGGCCTTCACTTATCTCTCACTCTTCCCCATCTCTTTATTCCCTTTTACTCTCTTTTGCCTTTCCTTTCACTTCCTCGTCTCCTCCTCTCGCTCTCGATTGTCAACATGGTTAACACGCTTTCGTTCCATCTGATAGAACCGCATTTTACTGTAAAGTAATTAACTGATGTGTGCAACATGTTGTTGCTATGTTCATCCATCTAAGCTCGAGCCACCAAGCCGTCAAATGTTCTCAGTTTGTCTAATGCAGGCTGCCCTTGAAACAAGACCCCGCAGTAGACGAATGGAGGGGCGTAAGAGACGCATGCAGCTTAATTGCTGCAAGATGTAACCTCGCCTGCAGCCTACTGTGGCCCACAAACACACTCACACACATTCATTCACGCACATGAAAGCATGCGCACACACACACACATTAAAAAGCACACAAACACACAATCAAACATGTGTACCCATAGAATACGCAGTAAAGAAAACACAAACAGCTCTAAGTGTGTTACTAGAATACAACATGGCTGCATTTCTACTGCGCATAACGCAACTGGCCAAAACTTCATAGACACATTTTTTGTTTGTTTGCCGGTGAAAAACAAGGTTTTAATTCTAGTGCGAGGCTGTCCTTTGATGGAGAACAATCAAAGATCCTTCTCTCTGAAGCAAACCAAATGGAATCAAACCAAATCGAAATGGTTCAAAATCTTTGGGTTGTGTTTCCTTGAGGCATTTAATGATAGTCTTTGAACCAAAGTTTAATGGATAAAAGATGATATTAATGCAAGGATGCTTTTGAGTAATCTACATTTGGCCCTTAGTAAAAGCTCATGAAGCATTGCTGAGAAGAAATGATGAGAGGGATCAGAGGAGAGAGACTCTGGGCGGATTTGATCGTAGATAATATGAGGAGCGTTCATGAAGCCTTCTAAATTACACCATCACAGTATATTTCTAGGATTACTGAATCCATACACTGTATGTGAACACTTAATGTCTTTTCTCACAGTCAGAAACAATAAAGAATCTGTGACCGTTGCTCAGGTCCATAGAGAATCAATTGGAAAAGTTGGAAAAGACCGTAACAGTACGCTGGAACATTTCCTACGGGAAAGTGTACATTTTATGACTCAAATCTAACATCGTCGAAAGATCACCTAAAATTTCACAAAATTCAGTCTCATCTTGATTGTCGCTCCGGGCGGCACACCAGAATGACATCACAGATTACTGCCTCGGTTCTCTGGTTTCTCAGTTTGGAAGAAAAGTGATTCGGGTCCCTAAAAAAGTGATTTGACGGTTCTGATAGCAGATGTGATTTCTTAAATTGAATGGTATTCCCCTGCAACCACTACACCATCTCTGGGCACGGCGATGCGGTCCCTGACATCATAGCGCGCTGCACTGCAGCTCTGCTGGCGGCAGTAACCCGGGTCACTGAGATACAGTTACACTCGCGACTCTGGAAGACCACAACACAGCAGACCACAGGGAGGCTCACCAGCAAAGTCCTGCACAGAAACACCGCAAGTGATGTGCTGTGAATGTAAAAGCCATGATTGTGATGATAAAATTTCAAATAGTTAGATCAGTAATGCGTCTACCTGTCTGTGTTGATTTAGGAGAACAGATGCTGCAGTCAAAATGAAGAGTGTTTGGGATATTTTACCTCTTAAGGAAGTGATTTCAGGTTACATTATTCCTGTTGTTCCTAAACATAACTCAGTGCAACTTCAGCATTATAGAAAACATAAGAAAGCCTGAAGTTTAACAACCCACCGTCTTCTTTCTTTAGTGTTTACAAATCTCCAATTTTTGCATGCATATTGGTGATATTCAATCTGTAATCAGTAACACATTGTCAGATCAGCAGATCTGAAGTTGCTCTTTTCCTTCCGAAACCTCTTTTTAAAGATGTGGGATAGTTGGATGAGATCCCTGATGTGAGAGAGAGTTTTGGCTATAGATCCGAACCCCAGAGATGTTTATTTCTGCATCTGATTTAGCGCAGAATGATTGCAGCAACACTGTCTGGAGGTGGGGTAACAGCAGTGGGCAGGACAAGGCCTTTGATCAGGCTACTTTCTTGTTTGTGTTTTACATTATGGCATCTTACAAATATGTTAATAGTGATGTCCGCTTACTTGAGTCCCAGGGCACCTTCTTTGTAAAACAATCATATAAGACAATATAATTATATGATCACTTGTGTATTGTTTAAAATGTGTGCATGTAAACATTTGGCAGGGAGCCATAAAACTAGAGAAAGGGGGGGCGGGGAGAAATCTGTGCACGCTGAACTTTTTGCAGCTTATACTATCTTTCCCACGAGCTATCGGAATCCCTCTTATTCCAAACAGACTTTGTGCATTTTCATATATCACCGAATTGTATACCTGTGCACTGAAATAGTGGAGACCCTGTGATTTAATTACCTTGCCCATTTCGAGGCCAGGCTTCCCGGGTTTTCAGTCCCTCTCGTTCACTCCGGCCTCCCCACATCAGGTTCTGATGAGCCTAACTGGAAACACGTGCTCCACGCTGGCTCCCCCGACAGATGGGACACTATCATATTATTATTAATGACAGAAAGAGAGGGAGACTGAAGGAGAGAGAGGGAGAGAGAGAGAGAGAGAGAGAGAGAGAGAGAGAAGTGGGGAAGGAAAATCCTCCCTCCTCAAAGGCTTGCTGGTCTTAAATAGCTCAACACTGAGCTGCCGTCGCTTCTGAGGAAGTTATTGTAGGAAGGCAGCCTGTCTGTGTTTGCATATGGAATATCCTCTCAATCTAACTCAGTACTCAGCAGGATTAGCACCGTGTCACTTCTCCTAAAGCTGCTGAAGTCTGGACCCTGATGCACACTTTTGACTGATGAAAAGATGTATACTACATGTCCAAAAGTATGTGGACACCCCTTTTGTGTGCTTTTTGGTCTGAGGCTGTTAGATTAGTTTAGCTGTAATTAAGGGAAACCTAAATATTAAAGCTTCCAATGATATTTTAGATACTTCCAACTCTGAAGCTTAAGTATGGGGAAGACCCTTTCCTGTTTCAACATGCCCCCGTGCACAAACTGAAAGCCCAACACCTTTAAGATGAACTGGAACAAGACCTCCACCAGGCTTTCACTCCCAACATCAGTCCTGACCTCATCAACGCTCTTGTGGCTGAATGGGAACAAAGGTTTTGACTTTGATGCGGTTTTGAGCCTTAGAGGCAACCATTTTGGTTTTAGACTCATCACCAATTACAACAAAAACTAATTAAAGCGGAGAAGCAATTTCATTATTACTTAAATCATGTCTACTGCTATTAAGGGACATTCATCAGTGCCTTGTTCCCGGATTACGAAGAAAACATCCTTGTGCAACAGGCTGAGTCACAAAGACCAGATTCACCTGCACCGAATTACTCCGTGAGCCCGAGGCCATGTATCCCGCCAGCGCCAGAAACACTGAGCATGTATAGATCGCAGAGGTATGGGGTGCAAATCGCAGGAGAACGGACGTGACCTTTTTCCTTTTAAGATGCCAAGTTGAGCTCTTGTGGTTGGACAGGAGCAAATATTTGCAGCCAGGTTCCAAAATCTCCAAAACCAGAGGAGTGGAGGTTGTTAAAGCAGCGTATTAAGACCATGGTTTTGGAATAAAACTGGACAGATACTGTGAGCGGTGCACAAAACAGTACATGCTGAGCGACAATTAGGTGGTCTACTGCCCTAATGGCTTCTTTCACCCGCCAGTCAGCACTGATTCACTTTGTATCAAAGTACCGGAAGCTACTTTCACACTGAGTCAAACCACCAGAAAACCTTCTGTCTCCCTGTTTCATTTGTCCTCTGTCTCACAAACACACACACACACACACACACGTGTACAGTACCACAGCTTATACACAGGAAGGGGTCTCTGAGTTTGCGGCCAAGTGACAAAGAATTTACAGGCATGTTGTAAGGACCTGTAGATCTAAGTGTGCATGTGTGTGTGTGTGTGTGTGACAGAGTGTGTGTAAGAGGTAGAGAAAGGAAAAAAAAAAGGTCTGACACTTGTCTATGAGTGCCTTATTAAAAAGGTGAGAAGTGAGTGCAGTGTCTGGAGGAGGGGGTTAATTGTGCTCTTAAAACAGGACTTCAAAGGGAGGCTGGTGTCAGGGCTGAGGGGCATGGGAGTGAGAAAGGATGAAGAGGAGGAGGAGGAGGAGGAGGAAGAAAAGATACAGTAACTGATGTTGGAGGAGGAGAAGGGGAAGAGCTGGGAAAGGGCAGGGCTCAGGAAAGAAGAAAGCTAGTGTTGGGGTCATACTGTATCAATCATTTTGAGATGGAAAATGAGATTGAGAGAGAGAAGATGTTTTCATGGAGGCACTAAGACAAAAAAAAAAAAAAGTAACGCTGTGAAGTGAGACATGGCAGCAGAGGAGGAGCAGAAATGTTCTGAGGCAAAAGAGGTTGTGTGAATCTTGAAAAATGGTCTTGCTTTTTGTTACCATTTCTCAAACTCCCTCCAAGAAGCTCATTATTATTACTGTCAAATACTATCTAACCACTTGTGTGATACGAGGAAATAACAACCAGATGCTGGACTCAAATATGGCACCCATTCACTTGATTAAAAATTGCTCACAGAGGGTATATAAGTTTACAAAAATGTTTTCAAGCTCCCGCATTGTGCAGATCACCGCACATACAGTTCGCATAAGTGTTTTTCCCCAATCGCCCTTCCAGCACGTTCCTGTTCAGCCCATAGAGTTTACATTGGGCTGACTTCACACACTTTAGAATAGCTTTCCCAGGCTCTGGAGAAGTTTGATATAAGAGCTTCATGATTTAACTATGCAAAGGGAAACTAACCTTGTTCTCAGTTTTATAGAAGTCTCTTATATAATAGTGGTCTATGGGGAAAATGCTCTTTGGGCTGCAGGGGATTTTTTTGTTGCAGTACCGTGAGTGGCCACTGGGAGAAACTGCTATATCCAGTTTAATACATCCATGGTACAGACTAGCATGACAGTGGACTTTTAATCTTGTTTGTGGCTAAATTGGTTTAAAAAATTGGTTTGATATGCACTATATATTGAAATCAGTGGATACATGCTTAGTGTGGCTGTAGAGTCTTAGTTAGAGCTTCAACTAACGATTATTTTCATCATCCATTCATGCAGATTATTTTCTTGATTAATCGATTAATCGCGTAGTCTATAAAAAGTCTAAATATGCCCAGTTTACCAGGGTTCAAGTTGACATCTTCAAATTCCTTGTTTTTTTTCGACCAACAGTCCAAAACCCAACAATATCTGTATTACTATTCAATGTTCAATATGATAAAGAAAAGAAGCAAATTCTCACATGTAAAGAGCTGCAACCAAAGTATGTTTGGTATTTTTGCTTGAAAAGTAACAAACTTTTAATTGATTAATCGATTATCAAAATAGTTGCCGATTAATTTTCTCCCGATCGACTAATCGATTAATCAACTAATCACTGCAACTCTATTCTTAGTCTTGTTGCTTCATAAATGACAAACAATTATCCAATCACTGTTCATTAACTGTCTGTCAATCAACAAACAACTAATCATCTCAGTGCTAGTTTAACTTTATTTGACTTATTAATACTTGAACAGCCTCAGAAATGTCGAGTCTGCACATTACACACTAAACAAAGTGAATAAAGTCTTTTCTGGTCATCAGCTCAATATTTATTACAAATACTGCTCTCTATAATTAGCTGGAGTAACCAAAATGTTTAAAATCTTTATCAACCACTCATTTAGCTCTTTGACAGTAAAAGCTCGTCTCAAGAGCTTTGTTCCCTTGTGCTCCCTGACCTCCTGATTGGTCGAGTTAGATGTTAGCTTAATGTAGCATAGATGATTGGACATTATCATTGTTCTAATTAGACCCTCTTACAGGCAGCTGTAACGCAGATGGTGGAGTGGAGCTCTTAGACTAAACACTCCAGAGCCAGAGGAGACTTAAAACTCTCCGATATTGCTGCTGCGGAGGGAAAACCTTCCATCTCCAGCACTTCGACTTTTCGGTTACCAAGAAAAAACAGTGTTTTGGGCCTGATGACTGTGTTCTGTATATTTTTGTATATTTCAACATGTTTCTTACAGAACCCATGAAAGATTATATATATTTCAGTCAAACAGGGAAGTAATCAAATTGGAGATACAAGGTTTTTTTGTTCAGCAGTGTTGATAAAATGTACAGCAGTAATTTATCAGGCTGCAGTAAGTCCTTGATATTAGATTCACTGGTTTGCTCTTTGCAAGTATGCATCTGTTTGTTTTTCCAGAAGTTCTTGGCAAAACTTCTAACATATTACAACTTGTAAAAAGTGATGTTTGAAAAATGTCACTCCGCCTCTTAGAAAATTGTAATAAAATATGTCTTGTAATAAAATAATTGGCAGAGAAAAGCAGATGCACACTTACAGCCTAAACACAACAAGCTCTTGTGAAGGAGACTTTCTCCTGACTGCTCAGTGACATGCATTCAAGTTTTGAAGTTTTATAATAATAAAATAATCCCATTAATAAATGCAAAGTCAAGAGATAATATTAGTAAAAGGTATGGTAATACTTCCGAAATTCAAACAACAGTGAAGTGGTTCAAGTATCATTGGTGCAATGTAACTGGTTTGTACATTTAAGTACTAAACTTAAGTACAACTTGTGGTTCTTGTACTTGATAATTTTATTGTATGTTAGTTTACACTACTCCGCCACATTTCAGAGGGAAATATTGTACTTTTTATTCCAAACAATTTTTCTGACAACTAACACTCATCACTAGTTACTTTGCAGGTTAAAGTCTCCTTCCACCCAAAAATGTGTTTTTCTTTTTGTTCCTTCAGTTGGATGTTTGAAATTCACTGTGCAGAATGATATTTGTGCAGAGTTTGACACTTGAAGGTTGTTTTCACATTCATCTGCTAAAGAAGGAAAGTTTCTCTGTGCTCACCTTAAATCTGAATTAAAGACGTGTACCAAAGAGCAGGATTTGTGACATCACAGCTAGTTTGGAGCCAATCGAAGGCCAATATGCAACTTACACATATGTGATGTGGAAACCTGAAGCCTGCAGAGCACATACAATAAGAACAGACTTTTCAGTGAAGTAGGAGACATCTTGTGTCCAGCAGTTAAACTTAAAATGAAACATATATTTGCCTATTTAGAGATTCTGGATTTTTAATCAGGCAGGAGGAGAAGATGCCAATGAAAGGATTTCTAACAAGGTGACTGAATATTTTTTGTGAGGAAAAACAAACCAAACAAAAGACATGTCAAACAGAATTTATTGTTCCAAGCAGATGATTTGTGTGTCCTAAAACATGTCTGGAGGGAATCTTTAAGATCCTGCAAAAAAAAAAAAGTTTGATAAACCTATAAAATATTGTTGTTGATTAGAACCCAAAAAGTAAAAAAAACTGTTGAAATTAATGCCACCATAAATAGTTATGCTAATAATAATTTACTGTATATAATAACACTGAGTATTTTTGATTTTTATACTTAAAGCACATTTCACAGATGAGACTATTTTTACTCAAGTAAATTTTTGAATTGAAGGACTTTTACTTGTAAGTGAGTATTTTTACATTGTTTTTTCGACTTTTTTTTCTACTTAGGCAGCTATCTATATAAAAAAGAAAAATGCAAGAAGAAAGTATGTGAAACATTATTACGCCACATACATTAGCAGCACACCAGCACACACTATTAAGTAAAATCACCTGTTGTTGTGTTTAGGTCTGTTGAGGTCTCAATTCATCATAAGTTTAGACTGATTTCTTTAAAGTGTAATGACTGTCTGGTCAAAAGACTCAACACTGTCACAAAAGATGTCTTTATGTAGATTGGTGAGGAGGTTTGCTTCAGTCGGGTCTCACAGCAGATTTCTAATTAATTTAAACTCTATAGTGAATAAATTGTGTTGCTACAAATCCTTTAAATAAAAACTATTTGAGCCACACAAGTATAACATAGGCTAAATAAGAAGATTGTACAATTTATGGTGGAAAAATACCAAGTGTGATTTATGTCCATGAAGAAAATGTGAAACACTTGTCAACTTCTGCGAACCACCTTGTGCATGACATAAATTGGAAACCCTGTGAGAAAGCAAACATTAGCTCAAATAACTCCAGGTGTTACACCTTCAAACTGTCATGCTCTGTAGGAAACAGCACACAGTGGCAGGTGCAAATTCCAAAATATCAAAAACTGCGGCGAAATCCTGACAAAAAAAGAAAACTTTTCTAGACTTGCATCAGTCATCCAAAGTATTGCTAAAGATTTCCAATACAGATTTTTAATCAACATTTAAATTTTTCCGTTGATTCATGGTCCATCCGTGTTATTTCACCTGACACTGATTACTCTCCTCTCAGACAGATGGTTTTGCAGCAGTTGCGTTAAGGGATTTTACCCAACCGCAGCACCGAAAAATGAAAATATAATTTGTAGCTGAATCAACTTGGCCTGCAGCACTTAGGAGCCTTTTTCCATCTTTCAAAAAGTTTTTCAACGCTGGTTAAACCATTTGTCTCATGTAATGACATGTCAGCAGGTACGTCATAAAATATTCAGAGACTTTCTTGGAGCACGGAGCATATTATCAGGATAATTACTATTCAGATGAGTTCATAATATTCTGTTTGCCATTTGCTAGACACCTGCATCTAGAGAACTTTAACTTCTTTTATATACTGTCTGCCAACATACACACACACACACACACTTTAAAAACTACAGCTATGCCCATGCTAACATGACACTATAATGTTGGTCTCTGAGGTATTCTCTCCCAGCACCCGTCTGAGAATAATTACAATGATTCATTTAGTTTTATTATAGAACAGACATCTCTCTGTGTGTGTCTTGGCCCGGGAAGCCCTTAGTGTCTCTAAGTGACAGGTCTTTAATTACAAGCACAAACAAACGACACCACGTACATGTGTTCTGGTTTACTGTAATGAGGGAGACACCAACATGAAAATAATGTTGTCATCACACAAAGGATTACTGCAAAAGAGATATCAAATTCGCTTTTTTTTATCTTCTCTCCATCTCTGTGCCTCCCTCTCTCAGTCTTGCTGTAAAAAGCAATCATCATTACTGTAAGTTTAGTAACCCAATCTGCTGATATTGCTTTGATCCATTGACGTTGCTGAGGCAATGAATCTACATGTACTTAGAAGTAATGAATTAGATCTACAGTATCTGGCCCTTAGAGTCGGTTCTCATCAGGGCCTTGCAACAGTTTAAGCATGTGTTTCTGATCAGTTAACTTAATCACCGTTTATCTGGCTAAGGTTAATTTCTCGCTGGGAGAGAAAAAACAAAAAAAACCCACTTCAAATCAGCTTTTCATCCACTTTGTGCTCTCCGTCTCTGTCACCTGCTGGAGCTTTGCTTGTCAAATGTTCAGAGGAGAGAGGGGTTGAATTACAAACCAAACTGTGTCTGTGAGCTACAGTCAGGTAACAGGCCAAAGGAGCCTGAGAGCGGTATGCACACATGTATCTAAGTCCTCTAAGTACTGTTTTTGTGCATGAAGGCATGCATGTTTCTCTGTATATGTGTTCAAGAGTGTGTTCTTTCCGCATGTGTGTGTGTGTGCGTCAGTGTGTGACCAGAAACACCAGGCGGTGTGAGTAATGCCTTAGCCTTTGGATGTCTCTCATATGAAGCAACGTCAGAGCCTGTTAGTAAATGATTAATCAACAACGTTATTTGGGCTAATGCTGTCTGATAGCGTTTTTCCTGGAAGCTCTGGAATTCGTCTTCACAGCTGGACTTTTACAAGATCTCTCTGCTCTGCAAGGGAGTGACAAAGGAAGAAGTGGAAGAGGGCTGCAGTGTTGCAACACTGTCTAGAATCTTCTTGGACAGTAAAAATAAGCAAATACATAATATATAAAAGCCTGAAGACATTGTTTAATCTCAGCTCCCAAACTCTGAATACAATTGGATGACTAACTTTGATCATACTAAAATAAACTTTTTCCACAACACAAAAATTCAAGCTGTATTTATGCTGCATTACAAGAACAAGCATTTCCTGTCTCAACTGAAATCAAACAATTGCAAATGATGACTTGAGGTTATCTTATAATGTATCTAAGTGATGATATATGTTGTTGCATTTAACCTCCCTATCTTTCTCTCTCCATCTCTCTTAGATAACACTTGTCTTTATCTCCAAGAAAAATTGGTCTCATGACATCATTCCTTGTTACATATATCACAGCCCACCCACTCTTCTCGATACTCCCCCTTCCTAACACATCACCCTAAAAGCTTTAGCTCATTGCTCAGTTTATCACTAGCCATCATCGTTCTTACTGTTTTTCAGGGGAATTGCTATCTTTTAAGACATACAGCATATAAACAATGGAAAGTGTTTTAAAAAAAAACTTTAATCTGAGTCAATTGGAAGTGAGTTCACAGACGAATGAAAGTTGGGAGCATTTTTTGAAAGTGTTTGTGCAGTAAAGCAATGTATTCCAGTTTTTGGTTTTTAAATTATCCCCAACTTTCCCTCCATCACGAGCTGAGTATTTTGTGTCCCCAGCACCCTTTTTCCACCTCCCAACATCAAGAAGACTCCTCTTGATTTCACGCTAGTGGCTGGATATGCTAGATGTGTGGGGCAGACGTATATAACGTCAGACATACTGACAGATTTACCACTGCAAGGATCACTACATCTGCTGGGTTAACAGTGGAACAGATGAGCATGCTGGGACCTTGAGTTTTGGATTGAATTAGGTTTTTAATTTGACAGTGCCAAACAAATTTAGGAAATGCAGATTTCTGTAACTATTCAGGCACAAAAATATTTCTTTATGAATTATTTAGTTGTGTGTATGCATGTGTGTTTGTGTGAAAGAGAGAAAGAAAGAAAAATACTTGGGAGAGGGCTGACAGATATACTGTACGCAAAAAACAGACATGCAGGCAATGAGAAAGACAGACAGAATTTGGGTCACCTTTTCCTACCGAGCTAACTGGGTTGGTATGACCTACTGCTGGAGGTCCCCACATGCTGAACTGTCCATTAGATGGCTTTAATTGGCTCTGCTCGGACCTTATAAAACGGTTTTGTTATATGAATTCAAATTAAAAAAATAATGGCAATATTTTTATATTGGAACTGGCTTCATACAAAAACATTTTCGTATTCTTCTTCTAAATCTGAAAAGTTCCAAGTCAGATTTAACAAACTCTCTTAACCGGACAAACTTGTTGGAAATGGTCGTTTCAGTCTGATGATTACCTCCTTTTCAGGAGGAAGTGCGAGTTGTGTCAATGACTCTAACATTGCCATATAAGGTGACCTGCTCCGCTCCGTCTCTTGTTACTAAAGAGTCCTGAGGTCAGAAATTAGCAGACAAATGACGAGGATCCAGAACAATTAGAAAATGTTAATGCAGCATCATCAGACAAGCGCTGTACTGTGACAGAAATAAAAGAGGGAATTTACAGTCTGACATGAAATCAAATGCCAAGAAAAACGTCTCTCTAAGGCAAAGCGCTCCATGACTAATGTGAGAGGTAATGTGACAGTCACAGAGATCACTTAAATCTAAAAATCTCTCTAAACTGGCAAGGCATGATGAAGATGATATGGCAATCAGACTATGAATTTTGTATTAAGTTTGTGTTAGGTGTACATTTTTATTTTAGTCATTTCAGTATATTTAAACTAAATTTATGAATTTCATTAGTACCTGAGAAAAATTTCTAAGTAGGAGAAAATTGGTGAATATCACAAATTCTATTAAATCACTTGTACGTGCCACTTTACAATCTTCACAATTTCATTTGGCAGGCACTTTTATCCAAAGTGACGTTCATCTGAGAGTTGATACAACACAAGCAAGGATCTAGTCAGGAGAGAACAACGTGAGCGAGTGCCATTAAGCTAAGTTCAAGCCACTTACAGTAATAACAAATCAGTTTGTTCAAGTGGTACTTGCCTATCCCACGCAGGTTGTGTGGATGTGCAACAACTACAGACTTTTTTTTTTCCTTACAGCACATTTTTACAGTGTTTTAAGGGTTCTGTGAGACATCAGGTAGTGTGCATCGAGACTTAGATTACGCAATATGCCTCAATCAATTCTTTGTGTAATTTTGTTGTTAGGGGCACAAAAATGTTAGATTACTGCATATTTTGTGTGCATATGCAACTTTCCGTGCACTAGAGGAGAGGTCTAGTATAATTTCTACCCAGCCAGCCTGTTCCATTGCTTCTGCCTTTCTGCTTGAACCTTCTTCCATGAATGCCCAATTTATCAATGTTACACTTGGGTTCACTACAAACCGTCTAGACATCCGTCTTTGGGGTGAATTTGTAAACAGCTATATCGTATTTGTTCTAAATGTGCAAAACAATATGATGATATTAAAGAATTTGAAGTGCTCTTTTCAAAAATATATCATGCTAATTAATTGAATCAGTAGCATGTAGGTCTATCATCTTGACAGGTGAAAGACTTCTGAATTCGAGAACTCGGTTTAAGACGTAGCTTAAGTGGGCCATGATCCAGGTCCCTCCTGTTGAGTCGGCGGATGTCTTGTCTCGGTCCAGTGGACCAGTCAATGTCAGGTTCAGGATTAAATCTGTGATCAGAGACGATATAATGAGGTTTCAAACCAGCAACCCAGTGGGACAAAGTACTGTACTCCCCACCAGTGAAAGGTTGAGTAGTTATTGAATCACATGTGTTTGTTTTAGTCTTAGCAGGAAATGGACAAAGGTTCCAATAATGTTATTTCCAAGCGGATAGTTCCAGGTTTGAAAAGTGAAGCCAATGCAGAAGTGCCTTAAACCTGCATTCTCTCTAATGGCCATCAGGGGGCGACTCCACTGGCTCCAACAAGAAGTCTGTTTGTATACAAGTCTATGGGAAAATGACCCTACTTCTCACTTGATTTATTACCTCAGTAAACAGTTTCCTAATGAGTTTATAGTCAAATTTGCTAGTTTCAAGTCTCCTTCGATACCCAATGATGTTCATTTTGTAAGTTATGGCCCCATTTAGAGTAAAATAGATGATAAAGTAGCGTATGCTTTATGATGCAACCATGGGGGTGC
The DNA here is from genome assembly GCF_963924715.1 of Thunnus thynnus. NCBI lineage: Eukaryota > Metazoa > Chordata > Actinopteri > Scombriformes > Scombridae > Thunnus > Thunnus thynnus. The sequence goes on from NC_089535.1 coordinate 16,906,073, forward strand.
GTGAGGTGCTGTACTTGGACCTTGGGGTACTCCTCCCCAGTTCCACATTCTCGTCCAAAATATGGTCACTTCTCATCATTTCTGGCTCCAAAAAACCAAGATGATGACTGTCAAAATGCCAAACTCAAGGCTTCAAAACGGGAGTCCACAAACCAACGGGTGACGTCACGGTGGCCACGTCCATTATTTTTATAATTATGTCTAGGTCTATAATTATATCATTATGTCTATGGTTATTTCTCAGATTATTTTTTTGCCTTTCAACAAATGCAAATATTATCCATCAAGGTTCGTTATGAATCTGTAAATTTCCAAAAGGCTAGCAGTTAATAAAATCAGTTAATATGGTAATCATATCGTTCATGTGTGTGTTGAGAAACCAAATCCTCAGATGTCTTGTTCAAAGCATCCATGGGGTACAAGTGTGTTTTGTGTGGTCTCTTTAGACAAGGAGATGAAGCTGATTTATCAGTGAGGGGGATTTAGGTCACGGACCTAGAAGCTGAGGAGGTCAGACAGAAAAATGAAAAGAAAGAGGGAGGTGGGAGTGAGGGAAGTTATAGATACATTTTTTTTATGTTTGCATGTGTCAGTTACAATGACTTGAGAGAGAAGAATTAGTTGGAGGTGTTGAAAGGAAAACAGAATTTAGATGCAAATGAAGTAAAAAATTTCAACAGAAAGCATAGTTGACCAACATGTAGGGAGGTAGAATGAGAAATAATGTATAGATATAATACAAGAAAGTCCATGTCTAATCTTTGCCAGTGCCAGACATGGACCATCTATAAGAGTCTGTCCACACAAAGACAATCTTTCTGATTTGCCTGATGAATTGGTGGTGGGGGTTTTTGGAGTCATTTCATTTTTAATATATGTTTGGTTCCAGCATTAAACATTTCCACTGAATATAAACAGACAACACAAACCTGTTGTGTGAGGACCTGGCTGTCAGAAATGAATGCTTGCAAAGACTAAAACTAATCTAAAGTTAGGATGATCGTAAGCCAGGTTCCAATTGTCTTTATGTACATTATTTTTTTCTTTTTTCTATTAAGAAGCACCACTAAGTAAAGCCCAATTATCATGAGTGTTTTCTCATTAGTTATCTTCTGCACCCACTATGTTCACATGCAAAACAACCTGAGGGAAAGAAATCTATCCAGTAAATTTTCTATCAAACTATTTTTGGGGAAATTTGTGCCTTTATTTTATAGTGGATGGTGCGAGAAGTGACAGGAAACAAGAAAAGAGAGAGAGGGGAGGACATTCAACAAAGGCTCCCAGGCAGAACTGAATCAGGGACGTTTTTTTATCACAGTATGTGGTGACCATCTTAACTACTAGGACACCAAGATGCCCCAACTTCTTTTCCATTTTCTGACAGATCATTTTAGCCTAAGTAAAATTTTGAATTCATGAAATACAAATTAAACCAAGCATGTTTACGTAAACATTCATACATGAATAAAACAATAAGTGGTACACTTCCCACCCATCCATTCCTCACTTCACTTTCTCAGAAAACATTCACTGGAGGCCTACTATAGGTGCAAAAATGAGTATTACAAGCGTTCCTGTTGAGTCAGCTGAGCTGCTGAAAAGAAAAAGTAAAAGTAATATAACCAAAAGTTATGAAGAGAGAGAAACTTCTGCAGAGTTTGTTGTTGAAAAAGGACCTGTCCACGACAGCAGCAGGTGGTTAATGTGTCTCTGATGACATAGTTTAATTTTGTAGCCTGCTCAGCTGTCTCCGTCTGTCAGTCCACATGGCTAACAAAACACTATGCTGACATGTTAGTCTACCCATGATATGCCTTACTTACACCACATGCTTGACAGATCACATCAAAGATACACTTCTCAATGCATCCAATCTCTGTTGTTTTATTGTTATCCTGCCACATCTAAACAGAATGTGTTGAGCTGATGTAAGACACTGAGGCAATAATATTGCATTTGGAATTTAACTGTCTCAAAGGCTGCTTTTGTGTGGTCCAGAAGATTCTGTGTGTGTGTCTGCCTTCTTCTCAGCCAAAGTCTATTCTAGTTATTGTTATCAAAATCGAATATCAGATCCAGTTATCAGATTGGTTGTTGATGCAAACATGTGAACAAAACTAGCCTGGATACAAAATGTCAGAAACTTATGTTATTTCAGAAGGTGATTCTACTTAATTGCTGCATGTCACTGGTAGCAGAAACTGCTACCAGTGACATGATATGACATGAAATCTGCACAGATCATAACACTTAACAAACACCTCCAAATTAGACTTAAATGGAGAAGAAAGAAGCAGCCAACAGTTATACGATACAGAACAAAAGCTTTGAGGGCGATATATTGTATTTAAAAATGAAATGTGTATAAAATTCAGGTACCCATTATTGCCTGTAACTGCACTACTGTTTGAGAACAAAGAACAAAGAAACAGAAAATTAACCTGAACCTGTTAAGATGAAAATGGATTGCAAGGATATAAATGGAAAGTTATATAATAATTAATGGAGCCCGTTAAGTATTTCTCTATGTGATATTGTTGCCTTTAAAATTTGTTACAGGTGGAAGGTAATGAATTAGCTTTTTGAGTAAGTAGGACATAGTCCCTTGTTAAGATTCCAGCTGTGATGTGAGTTACCTAACTTTGATTATGTAACACCCCCACACACACACACACACACACACGCGAGCTCCACCAACACCATATTTTTTCTCTCTAGAAGTTCCCATGTTGCCTCATCACTCATCATCTCATACAAGATCAACAATCAAAACCACTAGACAAACAAATGTGACTTGACCTGTTTGTTTGTTGTGTATGAAGGTCATGACCTGAATTGCTGTGATTCTCCTTAATCGGTTTCTGTGCTATTAGACATTAATCATCTCTTTAAGAAACATGTGGATTCAGTTGGCTCTGCATCCAACACATCAAAGATCTTTTGTGTGTTGCTGCCTCCATATGAGAGAGTTGGCCTCAGCAGCCATTTTTTTTTTTTTTTTACACACTGTGAGAGTATTGCAGACTCAGTGTGTGTGTGTGTGTGTGTGTGTGTGTGTGTGTGTGTGGGATAGAGTGAGGACAATGTCGTTTATGTTTTGTTGCCTCCATATGAGGGACTTGGCTAAAGTTGATGTGACACATGTTGATAGTGATGACAGAAGTCAACATGCCAGTTGTACTGGCTGCCATATGAAAAAAACCTTTTAAAATTCACACAGATATGTCAGAGCTCCAAACACTGAGTGTCTTTGTCATATCTGTAAGAGAATGTGCCTTTTATACAGTTTACTATCTTCACATTGCTCAGATACGATTAGCTTTATATATATTAGTAAAGGAATACTCTTTTTGTTTCATTCATGGTTGTGAATCCAAGTGGACTCCAGCTGCTGCCCTCTGAAGCTACAGACTTTTCATAGCCACCTCTCAAGCCTGCAGGGGGTGAGTATTTGATACGTGTACTCAAATGAAAAAATATCCTTTAAAGTGTTACTTTAAAGGATAAGACTGGTGATACTCTAACCCATGAAGCTGCAACTCTTTAGAAACTGGTCATAAATATAGAATTAAACAAAAAAAGTATTTGTACTAGGCATTATACTTCATAGTGACCTTTACTTTATTTCTTTATTTTCATCATATTTGTTCTTTTCAGCTGTGGATTTGGTCAGTTAGTGGGGACATATGCCAGCAGGATGGTATATGTAGGGCTGATTCAATATAAAGTACTGAGGCAGTGCAGCAGTGTGGCTTACTAATGTGTTTTTAATCATTTTTGTACAACTATGGAGATCTATAGCACAGAGGCATAAGATATATCAGGCTTTGGCGACACAGACAATCCTTGTATTATTATTTATAGCGAAGTTTAAATTACCTTGACTACTGCATGCTCCAATAACTATATCTGGAGAGCAGAAGTTCCCAACATATTTGGCTCATATGACACACTAAATTGTAATGTCTACACATCTGGCTGCATATGTCTTCCAGTTGTTACCAGTTCAACCAAAGAGTCATATACATGCAATATATACAGATGGGTGACAAATTACAGGAAAAACCGGTACAAGCCTGAATGCTTGACCCCTACAGCGAGGGGATCCGGTGGCTCTGTTATGCTGTGGGGGCATTTTGCTGGCATGGTTTGGATCCACTTAGAGGGAAGGGTCACTGCAAATCAATACAAAATTGTTCTGAGTGAGCACCTTTATCCTATGATGAAACATTTCTATCCTGACAGGAGTGGTCTTTTCCAAGATGAGCCACAAGGCACGAGGGGTCACTGAATGGTTTGATGAGTAGGGATGCACGATATTGGATTTTTTGCTGATATCCGATATGCCGATATTTCCAACTCACTGTGGCCGATTGCCGATGCCCATATATGCACATATTTTTTTCCAGATGGCTGAGGAGACTATTATGCATGCAAGCATAGATTGTACTAAGTATGATCAAGAAAAACAATATATGAAGGAAGAACTTAGGAAGACTGGAGTTCAGGAGCTCAGTATTAAAACTTTAATGAACCTGCCAAGTGAGTGGAGCAGTAGAGTTTTCTTTGAGTTCATTAGACAGATGGGATTAAATGTGTAGGATTTAATCTCTGGTCCACACTCCAGAGCAGAAGGTGGTGGTAATGCGCCAGTTGCCAACTGCCGTAAAAAGATTTTTTTCATTTTTTTTTCCAAACAGAGTGGTACATCCTGTCAGCCGAGGTGTTTCCTATCTGTGCAGCCGAACTTAGCAGCTCCTCGACGGCCCTGGTGCTTCCTCCGAAGGCTCCACTTCACTCAAGGAGGTTGGATCTACATGGAGAGCCAGCTGAGAGGCTAGCGGAGCGTTAGCCGCAGCATGGCCGGAGTGAAGCACAGCCAGCTAGCCTCTGCTAGCCTCCCAGCTAACGTTGGCCCCGGTTCTGCATGTGGATCCAACCAGAGCACTGAGCCCCAGTTTGTTATTCAAGTGAAAGTGGGAAGAAGCAGCGAGTCTGACAGGCAGCTTGAGTGAAGTGGAGCCTGCGGAGGAAGCACCAGGATCATCAGGGTGAAACAGTTCGTGGAGGGAAGCACAGTCAGGCGGCGGAGGAGAAGGCAACAAATCGGCCTCTCATAATCGGCAGCAATGGCCGATGCCGATATTTCATTTTAGAGCTTTTATTGGCTGATACCAATGACATGTCGATAATATTGTGCATCCCTATTGATGAGTATGAAAATGATGTGAATCATATGTTATTGATTGAACAATTGAACACCTATGAGAGATTTTGGACCGACGTGTTAGACAATGCTCTCCACCACCATCATCAAAACACCAAATGAAGGAATATCTTTTGGAAGAATGGTGTTCATCCCTCCAGAAGAATTGTTGAATCAATGCCAGGGTGCATTGAAGCTGTTCTGGCAGCACATGGTGGCCCAACACCTTACTAAGACACTTTATGTTGGTTTTTCTTTTAATTTGTCACACATCTCTATGTATTCTTTTAGATGCCTGAAAACATAAAACTATCCAATGAATCTTGACCGAGAAGCAAAAATTAGAAGCAACTCTGGAAAATCCCAGTCCCAGTCCCCAGGTTGAGACATACTGAGATAGCATAAAGCAGGATTCACCTTTAGTCACGACATGTGAGGGGCTACCGCTGTGGGTATCCATGAGTCAAGACATCAGCAGCTCAACAAGGGGAAGCCCAGCCTCACTGTCCTCATTACCAGCAACAGACCGTTGTGATGATGAAGCGGGATGACTCTTTTTATATGAGACCCAAGTCTCATGTCTAATGGCCCTATCATTACTGGAGAGTGTAAACAGGAGAAAACAGTACATACAGACATGAGATTAGTCCTGAGGTAAGTGTTTGTTGTGGTTTTGAAAACCGCAGGTTCATGTGTGTGTTTTATGTGCGTCTCTGCCATCTCTGGTAGCAGCGCTTCTTCTTCTTCTCATGGTGTGATTGTTGTTGTGCGCCCCAGCGTGGAATCAAAGCAAGTTACAGCGCACAATCGCAGGTGTTCACACTAGCCTTGTAAAAACGTGAAACACAGTTATTACAGACAAATGACAACTTGTATCATCAATCAACCATCACAAACACATTGAAGCGTGAAGGGAGACTGCAGTGTTCATGTGAATGTGAGAATACATCGTTTTTCTACAATGGAAAGAGACACAATATTTTGACTGTATAGATTATTGTAGATGTAGTCACAGTTTGCACATTGTGCTACATCAGCAGAGTGGGACTTTTCATGGACTCTTTCTGGGGTTTGAGTGCACAAAGTTCTGTGAAGGCAAAGTTTATAATAGTTATGCAGTGGAATTTGAGAAAGTAAGCGTAGGATTTCGGGATGATTTACAGTGCAATAAAGAAATATTCCACTGACTATATTTTAAGATCATCAGTGGACTACTTGTCACTTTTGAAAAGTTTGTAGCTTGCTCTTTCAAGGAGGAGGGCAGCTGTAGTCAGTTTCAAATGACAACAATTACAATGGATTCCAATCACAGGAAAAAAGAAAACTGTAAAACTGTCATCCATTCCTGCAGCATAATCTGCTTTTCTTCAGTGTTTCAATATGTACTTCATTGAAAAGTAATATGTTTTTACTGGTTGTCCAATTTGGATAAGTAATTTGCATTCCCCATTTGTCAATCTACCTGCATAAGACAGTAATGTAAGTGGTGGATAACACAGATGAACATGTCAAGAAAAAAACAACTTAAGGCTTTGAGTTGTCTCTGTATCTAATCTGCTCTAAGCATAAAGAAATCTGTAAAACAATCTTTCTTGACTGATCTTTTAAGTGGAGTGCCATTACTGAGACAAGTGCTCGACAAGTTAATTAAAGTGCTTCAAAAGTACTTTCAAAGCATTTTCAGCTCAACTTTTTTTTTTATTTTTTATTGTGTCTTCATCTTCTCTGTATGAACTCTTTTTGCTTTGGTTTGTTCGCGTGTCTAGACAGAATGCATTTCGCAGTGCTTTGAGTTTGCCGTCTATTGTCTACCTGTGTACCTGGGGACGGTTGGATGGCTTCACCACATCACAGCCCTTTGTGTGCCTCAGTTTGTTCTCTCATCAGAGACTAGACGTAATTGCCTTTCAACTCCTGTCGCCCTCTCTTCTCCTCACTAATGTGTCGGGCAGGGGGAGGTAGTGGGGGAAGGTCCCTTACTGCCGTGCGTATACATGTATGTAGAGGATACATGATGCTAAATGAGCGTGTGCAGAGAGGTTGGGGAAAGGGGAGGGAGGGGGGTTATTGGCACATTTAAACCTGACACCTGAAATCCAACCTCAGTACATGGAACAGTACAGGTGTCTGGTTCCAACTATGGCCAAAGTAATGGACCGGGGTGGTGGTGGTGGTGGGGGGTGGGCTGGTGCGTCTTTATCTATGTGTGTGTTTGTGTGTATTGTGAGCTTACAAAATCCTCTGTAACATTAGGAAGGAGCTGAACTTCCCATGTCTCACTCTTTCCTCTGACCTCTCACCCTCATCTGACCCTTTTGCAAACGCGTGTGTACATGACTGCACCTGTATGTTTGTGTTTATGCGTCAGTAAGGTGCATTTGTGTCAGCGTCAAGGTCAAAAGAGCTCCGAAAGCTATCTTTAAAGTCAAATAAGGTGCTGCACTGTGTTGTCTAAAGCAGGACATTCTTCGTCCCTGAAAGGTCTGGGAGCATTTTGGCCAAATAACCCTCGAGTTTCTGCTCACAAATGCACACCTGGCCTCCATTTTACCTCCTGCCTGACGCAATGCTGCACGTCATGGCAGTCGCTCCATAGACGTGTCCCCTACAGAGGATTTCTCAAGTAGACTTTTGTTACTGTGAAGCATGGTGGCACAGATAAAACCTGAAGAAACAAACAAATATTGTAGCACTGAATGTGTTTCCTTCCCCTAAACTGCTGTTCAACAAGGATGTATCATTCACATTTCCGGGTCTATATTTTTATTCTAGGGCTCTACTGATGTATCTTTGCATGATTTACAGTTCAAAAAAGTCCTTATTTGTCTTATACTGGCCCTTTATGTAGCCCCTCAGTTCAGCCTCTGTGTGAAACAGGCTGTTTTAGCTCCTGTCTCTTTAAGACTCCCTCCCCATGAGCCCAATCTGCTCTGATTGGTTAGCGAACATTAGCACTTAGATTTAGCTTCTTTTCTCGTTCTTTACTCAGAATATAAACTTTTCAAATATATCCGTACATGTTCAAGCCCAAACCTGACCCGAAATATGCAAGTACACAATGTGAACAACACATGGAACAACTGTACCAAACACCTCAGCAACAACGGCGACAGAACAGACAGCCATTTTTGGGCATGCACGAATAATGTTACGACAATTCGATGGGGGAACTTTGGTATCTTAGGTAACTTTGCAAACAGAGTGTTCAGAGCAGGCTGACATCTGGGATTTTGACAGGGAGCATTTTTACACACATTCACCTCAAGTTTTGAAACTTTGACCATGTTTAACATAGACATCCAACAACATAGAAGTATAAAAATAACGGAAAATCACAAGAAGCATGATATGTCCCCTTTAAATGTGAAAGAAGGTGTAAGACAGCTTCTGTTTCTGATATCAAACACAGTCAGGACATATGTATGGAGTTTGACTTGAAAACAAAAGGGCCTTCTAAGAAAATACTGTCTAGGAATTTGTTTTAGTGATGAAAGTGAATCAATCCAGTAAGAAAGTTGCAAGTATCACAATGAATATTTACATCATTGAAAGTGTAGAAAGAAACTTAAAAGCGTTAACTACCTGTTTTTACAACAGGCTTATAAAACTATTGCATTTGACAAATGCGGGTTTGGTTTAATGTCACATGTCTGTTTGCCTGCCTGACAGCAAGTCTGCCTCGCTCTTGTTCTGCCTCCTAATGAACCAGCCGATGATTGGTTCTGGCACTCATCCTGCCTTTTAATGATGACCACTGATTGGTCACAGACCTACTTTGCTTTCAACCTCCCGCCTGTTGAAATAAACAAGAACACCATGAGAATCATCAATCATCAAAGACAATTATCTCTTTCCGTCCTTTTCTGTTTTTCTCTCCGTCTCCTCCCAAAACCTCCCCCTTCTCACCCGTCTTGTATACCTCTTTCTTTTTGTCTCTCTTTAACTACATACATGTCTGGACTGTGACAGATGGACCAGTGTATGCAGAATGTCAAACTTCATTATGGTCACATTAAAGGTGCTCGCTTAAGTCAGTTAAATGTGATGTTGCAAATCATCGCTGGGCTTTCAAAGCAGTCGACTACAATAGATTTAAGAATACAATACTTCCATGATATTTAAGGTCTTCACAACACTTAAGTCATGGAAACTGAGGCACACAAAGGGCTGTTAGTTACATTACATATATTACATACACTACCAGTCAAAAATTTGGACACACTTTCTCATTCAAACAAAGGGGAAGGTGTGTCCAAACTTTTGACTTGTACTATACAGAAAGGCTCCAGGTCCAAAATTTGACAGAAGACAGATCTTGAAGGTTTTATTTTGGTTAGATTTCACTTTTGAAAAGTTACTTTTTATATTCTGTGTGTTAAATTGTAAATTCGTGTGATCACCCTTTTCTTTCTTTTCCTTTTCCCCCCCCTTTAATCTTCTTAGAGAGATGGATGGAAGGAGCTATGATCATTAATTTATTCATCTGCTCGCTCTCTCTGAAACCAGAACTAATCCACCTGTTGCATTATTCACCCGGAACCAACACTCCCAGTCCCCACATCAATATTTCAGTGAAGACCATGCACCTCCACTGAGCTCTGCCCACACAGTATTATGAGATAGATGTGGATGTTGGTAAGGTGTGTGGTGGACAGAATCTAGGGATTTTGTTCAAAATGAACATAGTAGAGTTGCAGTATGAAAGTTTTATTTTGTCTTATTTTTACAAAGTCCAAAGTCTAACAGAAGAGATTCACAGAATAATAAGATGATGTGGATGATAACAAACTAAAGATATGCACCATATTGTAAGTTATAAATAGATGTTAACATAATTCATTAATCCCTTCAAAGGGTAACTTAATTTGTCTTGCCTGTGTGACAACATTTTTACATTTTTAAACAAAAACCTTACACAAACGATGGGATGAGATCTACTGTAACTACTCTATTCAGCTAAACAAGTCTAAATCTAAATATCTAAATCTTTTTTTCAAGTTTGTCTTAGGTAAAGAAGACACATCCAGCAGCACACAGCAAAAGGAGGCTGGGAGTGGATAATGTAAGCATCATTTATGGATCTGAAAGCAGCTCTCCAGGTCAGCGAGTTCATTTCATCGACACTAAGATGGCTGCCAGTAAGTTAACATCCAGCCAAGTGATGGAAATGAACATCACTTTACTGCACAAGCGGCTGAAAATTAATTTGTAACCAAGGCAAATGTATCATCAGAATTAGCATTCCAGTGGCTATAGTGTTTAACATTCCAGCTCCTGCAGTCTCCTGCATGGGCCAAGCAGTAATTAAACATTTTCAAAATGTAAACTTAAAAGCAGGACAGGCACCATCTGATTTGGGGAATAGCAGTTTGAAATTTAAGCCAGTAGTTGACAAATTAAGTATGAAACTGACTGCAGACGGATCCTATTTTGTGATGTCAGATTTAAGAGTTGAGTCTGGTCCAATCTTGAGTGCACTCACCGCTTAAACATAACTGCTTCTGCATTTGGACCATGAAGGTTTTGCCATAAAAACCAGGTGAGGCCGGTTGCATCCATTTAAATTCGATGATTGAATCCTGCCTTGTTGGCACTGTGTTTCCATTGACAGCGATTCTAAACCACATCAAGCACTAACGATGATGTTAGTTTATACTGACCGAACCGAGCCATCACACAAAAGAAGCAACAAATACTTCCGATCGAGGAGGTCATTAATAAAATCAACACCTGCCGTGCACACTTCCTATGTGCTCTGTGAAGTTTATGTTTCTGAGTGTTGTTTGTTTGACTGCATAGCTCATTATGGAATCAGTGCAGTTGGTGTATAGATATATCTGTAGGGCAGATGTCAGCGGGTTATGTCTGCTTCACAGATGCTAGGTTTGGTGTCTGAAAACCAAAATATGGCAGCACTTTCCTTCAAATGTATAATTAGGTCCGTTATGACTTCATATTGAGTCATAATTTTCGGCGAGGCCCTCAGAAATAAACTATTCCTTCTCTCTGTCGATTTCAGAGGACAGTTGCGGATGAAGAAGAACAGCAGCCCAGCGCCAGACTGCTCTGTGTCGCTTGTTTCCATTGGAAATGACCCTTTAGCCCTTCGACCTTCATTTGCTCTGAGTGATCACAGTCAATTTCGACAAATTCCCTTATGAAAAACTGGATGTGATATCTTCATTCAATAATCATCTGGATCAGCCCTGACAGCCACACGTACTCACCCCACAAAAATACTCATGTGTGATTCACATGATGTTGCATAATTTAATTTCCAAACAACAACACATTCCAGTCACTGACAGAAACCAGATCGTCAGGAGTCTAATATGTGATGATAGTGACATTAACTGTAAAACAGTGCAGAAGACAGTGCTGCCTTTATGTGTTGTGTGTAGCTTTTGTTCGTGATAATAAACCAGCTTTTTTGGAAAATCAGCATACTGAGACCATCGGAAATACTGCGGTGTGTGAATCATAAAACATCCTGAAACCAAAGCATCAGTCTTATTGTTCTATGTGACAGTCTCTGAAGATCTTTGTTTATGCGATCTGAAGGTCGTTTCTCTTCGCACAGGAGTCTGGCGTACCTTCTGAGGCTTCCTGAGAAAGAGGCGTTTACTCATATTTCTCTTATTGCTGCAGTTAACACACTGGTCCGTGTTTGTTTCCATTTCGAGTGCGTGTAGTACATTCCAATGGAATGACAAAAATAATGTGCTCAGCGTGGAGAGGAGTAAAACAGTGCTTTAAAAAGCACTCAGTACTGATTAATTTAAAATCGAGACTAGATCTTTCATGCTTCGAAATGAAAAGCTTCTTCAGAACAGACTGTAATCAAAGCGCTTTGGATTATTAAGATTGTCACTGATGCTCTGCATTCACCGAGAATTATCCATTCAGCAGCTTGACCGTAACTGTAGTGTATCTGTAAGTTAGCTTAGAGTAAGACCTCCTTTTTGTCCATAAGTGCTTTAATGTGTCTGTAATTTAACTTAACTGCCAGGGCCATTTCTGGAGAGCCGGTTTGAAGACTGTAATGTGTTCAAAGCCACCAGCTCAACCGCAATGAAACAATTAGAATCACTGAGCCGAACTGCTGGTCCCTAATGGTGTTTCTCCTTCTAGGCATGAGCAATCAAGACTTATCCAAGGCATGACCAACGGAGCTAGAGGAGACCCATGTCAGCTCATCTAGCCTGGAATCTGCAGAGCCCCCTCACATATACTGACCTCAAAATCTGTGTCGCTCTGTGGGAATAAATAAGATCATTTGCTTTGGGTGCTGACCCCAGATCAGCACTTCCACTCTGCGGGACTTTGAAGTCGGGCCTCAGATTGCAACAGCAGGTTAAGCCAAAACCACGAGACAATGAGACTGACTCATTTCTTTCCTACGAGGGGAAAAAAAAAGATTTAGAGAAACGTGCCCACATCTAAAAAAAAATGATATATTCATCATTAGACAGGCATTATTTTTGCATTACGACCTAAATGTACAAGACTTACAACTGTAATGATGTATTACTGGCCACATGAGTCACGTTTTTTTTGTATTTTTTAAAATTTTTAAATCATGTCATGCTGTGTAATATTGTTAAAATATTTTTTCAGTTGCTGCATCATCAATTTTGAATTGTGTGTTACTTATTTTAAAGCAAACAACATTTCAATGACAATCCTTTCCAGAGAGGGAAGCCCCTACAGCCTTCCTAAGTAGTTCAGAGAAAAAAAAAAGCTGAATATGTGGTGCTTCACTGCATCCAACAAATTGTTTTCTGGTGTGACCAAACATTTTTTTCCCCTCATGGACGACCGACTTCCAACATCTGAGTCTTGTTAGGACTGTTATACAGAATAACAAGACTGCAGGGCGAGGCAATGAAGAGATCAGTCAGTAATTGATCAGTAACTGATAATTAGCTCAACAGCCATTCGTGCTTACTTGTACAACACAATGATTAAACAGTCTGATAATTCAAGTCTGTTAAGAAGAGGGTCAGGGACATACTGTGAGTGTTTGTTTGTGTGTGTGTGTGTGTGTGTGTGTGTGTGTGTTGTCATTCTACACCCAAAATTCAAGCCACTGACCAGATGTTTTTTGTCTTTCTCCTCCTCTCTCTATCTCTTGATATTTTCTTGTCTCTTCTTCTCACTCCTGTTATTTCCCAAAGAGTTTTATTGCTTCACAGAGGCCAATTTTTAAATTTATTTAGTCATTGTTTTGTCTTTAAACAAAGCTGCCATATTATGCTCAGTGAACTTCTGTGATAAACACTATCCTGTAGAAAACTACTTATATTCAGGATTTACATACAGACTTTCAATGAATGAAAAGATGATATTTTTCCATTTCATTGCAGTAGTTATATAATTCGGCATGCATTAGCATGTACATGAAGGAGAAATGAATGTGAACGAAAATCTACACACTGCCGGGGTTTTTCCTTCTACCTTGATGTATTCACGTGTCGCACTGAATCAACATTGTGCTAGCTGCTTCTTCAGAAAGGATCATGTCCGTACATGTACTGCACATGCTGCCACAGAGGAGCTCCTCACACCAGACTCAATACAAAAAAAGTCAAACATCTTGACACAAAGGAAAGTTAACGACGTCTAAGGTGAGGGTCTTCAATTACATGCAGCATGTTGAGGAACCGCATCGTAAAGTGCTGTCCGTGGTGCTGAATTTGATCAGCAGGTGTTGACATGTAAATGTTCCACTGACACTTGGACATATGATCATACTGTGAATAATCGGCAGCTATTTGGAGCCATTTCTCTCTAGTTGCCTTTTAATTGTAAGGCTTTCCTTTGTCTGGTGTGATAGTGATTTTAATATCTTTGTTGGTTGGACAAAAGAAGAAATTTGAAGACAACATATTGGGCTTTAGGAAACATTTTTCATAATTTTTTGAGAAAAATTGAGAATTGAGACTAACTAATAAACATTACTTGCAGTTCTATTTGTAAATCTTAGATATTTAGAGCAGAGAAATTAAAAACACTCACTTGTACACACGCAGTATTTTTACTTCTTGATCCCAGTGCCATTTACCAAACTAAGAACTAAAATTACCAATTTAGTATCATCAGTTCATCAAGAAAAGGATGTCATGAATCACTGATGACCATTACACATCCTGTTAAATTCAGCACAGTAGTTGGTCTTTCACCAATACATCATCAAATCAATCTCTGCCATCTGCAAAGTCAGGCTCTCAGCGGGAAATAGAAAGCTGTAAAGTTGACATGACTGACAGATTGTTGGCAGCACTCAACATCTGTATAATCTCAGTTAGATTTAACCGCCTTAGAGGGACATGCTGGCTGACTGAGTGTACAGGTCTTTCTTTTTTGCAGGGCTATTGCTATGCTGGTGCATCCCAAAAAGGAATTGTTTAAAAAAAAACACACACAGAGGTGCTAATGCATGATGGATCGACAATGGTGGACAAAATGAAGGAAGAAACGCAGAAGACTAAGATATCTAAAATCCGTAAGTGCATACCTTGGATGAGAGTCTGTAGTTCCAGTAATAACAGAGAAAGTGAGACGAGAAGAGAAGAGAAGAGAAGAGAAGAGAAGAGAAGAGAAGAGAAGAGAAGAGAAGAGAAGAGAAGAGAAGAGAAGAGGAGTGTATAAGAGGAGGCAGAGGCGGAGATATGGCTGTTGTCTGACAATGTGAAAAGGAAATTAAACAATGCTGAAACCAGACAGTAGACCTAGATTCTTGAAAGGTGAAATGCAGTAACACACGTAAGGTACAACTTATTTCATCCAAACACACAGAGATGTTTATCTAAAGGGTAAGCTCTAAATGATACAGGTAAAGAAATTACTAGATCGTATCTCTCAAAACAGCTGAGGGGAACTGGACTCAGCTAAAAACGATCTTCAAAAAAGAAAAAGGAAAAACTCTCGGGATAGGCAATCATGTATCTTCGATGGAGTTAATAGGGGTTTTTTTTACACAGGAGGTAATTTCACAGATGAACGCCTCTTCAATCGAAGAAGAACACCTACAGTAATCAGGAAAACTACTGTATTTCCATATTATACATTTTTACAACTGTTTTAAAAAGACAGGAGTGTTGTTTGACTGTCATTCACTCAGAGACACTTTCATCAATGAACTGACCATTTAAATGGCATATTATTTTAGATTTAGTGGGAAGGAATCCAAGCAGCAACACATATACACATCAAGTCTTAATTAAATCAACATTACCAAAAAAATTAGCACAAAAGAAGGAGATTTACATGAATATGATTGAACATGATGAGTCTGCTGGCAGCCAAACAGCTGATGAGTGAGCCAGTGATTGTGAAGCATGATGCTAATCAGCTAATGCAAGCATGACTTCGTTGCCATCTTTTATTTTTTAGGTGAACTTATTAATGTCTTGATGTCATTTATTTCAGAAATGGCCCAAGGGATTAATAATGACTGAAAAGCTAGTAGAAATGATGAAAAACACCTTAAAAAGAGAGCTGGATATTGAATTTCAATGTTGCTTTTGGTAATGACCAAAATCTGTCTGTAGCTCAGATTTCTACTCTTGTTTACGTGCTCTCTTCTTTAGATAGTTCATGATTTAAAATACATTTTTACATTTAATTTTGAATTTTTAAATTGAACATTTGAGAATTTTGGTTTCTTTTGCTGAATGAAAAAAAGTGTTTTGTAGAAAAACATTTCTCAAAATAAGCTATCAGAAAAAAGTATAATATGGTATCTGTATTCTTTAATCATATCGGCACTTGTATTGGAAGATTTAAAACGATAACAATAACCTCGATCAACAGGACAAGAATATAAGAGAAATGGTCCAACAGCTCTGAAAAAGGAGGGAGAGATATGAAGGAAAGGTTTTCTTTCCTTCTTTCGGACCTGCTCTGCTCAACTGGTGGGGTTTGGTCTGGGAAGGGGAGGAGACAGAGAAACGGGGGAGAGGGAGAGGGAGGGAAAGAGAAAACGGGGTGGGACAGACCCCCCCCCCCCCCCGGCACACACACACACACACACAAACACACACACACACACACGTACATGTGCAGTCACACATGCACGCACACATAAATGCACACAGTTCTTCAAAGCCAAGTGGTTTTCATAGACATCCAATTACACTAAGAGATGACATCTGGGGAGCTGCAGCAGATAAATAAGGTGAAAGGAAAGACAAGATTCAGTCACCTCAGAGAAACTCCAGATAACCAGAGAGAGCACTGCTGATAGAGATAGGGGAGAGGGAGAGGCAAAGGAAAGAGGGAGGGGGCCAAAGGAGAGGGAGCCACACACAGGAGGAAAGAAGAGAGGCAACGCACCGCTCCAGCGCTCAGACTCCGAGAGGCAAGGACGGAGGCGAGATAGGGAGCTCAGCTCACTGACAGACGCACAACAAGAGAGGGGAGAAAGACGAGAGCTCCCGGGCTCAGTTACACACTCAAGTAACTTCAAACCAGCTCCGACAAAACAAGAGAAACAAAGAGAGAGAAAAGAAGAGAAGAAAAGAAGAAAGTCTGGATTCTTTGACTCTTTATTTTTGTGGCCTGCCTTGCGTGGATTTCTCTGGACATTTTTCGAGAAGCAGCGTTAATCCTTCTTTTTTTTTTTTTTTTTACTTCCTGTTTTTATTTATTTATTTTGTCCTGAGCAGTTCAGCATCTTTTATCTCGACCTCCGCCGCCTCCTTGATATCCACCTCCCTGGACTGGAGAGGATAAATGGTTTGGGACATGTGTGTGGAGTAGATTTTAGCAGTGTATATGAATGAACTGATATTGTGTGTTTTTTGTCTTTGGATGCGAGAGTTTCGGTGTGTATTCAAACTTTAAAAAAGGGATTTTGAGCGTGTGTTGGTGTGTGTGTGTGTGTGTGTGTGTGTGTGTGTGGCAACCAGAAGTAAAGAGTGGCTGTCCTTGGGAGGAGAGGGAGGAGGAGGCGAGAGGTCTTTGAGGCGAGCCCCCAGTTGTTCCCATTGCGACGTGATCTGAGTTATGGATGTTGACGCATTCCTGCGGCGCTGCTGAGGAATAAACAGCACCGGGGACTACAGCAGAGACAGCCACAAAACTGCAGGCTTCACCACCACCAACAGCTGCATCTCCATCACCACGAATATTACCGATAAGTGTACATCTGCTACCACGAATCCTGCTCCGATCACATCTACTGCAGTCAGCTCAACCACCGCTACCAGCCATTCTACAGGTTTTAACGCCTACAGTCCCGGAGAGGTTGTGGGTCCCCAAACAGAGGAGGTTTGGTCGGTCAGTCAGGGGGGGTTTCTCCCACTCTCGTTCCCTCTCCCTGCACCCAGCTCAGCATGCCCCAGCCCCTGAGCACCTCCACAGCTCTGCCAGCTCCACTACCATGTGTAGATGGACAGTGACACAAGGTGCACCGGTCGCCTGGTTCTCCTCCTGCCCCTGCCGCAGACCTCCTTCACTTCTCCTCTCCCTCACCTTCCTCCTCCTGCTCGGAGCGTCCTCATCCTCGCCGCTCTCCGCTTTGTCGTCGGACTCTGACAAGAACCACAATGCACAAGGAGGGACCCCTCCTCACTTCTTCATCTCACGCCCACCACCTCCTTCCTCACCCGCACCGCTGCATGCATCCTCTGCGAGGTTGCCACGGGCGACCAATGTGTCATCGTCCTCCGCGACGGTCGTCGGGCGTCACGTGCGGAGCAGCTACAACCACCTACAAGGAGACGTGCGCCAGAGGAAACTGTTCTCCTACCAGAAATTCTTCCTTCGCATTGACAAGAAAGGAAAAGTTAATGGCACCAAAAGTGAGGACGATCCATACAGTAAGTCAACTAACTTTATATATTTTTATGTGTTTCATTAGTTCCTTACATTGTAAACAGCATCTAACCATGACGATGGCAACTTATGAGGATTTGAAAGCAATCTTGGATTTTTTTAGGCTTTTACTGGATACTGAAGATCATGTATTATTTATCAGGGCTTGACAGTATCCAATAAATCAAGCGTACCATTAGCTATTTTGTCGCCTCCTAGACTTCTTAGTTGCACTAGAAAAGGATGCAAAAAAAGCCGAACACAAAGGGTAATCCACTTTACTAAAAACGCACATATCCGTCAACGAGAAGACATCGGTAAAAGACGCACTGGTTGTCCCCTTCTCCGTCTCGTGTGTTTATCTGTGAAGAGAAATGTTTCTGTTTTCCCTCCCTGGGCAACAGTGCACAATAAGACAGGTGACTAGGCAAAGGAACAAATAACAGAGCTGCGTGCTTTTCAGCCTTTTCACCATGTGCAGAGGCAGGCATATTTGCCAGATTACAGAGAGTTTGGGAAAGGAGAGCATGACAGTAGGAGAGAGGGAGAGGAGGAGGAAAAATAAAATGAGTAAGCCAGGCAGATAGAAAGAGAGATGATCCACTGGAACCAATTAGAAATTGCCCAGAGAAAGTTCTTCCTCTTTGAGGAAATATCTAAAACACAGCTATTACCAAACCCCTGGGGAGAATTACAAGTACACTTACTCCTTGTTGCTATTGTGCCACAGCTATAATAGTGGCGGGCATATGCTAAGTATGAGGTTATACTTAGATGTAAAGTAATGATCATGGCATTCCTGCCCCTTTTTTCTAGTCGTGCTTTTTGCGGGCTGCGTGATTTTAACCTTTATTTATCCTAAGAAGGGTCACTGAGCACACATGCTCTTTTGTCAGCACCACTGAGCCTCACATTCACACAGTTACACTCTGTCACACATAGTATATCTCGTATATCGTCTTCCATTGCTGGGCACTGAGTAAGTCCACTGATAGGAGGCAGCTGGATGTACCTGAACTAGTTTTTGAGAGAATGCCTGAGTGAATGTGTAAGTGTAGAAAGAAAATAAATGTGCAGTGGATTAAACTGTTGATAATCTATAAATGCAACAATGCTTTAACGTTGTGGAATCTCTTCTAAAGATAATTCGAGTGAAGATGTGTATTAAGTTCATTAAAATAAAATAATGGTGAAACTTTGTTTTCAGTTACTTAAAAACCAAACTGTACCACAACAGCAGGGATAGTGTTAAAATATAAATACTTTTAATGACTTATAAGGGTTATCATAATTATTTATGACTGATCCAGAACAGAAAATCAGCTGTTATCATTCTGTAGCCCACATCTTTATCTTCTAGTTAAACACATCTGGAAGTTCTCCAGGGCGACCGGTCTTCGGGCCTCAGAGGAGCTGCGCCGCCTGAGGGCACATTGACAGTAGTTGTTGAGGGAGAACAGAACATTACTCCCACATTTACCTGCCCAGAGTTTCCCTGCCAGTTCACGGAATTAGATGGGAGACGTCCAAAACACGAGCTAATTTCTTAAAGATTATAAAACAGGCTCTCGCTGCTTTACGTCTACTGTATGTGTCGCAGCATGTCAAGCGTGTGTGTCTGGGAATGTAATCTTCATAAATGGATCTTTATCATTCGCACACCTTCATACACATGTCATAGGTTTGTATGCATCTGTCTGTGGGTCTGTGGTGCTGTACAAGCCTCTCCTGCTGAGAGCACACACACACACACACACACACACACGCACACACACACACACATGCACGCACACACAAGCTGGAGCACAGAGAGGCCAGTCTTGCACATGGCCTCCATATGGCAAAGCCCACTTTTATTAGGGCCGGGGCCAGTGTGAATATGTGTGTGCATGTGTGTGTGTGTGCATGCTTGCATGTGTGTGTATGTGTGTGTGCCACTCAGACACCAAGGCTCTGCCAGACATGGCTGAAGGAATTTCAATTAGCGTCTCTTCCTCCCTCCCCTTGCCTGCAGTCCTCTCTGACACACACATGCGCACACACACACACACACACAAACACCCACACACACACACACACACGCTTTTACACACATGCACGTAAAGAGCTCAACCATTAGGGTGCAACGTGTCACTAACTATAATGGCATCAGGTCATGGCATTAGAGGCACAATCCATCAATTTCAACAGTTCCTGCAACTTGATTGTAAGTAAGAACTTTCTGGAAGAAGAAAATCTAAAATATCAGGACTTGGCTGTGGAGGCCAAACTTTTAGGCCGTATTTTTGTCTTGGCAGCATATTAAGTAGGTATTTCATCAAGCCGTATCTACCTGACAGCAAGTGCAGATGTTTAACATGTTTCAGACAGTAAAAAACAGTGGGTGGAAACCGGAGAAATTTGACTGTGATGAAATAATCATTAAACTATGTGTGTGTCTGCTCACTATCATACTACATACATACTCTATTGTTACAGTATATGCATCCGTGCACAAGCTTGCATGTACAGCAGTTTGTATGCTAATGCACCACCCCCTGCTATTTATGCATGCGCTCTAAAATCAGCAGAGAACAAATTGTACCCTTTCTAACTAAACCAAACAGAACGTATTCACATTCCCCTCACTGAGAACATGGATGCGGTATTTGACATGTTAGACGTCATGTTTTTCACATGATCATTCGTGCTCTCAAGTTTGTTTGTCTGCGCACATCTGCAATAAGTTTCCAATAAGCTTATTTTTTAAATGCTACAGATTACAGCATTGTTATATAGCATTGTTAATTTATACTGTATAGGTGTAGAGCTGCACACAAACTTTTTGGCAAATAAGTTCTTTGATGCAAATTTCTGGCCTTTATATGCTTATTAAAAACACCTGGCTCCTTTGAGCAAAGCCACATAGCTTTCGTTATCTACTAAATATAACATACCAATATAATGTAATATTCCTACAAGGGCTTATTAGTCATAAAAACATACCGTTGCTTTAGGGAAGCATCAAATTGAAAACTAGTGATGCAGTAGATGATAGTGTGGCTATCATGGTCTAGTAGTCTGGTAATGTTCAGGAGGTCAGATTGCAAATGAGTGTCATTAGATGGTGTCAGAGGTGATGAAGAAGTTGTAGGTCCAGCTCCGGGGTCGAGCTTCTCCTCCACAGCCGAGCCTTTCTAATCATGTTGTCAGAGTTAGGGGCAGCGCATCACTCAAGGTTTAGGGTTTGTATTGTTAACATGCGCTCAGTAGTGCGTGACCATGTTTGTCCATTTGTATTCATGTGATCAGTGCCCATCTATCCATCTCACCTCATAAGGCCTTTCAAATAAGGCGTGCTAACAGTCTGAATATGGAAACCCTGCCGGGCTGCCATGCGATTAGCATTGATCCTTCCACTGACCATGAGCAACAAGACTCTCCTTGTTTTCTTCCCTCGCTGTTGTCCACGGACTGTCACATCTTGTTTACAAACAAACGAATAAAGCAATGAAACAAATGGACATGTGTTTGCAGTTGGACCGCAGACTTGCGGTAACGCGTCGCTCAATTAGTATTGAATGGTGCCAACTTGACTATAGCTGGAGCTTTGAATCTCGCTGCGGCCACCCGGATTGTAAAAGCTGCCACACATCCTTATTGTTAACATTTATCACAGCAGACACATTACCCACGAACATGAATGAATCCAACGCACAGCAATTTATGGATAGTCTAATACACTGGACATAATTCTGATTTAGTGAAGGTTTTCCATGTCCAGGCTAATTACACAGGTCTGCCCCCTCTGGTTTGACCCTTACCTATTGACCCGAGTCAGGAAGCTTTGGTAATGGAAAGGTCACCGCTACACATAGTGCATCACTTTGGGCTCTTCTGTGACTCTTTTAGCAATAGCAGTGTGGCTGGGGATGAAAAGTTCTTGTAGTTTGACTAATTTTGAGATGATTTTGGTGTGCAAGACTACAAAAAAATATAAATTTTTGATGGTCAAATGATATCTAAATTCTGCAGAAGAAAATGATTTTTCATACATAGCAAAAATCTCCATCTTACTAAAAACTTTTTTGGTTGATTACTGAGTATTAAATGCGGTGTTTTCTTACAATATATGTGTAAGAATCTGCCAATACATATCAACTTTTTTCAAGATTCAGTACCTTCAAACAAATATATGTTCAACGATACAAAAAAGATAACATTAAGCATCGCCATCATCAGATTTCTTTTTCATTAGCAGAATGTAGAACAAAGTTGTGTTCAAGAAACGTCTGAATAAGGTCGACCCAACAGTACTCTTTCTACTCTGCATTCATGAACTTCTAATAACCCAGCAGGGTTACAACGCTAAGCAACAATGTGACAAGTGTTTGCCCTTCTTGAATTTTTCAACATCTTCATGAAATTAGTCCCAGTCTTTTCACTTGCTGTTTCTGGATCTTTTTTTTGTTTTTTTCTTCCGTCTGCCTTACTCTTCATCCTCCTCTCTGCTCTTGTGGTTGATGAGTGTGTTTAGGTTTCTCATGGGAAAAGGTAACAGTGTGGCCCATAAAAATGAGTTATGAGGAGATATGGGATGTACCAGAGGTTAGTGTCAGAGTTGCTTTTCATTCAAAGTTACTTTGACATCTTCATGGACTCTTCTCTCCAGCAGTCGTAAATAAAAGCGGTGTGCAAATGCCACGAGCTACAAGCTTGTTCAGGAAATACTGAACCTATCATCCACTTCTC
The DNA here is from genome assembly GCF_963924715.1 of Thunnus thynnus. Taxonomy (NCBI): domain Eukaryota; kingdom Metazoa; phylum Chordata; class Actinopteri; order Scombriformes; family Scombridae; genus Thunnus; species Thunnus thynnus. Next base: position 16,928,832 of record NC_089535.1, read on the forward strand.
CAAAAGCTGCCACAGCCAAGTACAATTACATTCAGCTGTGCTCTGAAAACATACAATAAACCTATACTACCTGTGCACTCCCTCCTATGTTTGCTCCCTCTGATCTTTCTTCCTACTACACCAACGTAAATTTTGCTTATGGGTGTAACAAACAGGTGCTTTTTACTTCTTACGAGACCTCCTGATTGGGGCTGTGACGATATGAATTTTTTATTACCATGATGAAAAAGCAACAAATCCCTGCGGTTTACCGCTAATGCCAACCCCCCCCACACAGTCTTTTTTTATTGGTCTTTACAGTCCAAAAATAATTTTAATAAATAAAAAAGTCTGCATTTGACTGCTAAAACCTCCTCTAATGCTGAGCAGTGCACAGAGATGATCGCCGTGTTCATACACCAGCCTTTGTTAATATAAACACACAGGCCATTGCCTCGAGTCTTACCGGACAACGAAGCAATCCTGTCTGACCAGACGGTGGTTAGCCCGGCTAGCTCATGCAGCCACGTCTCGGCAAAGATGAGGACACAGCAGTTTGTCTTCTCTCTCTGGGAGGTCAGAAGTAGTCTTAGGTAGTCTAGTTTATTGTTGATGGAGCAGACATTGGTGAGGAAGATTGACAGGAGAGCTGGTCGACTGGGGTTAGCCATAGCGCTAATGCGACTTTTGTCACAGCCCTACTTCTGATTGGCTGGAAACAAAAATCATGGACGATCATTCGATCTAATCTAATCTACAGCCACAATTCAATGTATGGAGGAGCATGTTTTTCATTGAACATGGCACTCTTCATGGTGATGTTTTGTTAATAATCAGCAGGAGTCTGGATCAAATCATGTCAGTTCTGATTCATGACTCGTTTTACTGGAATCCACAGAGCAAATGCTGTCAATTTCCTGCAGAAATCTTACATAATATTGATTATAATCTTACCTAAGAGCGATGGTATTTTACTGTAGCTGACATATACTGTATCTTCGCCTCGTAGATTTAGAAATTACTTTATGGTTAATGGATCCAAGCCAAAGCACCAATAATGTCTTAACCTTTTGAGAAAGACGGATTAATGAGCCATTTACATGTATTTTACTGAATATTTAATGGCACTTTGCAGAAGTTATTACACAATCTTTGATGCCTGGAGCCTCAGCTGTTTAGTTTGGGACAATATTTAATCTGAGCCACAGAAATCATGCCCTTAAGGTCTAGAAAGAAAAGACTCTGAAACGTTCCCGCACTGAGAAAACCAGCATGTTCTGATGTGCAAATTACACTGTATTTTTGTTGTTGTTGAAGACTTACAGTTATTAAATGCAACAACGACAAGTTAATTTCTTTTAGTGAATCTAAAATAAGTTGTAAATGAAAAAAAGTCAAGTTGTTGCATTATCAGATATAATAAAAACAATATGATTTACGCAGCTTCTCTCTTCTCCCTGCCTTCGTCAGCACTATTCTCTTCTCATCTCACACACAGGGGTGAATCCAGAGGTCCAGATGTATGAGTACCCTTTGACCCCATTACTGCATGTACAGGGTCATTAAAGGAGCATGTGTGTGTTCAGGCTTTGGGTGTGTCAGGAATGTTGACGAGCATTGAAAATGATCACAAAAAAACCCTCCGGAGTTAACATTTCCCATCAAGATATTAAGATATTTCTTCATTGTTAAAGCGCAGTTTTTATACTTTTCAAAGCTGGGTGTTTTTGCCAAGAGTCGCCAAGGACAATGACAGGATTCGTCTCATTTTTCCATCACTGTTTACATTTTTCCTGTCATCACTGCTTGATATTTTCCCATCAATTTGCTCCCCTGTCCATTAATGTGTCAGCTACAACAGGACTGAAATAAGAGCCAGATTTCTGTAGGCAAACTGAGGCAGCCCTGCCACAAACCCCAAACGCTCAGGCACCACCTTAAACAAAAGTCTTTCAGCAGCAAATCATGTTTTTGAAACATCTTGCGCTGCTTTGGAGCAAATCGTCTCTCCGAAGAGAAAATAGCTCCAAACATCAAGAGTCGATTACTATTCACAAAGAATCTGAAGTTGGATGGGGGTTTTTTTGTTTTTTTTGTTTTGATGAACAGCCTTTTTCATTGTTTATGTTATGTGGAGGATTCTTGCAGAGTACGATCAGAAGAGAGGGAGGTAAAGAGATAGAGACAGGAGGAGATATTCTGATGTATTACTAATTCTGAGGTATTAACCAGATTTCCAAACTATCAAGCTTTAGCGTGAATCATCATTTTCATGTAACTGGTATGTAGTATACAAATCTTTTGAATTGATATAGTGTTTCTACTGACTGGCTCACTTTTCTCCCACTCCCTCTCTCACACTTGCTACGCACACACATTACACACTACCCTGTTCCTTAATGGAGCTACATTACCAAAAGTAACCCTATTGATTTCTGAATGACGTTGGCGTTAGTTTTGGCATTAAAAAAAATATTTTTTTTTGGCCTGGCAGGGGTTCTGGTGTACTTTAAAGAAACACTTTAGATGAATTTCTGAACACATGTAGGAGCATTGATTCATATTCTTGTTGTTTCATACGCTCATAGTGTCCATTTTTTACAATATGAGAAGCATTTACGCAGTTCTTGGCTCATCTCAGTGCTCTCTTGACAACAATCCAACTGTTTGGTGTTGTCTAAATAACAAATCATTACATTCGACAACAAACTGCTAAACAGAATCACAGAAATGGATTCACTTTGAAGTAAACAGTGATTTGATGGTTGTTTGCATAGTTTACAGTTAAGTCATAGAGAAAAACTGTGGTGTTGCTGACATAGCAAATGCTGCGTTTTCCAGTTCCTAATGATTTAATGTGTGATGTCAGTGACATAATGGAGTTCATTGGCAAAGTCGGAGGCAGTGTTACTTTGTTCTAGAGGTAATTCTATTTGGAAAAAAAAGATGAAAATCACATGAAAAAATAAAATAAAATCAATGTAAAATGTGAGACTCAGCTTATAAAAATGCAAGTGAAAATATTCTGTAGTTTCTCTTCTCTACTCTGAGCAGCCCATGACAGGACCTTTACTGTCAGTAAAGTGATTGTGCTATTTCTTTAGAAATTCAGTTTTTAAAGCTGAAGGATTTGGTCAATCAACAGAAAATTAATCTGTAAATATTTTGATGATCGATTAATAATTTAATTAATTAGAATACATTTTTCAATCTGAAGTACTGAACATTCACTGCTTCCAGCTTCACCAATGTGAGCATTTTCTGCTTTTGTATGTTTTATATCACTGAAAATTAAATATCTTTGGGATGTGGACTGTTGCTCAGACAAAACAACAACCTTTAAAGATGTGTATTTTTCACTATTTTCTGATGTTTAAGATACCAACTGATTAATCAAGGAAACAAACATCAAAATATTCTACAAATCGATAGTCTCAGCCCAACTCAATTCCTTAACAAACCTTTTAGAAAACGAAAAAAAAAAACAACTTTAACTGTATTGTAGCATAATTTTATCAGACTTTCTCTACTAGCAACAATACTGAAAAATGCACTGGAAGCCTAATACTGAAAGTGTCATTTTGGTGTTAACCTGGTGCATGTGAACAGGCAGATTTCATGACCTTTGAAGCAGTGGGAGGTGAAGAATCTGTGACAGATAACAGGGTTGCTTCCATGTAGACACCATGTGCTATAGGAACCCCCCCACCACCGAATACACACACACACACCTCATGTTCCTGCTCTCTGCTCTCACTCACCCCTAACCCTGCCCTACACACACACACACACACACACACACACGTTTGCAGAGCTATCCTTGCTAGGACATTGCCTTGACTTCGATTCACTGTGGACAGACTAACCCAAATCCTAAACCTAAACCTTAGCCAGGACCTCAGAAATGACGTTTTGCCTCATTAGGACCAGGCTTTGGTCCCCATGAGGACTACTGGTCCCGACAAGGTCGGTGTTTATACCAAAAAAGGTCCCCAAGAGGTAACTAAAAATACACACACATGTGTACACACACACACCATGAAAGTGAGGCTCTTAATGGAGTCATCAAAGGTAGAGCTGAGAGCTGAGAGTTGAGCCCAGAGAGGCATCTGGACAGCCTGGTCGTTTGAACAGAGCAGCCAGCAATGCCAGCTAATTACCCCGTGTGTGTATGTGTGTGTGTATGTGTGTGTGTGTGTGTGTGCGCGCACTATGAGTACGAACATAAATGCACGTTTAAGGCGAAACAAATAAAGTAATACAGAGAGAGAAAGATGCATGTGACAAACAAAATAATATTTGTACATGCCTGTGCATAATATTTGTGGTGTAAAATAACACGATTTCTAAAGCTTAAAGTCCAGCGCCAACAACTCAAACCACAACAGTTGGGCAACATCACACTGGCAGCTGAACTGTAAATGAAAAATGTGTGAAATGCAGACGACCGTCACAGCACATTGCCTGAAAACATAACTCCTGCCGTGTCAGGCCTGTGAAATGTTTTGACAGAAACTGGCAGCTTTGGCACTTTATCATGTTACAAAGTCAACTGTGTTAAAGGAATCACAATAACTCAGGTGGTAATGGTTTTTTTTTTCTCCTCTCCATCAAAATCACCATTAACATTACTGTGAATTTCTTTTGGTTTCCTCCCAGCTGCTCTTAAATGTGTGTGACATAACTTGCTGTGGTCTTGCTGTGCTCGGTAAACTGATCTCAAATTATGCGGATTGGAATGACCCGCGCAGACGAAACTTAACGCTATCTGTTGGCTAGGCGGAGAGACCTCTGGTATTATAAACAGAGGGATTTCACTCAGGTGATCCGTTTTGTTTGATTTTTGAATAATCTGGGTTTGTTTTTCTTTTCCTACCTTTGCCAGTTTTGAAATCACACACAGCTTGAACAGTGTGGTTTCGGCTATTTCAGTCCTACAAGAAAGAAAGTGATGTGAGTGTTCCTGTCAGGGAAGGAAATAAAACCATTATGGGGGCGAGAAAAAGTTAAATAATACAGTGAGTGCAGGTCAAATTGAACAATCCTACTAATGAAAAAAGTACTTGAGAAGAAACTAATTCAATGTAGTATGCAAAGGGCACATCGTATCTGTTTAATATGATTTATAACCCAGAAATTTAATATGTGCAAAACACATTTTGAAAACAAATCCGTTTACCAAAATTTCTATTTGTTTAAAAAAATAAAAAAAAATAAAAAAATTGGCCATACTGAAAATCAGAAACAGGCCTCTGTTTTTTCCATCTTTGGTCAAAAACCGTCAGCCCGGCGGGCTTTGATGTGGCCACTTAACACAGGATGATACTGTTGTCAACCACATCAGTCTAAACCAATACCTCAGTGCTCCTCAAAACACATAATATAGCCTACAGCAGTTTCTACTCCAACCCAATATCTTCGCCAGCACTCGCCAGCAAACTGCACAACCAAGACATGTTTGTTCTCTCTCAGGCTTCATAAAGAGCCGGAAATCTTCGACCAAACTCCAAAGAAAAATAATGCAAAGGAAATAGTTTAATCCTGTCAAAACCACGGGTGGCTTGAAAGCAGCCAAGAAGAGTCTTTCTGCATAAAAACCTTTGTGTGAATGCATTTTATTCATTGTTATTGTATTTGAATGACCAAATACAGGGAACATAGTTTTATGTATTCAATTCATATCTAATTTAAGTATATTCGTGGTCCATTTTTCCTTTCTGAATTCCTCTTTTTTTTTTTTTTCTTCTCTTTTGAGTCTCATGCGGTTGCATGGATGTACACTCATGTCACCATGAATATCAGACATCATCAGTCACTCTGTTGCCATAGTTTCAAAGAGAAAAATGATCTTGGTGTTTAGACCTTAACTGATGCAAATCAGATATTAAATCTTTTTTATTTTTAAAAAAAATATACAACAGGGGCATTTTTGTTTCATAAAAAAAAAAATAAAAAAAAAAAATCGCATCTCCAATGTCACATTTAAATTTAGAGTGAGAGAATTAGTTGTTGCAGAGAAACACAGGAACAGTCAGGGGGTTCATCCAAATATCTGAGCGCTGGACCTAGAATAAAAGAACCGAACCGTTCCCATTCATCTCACTGAGGGGAGTTCATGACACAAGCTAGTGACAATATTTCACAATAAAGAACGAGACCTCTCCGGGCTGCAGGCACGCAGTCGACCCACTCACAGCTGGTCACCGTGTCGAGGTCACAATGTGAACAACCGCAGTATAATCTTCAAAAAAGCCCCTGGATAAACAGTGGAAACATTTTCACAACCTCCCTTAACCTTTAGGTTCAGCTGGAGTCTCACTAACAGTGTTTCCAAAGAGGCCGGCTGGGGGTCGAGGGGAGGTCTGCATATGTGTGTGTTCCTCTGTGTGTGTGTGTGCGTGTTCCTGTTTGTATCTGTGAGCATTTTTGTATATGAGTGAGATTGTGCAAGTCTGCGTACGTTAGTTGTTACTCATGCGATCGTCTTCCTCAGTCTGCTGTTCAGAGCTGTAATTATTAAATATCTCAAAACTTACGATGAGTATTTTGTCCTAACTTGTGAGTGATGGTTACACTTTGAAGGAGGTACAAAGGCAAGTTATTACCCCAACTTTTATATTTATTAAAACTAATGGCTGTATTTTCTATGGTATAAGATCAAAAGTACATTCAAATCTGGTGGTGATGTTTTTCAAAAAAGTGAAACCAACCAACCAAATAACTCTACAGCAGGCCTCTCTGTATTCTTTCCAAATTGAGACCAATACTTAATCAAAAAACTGGACTTTCTGTGCCACTGAGCCTATTGTTACTGAATGCCAGTGTGTGTGTTATGAAGCTACAGCCTCACAAGATCTCAGTGACGACATGTCCCAAATTTCAGCCATGTTTAAAGACTGAAGTCTACCGTGTGGAGAGGGAGGAAAGTTGAAATTTTGACCAAGAGGGAAAACTTGAGAGGATTAGAGTACAAAGAGATTGATTTAAAGAGAATAATGGTGAGGACAAAAGGAGCATTGAGGGGAGGAGGGAAGAGAAAATAAAAGAGACTAGAGATGAAGCACAAAAAGATAAATCAGAGACAATAAGTGCAAAATGGAAACGCTGGGAATTTTAAAACAAGTCGAACGATCGCATCTCACTGCGCCCTCTTCTTCTGCGACTCTAATATCCACAGAACAGTACGGGATCGAAACGCGCTTGAATTTGCATTTTCTTTCGCCAGTATTCTCGAAATTCTGTCAAAATTAGTGGTAAATCTGGATGGAAACTTGGCTTGTGAGGTTGAGAAATTATACCACATACTAAGCAGAGGTTAGAAAGTTTAAGGGAACCAGACAACAAAGCAACAACAAACATCCACAGAATGTGGTGAGCATAACAGTCTCAAGACACCAGCACTCCTGACCTGCCAATACCACAAATAACCACTACTATTACTGAAGCTATAGATCAAAAAATGGTTTAAGTTTCCAAAAGCTGCTGTTGAGTTGCTGTATTCTGTATATCTGATTTGTATTGCACTTTTTAACAGGCAGATTTCTGGTCATGTTGTGGATTTGACAGTCACAGTGGAGTTGGGATTTGGCTATAAACTCATTAAATATGGTAGTGGTCTTTATGAAGTGGTTAATGAACAGTTTCTTACTGTTAGAGGGCCAGGTTGTGTTTATTTGTACTTGTGGCTCTGTCAGTGTTACAGTTTGGGTTTGACTGGCAAAGACCCATTTGGCTTGTTTTTATGAAAGTTGTAGTGTTGCCCTGTTACACACAGGTGTTTGCCCTTGGTAGTTTCTTCAAAAATGTTGATAGCGGAAAATGTCCATGCCTTTTATATTAAGTGAATCCTGTGTGCTATTTGTGCTTTGGGTCCTATTTTTTCCCCTTTACACTTAAAACATAAATTCATAATGAAGTTGTTGGGCTGTGATCCAGGGAAAACAGGGAGGAAGAAAACAGAGTTTTTCCTCTTCAGAAAAGGGAGAAAAATACACGAACAGGCTCAAGACATCAATATGACAAGGTGTTGAATGAGGAAAATTAGAGTAAAACAACAACAACAAAAAGCTTTAAGGGTAACGTAGATCTAGCACAAGCACTTTGAATCATTTGCTCAAGTGTGTATTTGCACATGCCTGTATCTGTGTGTGTGTTTTTATCACAAAAACCTGACCTGTGTTTTAGGCTCTGGTCCTGTTTTTCTCGGTCTTCTTGCCATAAACTCTGTTGCTGCAATCTAAGCCTTTTGTTGCAGCCTGGCCTTTTAACTCACAAGCAGACGGGCTGCTTCTGGTAACTGGTAAAGGGGGCCATAAAAGAACCCTGTGCTTTGGTTTCTGACAAACCACATCAAACAGGATGAGGGGAAAAGGGTTTGAACAGGTGGACCGGCCTCTAGCACAGCACAGACAGATCTTATTTTGACAGATCACAGCTTAGAAATGTCAGCTGTGGTGCAGCGAGATGGAACATTTTGAAGCTGATAGATCAGTGTTGTGTTGCGGTACAAGCGACTGCTTTTATGCGCATCTGTGTGAGTAATGGACTTAACAAAGCAAGCCAACATGATGCACTTGTGAGCTACAAAAATCTTCTTGAAGTTTAGACTTTTAACAACCTTTTAGTGACCAAATAAGGGAATTGAGAGGATGGATTAATGCCAGTACACCTCAGCCAAGGACTACATTTAACAGAAAAGAAAACCAAAACAGAAACAAAACATGAGGCCAAAAACAGTTAAAAATAAACCAACTGCAGACATACAGTACACACGGGAACACTGTCACTGCAAAAAAACATCACAGCTCATTTTTATACCCTTTTTTTTTATACATTTCCAAATACAAAAGTGTCTCTCATTTCTTTGAAATAACACTGAGAGACAGACTGGGAGACAACAGTAAAGTTCAACTTTCAGGGCAGTTAGTGGGTCGATACTCTCAGTCGTCTCCATCTGAAGTTACAACAAGGCTCCCTGAGTCTCGTCCACTCATCACACCAGGTTGTTGGGATGTTGCAAATCTTTATCTGAGTGAGGGCAGCAAATGGCATCAGGTGGACAGACAGGTAGACGTCATATGAGATTTAAAGTTTAAAGAACAAAAATGGGAGTCATTTGCTTGATCTCTCACACTATTTATTGTTTCCTTGCTTTTCCTGGTCTTCAGGATTTATTTGACTTCCTCCTTAACAACCTTGGGGAAAATATGACCATGTGTGACTCTAGAAAGAAAAAATAATTAACAATAATTAACTGTTCTGGATATTTGCCTCAAGTCATGTTTGGTAACCTGACCACTATGACTAATTCACTTTCTATGGAGGAAACAGGCTGATTAAATGGATTTTCAGCAATGCTGCTTGGCATAAGGTTGTCCGTTCATTATTTGAACAAGAATCTGACACTTTGAAAGCTCAAGAATGACAATGATACCCCTTTAGAGAGATCTGGGTAGACTTTTCCTGTTTCTCCCTCCATCCTCCCTACTATTCCTGCAACCAGGCTCCACTTCCTACTGGCCCCTGTTAGCTAATCCTCTCAAACCCCTGATAGTTTTATGGCTTGGTGTAACTGACTTTAGGATGAGAGAAGAAAGGGCCGGAGACCACAGCTTAAACCAGTAATTGGTTCAGGCTTGAAAACTGATACGGACGCCTTGACCTCTTGCCAAACTGGCAGCCAGAAAGCCTCTCTCCGTCCTGTCCGTGTGCCTGCCTGCCTGCCTGCCTGCGCTCCCCTGGTCAGAAAAACAAACATAGAGCGGAGAAATGTTTTTTCCTGGCTTACACCTCGGTCCCAGGGCATGCAGCCCACAAGCTAACCAGCAAATGAACAGGGGGCAAGAGGCCGGTCTGAGGTCTGACTGTCACATAGTGAGGCAGAGAGAGAGAGAGAGAGAGAGAGAGAGAGAGAGAGAGAGGGGAGGGAGACGAGACTGGGGCTCACTTGTGAGGAAGAAACTGAGATGATTCAGGTTTCTCCTACAGCATTTTAAGGTTTATAAGCTATTTTGAAAAATTACAGAACCCGAGATGCACCTTTTTTTTACATTTTAAACTAATATTTTTACAGTCAAATACCTGCTTTTGTGGTGTTTTAGATCCCACAATCTCTCAACTTTGTTAAGAAAATATGACTTACACTCACAAGAAACAATTAAGTCTATAAACTTCAGAGCAAACGCAGAAAGAATCTGTCAATTAATCGATTAGTCAACGGACAAAAAAATGATCAATGTTCAAGTATGAGGATTTTTTTCCTTTTCTCTTTTTTTTCACTTGTCTTTGGGTTTTGTACTGACGCTCGAATAAAACAAGCTATTTGAAGACTGGAAAAATTGTGATATAGCTTAATAATGACAACAAACATTAGTTGTAGCCCTATTTATGTTATGATCATCAAACCCAGCAAATGTGAGCAGCTTAAAGTTTTGACATCTGTCTCTCTCTGTCCCTGCTGCACCAGGTATTTTGGAGATCAAGTCAGTGGATGTGGGAGTTGTGGCCATCAGGGGCCTCAGCAGTAACTACTACCTGGCAATCAGCAAGAGGGGAGACCTATACGGAGCGGTGAGTAGTTGTTTCAGAACCTTTTAGAACCGTTATGTGCTCATCCATTCATCAATCCTAATGAACCAAAGATACACTTTTCTCTCTAAACCTGTGACTCTGCAGTTTTGAATTTTCTTGAATGCTTTTTTTTTTTTTAAAAAAAAAAAACAACAGACAAGGCAGCAAAGACTCTTTTCCAGAAATACATAGGAACCACAGTTAGTCGACGTGAGCTCTCCTCTCTGCTACCTATCTCTCCTCTCCATTCAGGAACAGGAAACACAATCCTTCAGTTTCTCTATTCTGCTTCAGTCCCTCTGGGGGAGAGCAGCCCTTGTTTCATCTGTTTTCTCTCTTTCTCTCTCTCTCTCTCCTTTTCTTCATCTCATTCTCTCCCTTCCTTTTTTCTCTTTTTTCCTTTACTTTGAAAGACCTAACTTTCAGCGTGTCTCTCTGGGAGCCACACCACAGATGAAATGACACACGGTAGAAAGAAAGAGGCATTCTGTTGCATGGCCTGAAACTGAATTCCCATGACGTCTTCTGCTCGGTGCAACACAAGCCACAGTAACACGGCGCTGAAGGGCTGGCATTCGATTACACTTGATGGGTTTACACAGTGACTTCTTTATCCAGTGATAATCAAATGAAATCATTGTTTCATTATATTGCCAGATCAATACATGTAAGTGACAAAGAGGATTATGATCGCCTTAAGGCTTTACTGGGATTCAATTTATATAGAATTATCAAGGAAAACAAATTCGCAGTGCGGTCTGTGATGTAAGATTTTATTTTTAATAGTTTCTTCTGTATTAAATGTGTAGATTTTCTTGCTTTTAACATCAGCCCACTAAGCCAGTTTGTAAAACGATACTGACATTATTATTTCTCATGATTCATTACCATAATTTGATGTCACTTATGATTACAGTTTCTTTTTTTTTTTAATCCCCTTCTCTAATCATTTAATTGAAAGGCAGCCAGCACACACACACACATACACACACACACACACACATACACACACACACACGCACACAGTTTGGTTGTACCCAGAGACCAGCATTAGTTAAAAAACTGCACAGTGTCTGTAAAATATTCTCATTTTGCTTTGGGAACATTCAGTTTTACTTCTGGAACCAATTTGAACAGCTGTGGCTAGATACAGAGAGAGAGAGAGAGAGTTATACTGTGCATGTGTGTGTGTGTGTGTGTGTGTGTGTGTGTGTGTGTGTGTGTGTGTGTGTGTGTGTTGTGCGTTCGGGGCAAGTACATTTTTGCTTGTGAATATCAACTGCATCCAGTTAACTGACTGTTTAAGTGACATTCGCCTGAAGCACAAGGGCAGCTTCCAGTAAACTGACAAATGTTACTCTCTCAGATCATTTTCTCTTCATTTACCAGTGGGTGGTCACTGCGGTAATGTAAGCCACAAACATGGTGTCACGATGCTCTTTGCTGGCAACAAACCTGAATCTTTAAGAAATCAGATCTCATGCTAACCTCTCTGCCCCCCCCCACCACCACCACCACCTCCACCACCCCACCCCCCACATCCCTCCAGCGCCCCCTCAGTCATCCAGTCCACTGACAAACAAACATCTACAATAATTTCATGTCCAGCCTTTTACAATTGGCCTTGATTACACTGGGGATTACTCTTAAGCAATAGTCGACCATTTGTTGATCTATGTTGTTACAAGAATATCGACATGTTGCTGTGCTCAGACAAGGTCCAGAAAAAGAAAGAACATTAATAAAAATGAAAATAACAAAAAGCAACAGCAGTGACAAAGTCTGAGATGTGACTGTAATTTTCCAGTAATACAAATCACTTACAGCTACTAATGATGGTAAAAAAGAAACTGATGGTAATGAAACTGAAAGATTATGAAGATGAACTGAGGACAAGATGACAAGACCAGGCTCCATTAAAAGAGTGACTCATTCCAATATGAAACCATCTATTGACATGATTTATGCACTTACAAGAGCAGTAAGTCAACCAGGTTAATAAAACATACAGCGATTAAGCAAACACAGCTGTACAGCCTCATGACTTGTTAATTAGTTATTCAAAAAGGGAAAAATACAAACCCTGAGATATCCACAGATCTCATGCAGCATCATCCAAGTCCTGATATTGTTCCATATTTATATCTGTCTTCATAAACCTGCTTTCAAAAGCATTAAAACTCTAACTTTACATTATTTTCGTTATTGATTTTGACATTTAATGATTCATCTGACAAATTTCTTCTTCAAAAACTTCAAAAACACAAATCATTTAGTCTATGAAATGTCAGAAAATAGTGACAAATGCTTGCTCATGGGGGAATTGTTAAGTCTCTCTAAATTAAAGAGTAAAGTCTAGACCTGCTCTAAGTGAAAAGTGCCTTGAGATAACTTTTGTTATGATTTGGTGCTATATTAATATAATTAATAAAAATGTCCTTAAGCTCAAGGTGATGCCATCAGATTTCTTGCTTTGTTCAATCAACAACCTGAAACCTGAAAGATATTCCGTTTACAATCAAAAAATCCTATATGCTTCGAATATAAATTGTGCCTGACATGTTTTTTCCACAAAAAATGTTCAGTTGTTAAAAATCATCTTAAAATGACATCTCCTTCTTCTCCCTCATTGAAAAATATTTACATATTTTTCGTTTGAAACGTCTATGCTCAGTGTTGTGTGCGCTGGAGGCTTCAAGTTTCCACATCACACGTGTAAAGTTGCATACTGGACTACAATTGGCTTCTAGCTAGTTGTGATGTCACAAATCACAGCGTTGGTACCCTTCAACTCAGATTTAAGGTGAGCACAGAGAAACTTTCCCCCTTCAGCAGATGAATGTGAAAACAGCCTTCTAGTGTCAAACTCTGCAAATATATCTGAAGAAACAAGAATAAAAACACAATTTTGACTGGAGGGTGACTTTGAACAATTCATTTATTATCAAAATAGTGACAGATGAATGTTCCGTCTGACAGATTGACTAACTGATTAAATCAACTATGGTCCCATAGCATGTATCTCTGTTCAAGCTGAACCTCAGTCACACAGTCAGCATCACATGATAGCAGAGTGGAAAGTTTCAAATCACTGTCTATTTAGAGTTGGCTCTCTTATAAGCAGGAAATGCATCAAAAAAATTGAAGATCTTCTGAAATCTTTGTCTCTTTGTTCTGATTTATTTTTGCATATCTCTCATTTACACGTCTTCTTCCTCTCTCTCTGCAGAGGGACTTTGGTCCGGACTGTCGTCTAATTGAACGCATCGAGGAGAACAAGTACAACACCTACGCTTCAGCGGAGTGGCGCAACAAGAAGAAGCACATGTTTGTGGGACTCAATGCCAATGGCAAGCCAATGAAGGGGAAGAAAACACGGAGGAAAAACACAGCCACTCACTTCCTGCCCATTGTGGTACAACCGCGATGATTGGACATATCAGCCATGGGAGATCTCTGCAGACAGCAGGGCATCAGACATTATTGAAGTGACAGTGATGGCTACATTGGACAGATCTGAATCAGATCTGAATGATGCACTGAGGAGGAAAAGAATGGAAACCTATAGACATTTTACTCTGTTGGATAAAGACATTTCTATTTTTAAAGAAAGAAATAAGATATATTGGTATACAATGTATATATTATTTTCTGTTTTAAATTATAAAGTACATTGGCACAGTAGAAAATATGAAAAGAAATGACTTCTGTGCCAAAATGTGATTAGTAACTCACATTTCTAGATTTGTGTCCAAGTGAAACGCTTGACTGGGAAGTAAATGTAATAAATAAATGGCAAAATGTGTAAGAGGAAAATGAAGAGGAAGGAGGAGGAAGTATTGACAGAAAGCCGACTGACAGGAAAGGAGAAGAAAAGACGAGAAGAGCGGAAAATGAAAATGATGAGGGAGAGTCAAGAAAGTACCAACACAACAGCAAGTCTAACACTATCATGTTTTTTTTCTTTAAATTTATTTATTTTGTGTAATATTTAACAAAAAAGAACAAAAACACAAAAAGGACAAATTCTTGTCTTTTTACCATTTATGCTTCTCTTTTTTGAATACTAATCATTTAAACCTGAATAAATATAAAAAATATATTTGTCTTTAACTTGTTTGACTGACTTTGAATTCTTTTTAGATATTTTTATGGTTCAGTTATTGGTTGCTTTATTGTAAATATACCACAAATAGATAGAAATAAATGGATAAATAAAACATTCAAGGGAACTCTTCAGTTGACACAGATAATTTATTTACTGTATTTTTTTTTACCACCATGCAAAGTGCTGGGAATCACAGTAATAAACATCATGTGACAATGTTACACTGCAGTAAACTGTACAAAACTGATTACATGAGTACAATACATGCAGTAGTTAGATTCCACTTTAAATGTATTTAATTGTAATTACACAAATTTTATTTGATATTGATTATTTGACTAAATAATCTTAACTAAAGGTGTATTCACTGGCTTTTTCCAGAGCTTTCAACAACTTCTTGCAGTCTGCTCAGCGTTCCTTGATGGAACATACGGCATCTGCTGACGAAAACTGTTAGATGTAGTTAAAAGCTCTGGAAAAGCCAGTAAGTGAACCTTGAGTTAAAGGACCACTTTGTCCATTTTCAACATTTTTTTTCTATCCGAATTAATATAGTAGTGTGAAAAACAACAACAGTTGTGTTTAATGTTTTCTGTGTCTCTGCAAAATCTGGTAGTTGGGGGCAAGGAGGAACTTCAGACTTCAGGTAGTGGTGCCTTCTAGGACGGTCAAACGTGGGTCTCTCAAAACACTCCGCCTACCATGTTACACTAGCGATAGGGAAACACAGACACTAAAATATCATACTATTAAATACTTTAAAATATCACCACATCTGGTAGAAAACTAGTTTCATGATACGAGGCTGAATATCGTGCTGTTGAATCAGATACGACACAGGAAGAACCAACCGCCAGACTGGAGCTATGTTACAAAGAGGCGCCTGCAGCCAGACAGGCGGCTGCACCATCGACCGGTGCAGAGAGAACCGAGACAGAACAGAAAACTCTGCACTGCAACAAACTTTGTGGTGCTTTGGTAAACCTGACTTTGTTTTCTGACAGAATATTATATCGGACTTTAACTCTGAATACAGAACAACAGTGACTGTGTTGCATGTAACGAGGCTGCATCCAAGCCTTGACCACGATCTGGTCCGGCTCCTTGTCCAAAACGATAAAAGAAACAGTATTTGGTTACAGTTTTTCACCCCATCATCAAAAAGTTGAAATGGAGACGGCCGAATCGGAGGCTTTTGACTGTCCACCGGCAACTCTGGCAGCATTCAGGCTTGTGTAACGTTACAGCTTTTGGTAAGTTTGCATTGATCAACATAACTAACTCCAGTGTGACGTTTCATTTTATGATCTTTGCATACCAGTAAGATATATCCAGACTCGATGAAGAAAAAAAATGTGTAAATGAAAATAAGCCTCAGTAAAGAGAGATGCTGGCTGTAAACACACCGTCAGTAGAGTCAGTCGGTCTGAATGGACAGGAAGCACGCATGCATTCTGGTTAGTGTGGGATTCTACAGCCTTTTTCTCAGTTTTCTCCTGTCAAAGGGCACCAATTTCAAAAATAATTGCACATTTCTATTACATAGGTGACCTAGTTTTAAGAAATCATTTTATTCACAGCGGTGAATTTACCCTTTAAGATAATTTTTCTAACTGCTATTTCAAAAGGTCAAAAATGGACTTTCATGCTCAAAATTTCAAACTATTTGGCAACTCTACAGCATTAGAATCCTTTCTTCTAAGTAAACCTTTATCTAAGTAAACAAGGTCTATAACAAACTGTGAATAAGTGTTTGGATTAGTTTTAAAACCAAGACGTGAATCACAAATCTGCAAGAGATTAAACTTTTGAAAGAAGCCCAGCAGACAACCTGGTTAATGAGTTCAGGGGTTTTCATTTCTCTGTGCAAAAAACAGCTCCCCTTACAAGTACACATGGCAAACATGGCTTCCTGGAGGATAAACACTGTCTTTTATGTGATAACAACAAAGACAAAACAGGCTTTTAGAAATGGCCGACACACACGCACACACTCACGCACACACACAGACACTTGGGCGGCTGGGTAAAGAGGTGTGTGCATCAGTGTGGTCTAGCAGCTGGGGAAAAGCCTCCGCCTTGACCTTACTTGTCTGAAAACCTGTTGCTGTGCCCCTCGAGACAGAAAGACACATGGAGCGGGGCATATGGTATAACGTAAATATCACTCCCTTGTTTATCACCTGATTCTAATTAACTATGATGTCATGTTTTCTTTATTCATCTCTCACTTTCCCTCTCTTTTTCTTTAACTCGTTCTCTTGTGTTTTTGCCGTCCGGGTCCTGCGATTTCTCTCTGTGCCGCATTTACGTTCGCACTTTTTTTTCCCCCCTCTTTCTCCAAACTTTTGTCATGTCTTGGTAAAGTTCAGACAGATTCCATCAATTAGCGGGATCAGACCCGGAGCAAGGTTATCACACAAACACACACACAGCCTTCGCTCTGCCCAGGGCTGCAGCAGTTGTAATTTGTTCATTGCATCCATCACTTTCAACTCTCTGCCATCTGTTCCCCTGTGTGTCTCTCTGTGTGTGTAAGTTAATTTCCGAGTATGATGAAATCCACCAGACTCGGTTCATCCCCGCTGTGTTTATTGCAATACAGTCCTAGATTCTCTTTTTGTGCTCAGGAATCCTCAGTGTCTAACACTCATGTCAAAACGTGAGTAAGCATCAGTGGGAGATTCAAATTTCCTTTCATCCTCCCAGGGCATCTAGTCCTTTGTTTATATGATTACTTGGGTGTTCTGTAAACGACATATCAAGTACAATTACTCTGAAATGTGTTCAAGACACTGATCCCCTCCTCCTCCTCTCACCCCCCCCCCTTCTCCCTCCCTCATAAAGTTCAAGGGCTGGCATTCCTGAGCCAAGATGTCCTTATTATTTGGTGGTACAACTTCATAGATCTACATATGTAAAACTTCCCGTTTAAGTCCGCATTAGAACACGGAAATTTGGACGATATTTGAGACGACTAAGTCCACTTGTTCATTCAACGGACTTGGAATCGAGTCTGCAAATATATCAAGTGTACTGTAGACCTCTTGGAATAGTTCGATGTAGTTTTATTGCAACTTTAACATGACTTAATGTGGTCTTGCCTTTAACCGTAATGCATTACAAGGCCAGACTTAAAAAGCAGGGCATTTATTCAAGACAGATGTTTCACACTGATTATCAACCCGAGTGACATCTGAGTTAGTCTGTTCAGCGGCACCGAGCCACGCATCATTTCTCCCATTTCTACAGTGTGCCTAACATGTTTCTAAAAACTGTTTGCCAATGTCATTTTTTCATGTTGTGCTTGGGTATGTTTGGTTAGTGTTTGGTTTGTTGAGGCATGTGGCGAGGCTCAGTATGCGGTTTCTGTTTTGACTACATCAGGATCTATCGGACCTGTGTCGGACCTCAAATGAAACGTACACCATCGGCTTCACACGTTCACAGCTCCTCTGTTTGCTCAGAGAGTCTTGTGGCCGTGCGACGTGACCGCAGCAGCAGCTGTGAATATTTTACATCCTGGGGAGAAGAGAGAGAGAGAGAGAGAGAGACAGAGAAGGGGATAGAGAGAGAGAGAGAGAGAGAGAGAGAGGGTTGTAAGCTTTGAATCAGAGAAAGACGTGTGGGTTTGGAGGAGAGGTGAATAACTGAAAAGAACCACAGTCCTGGGGGCATTTACGGCAGTCGGGGGTGGGAGGGGGGGGTTGGGTGAGGTGGGGGGTGTTTGCTGAGAGGGCAGCAGCGTGGATGGGATGCCAAAGGGTGAGGAGGGGGGGGGGGTGAGTGGTTGAGAGGAAGAAGGGGTGATGGGGGCGATTAAAGAACTTGCCAGAAAATTTGGGGTTGGAGGGTGGGGGTGGTTTGAGGGTTATTTGCAGATGTAAAGAGGGTTGGAGGGGTGGGGGTGGGGGGGGGGGGGGGGGGGGTGGGGTGGGGGGGGGCAAAGGGGCTTGGGGGCAATCATTGGAAGCAGACCAAGGGAGTTCCTGGAACCCAGGAGGTGAACCAGGAGCTCTCCTCCTCCTCCTCCTACACTAATGTGCAGCTCCTTTTTACTTAACTTCTTTTTCACCGTTTAGTCTTCTATATTTCACCTGCTTGTCATTGTCTTTATTGTCGTTACTGATACAGCACACCTTTACCTCAAGTGTATTAAATCTGAATTAATCAATATTTTGCATATTAACAATAAAAACAATAAAGCAAATGATTATGTGTAAAGTAAAAGTGGTTGCTTGTACCAAGAAACTCAGTCTCAGCGCTGCCACCAAAAAGTCAATGTAAAGATGAGATTAGACAGAAATTCGCCCAGGGTGGCGCAAATTGTCAGGAAAACATGTCTGTGCGAGTTGAAAATGTTTCAACGGAAATTTGATGTGTATAGCTTATTAAATGTACAGAGTCGAGAGTAAAAAGGAGACTGGAGGGAAATTACACAAGAATTTCTGGTGAATTCGGAGTTCAGTCAGAAGCTGAGCTCAACACAAACACGAAGGTGGTGATTAAAACGGAGCTAAAATGAGTCATTCACACATAGAAAAACTTTTCTTTTGAGTGGTTTACTAGAATGAAACAATAGTAATCATTGTGTCAGCTGTTGAGCACATACATTATGTGCTAGTGGAAGCACTTATCTCAAAAAATCTGGCTCGGTGTGCCACCCAATAGAGGAAATGAGGAGAAGATGTTCATTTTGAGATGCTTGTGTCCATAAAAACAATTGTACTTTTTATTGTCATTAGATAATATATATATAAATTATATGTTTATATGCTTAGTACTGTTTAGTCATGGTTTTTAATTTCTTACAAATGACAGTGTTATTTTACATTATAACATGTCTTTGTTTAAAAGCAGGTCAAAATCTCTAAAACGATGAGTTACAGGCTTCTCAGTCTAAACTGAAGATCTGTTCTTTTCTCTTTAGCAAGGTGTCAGCAGACTTAAACGGCTTGAAGTTTAAATATAGAAATAAGAATCATGGCATCTCATTTGTAAACGTGCTTACACACACACACAGACACACACACACTGTCACATCAGGTAGTTCATCCCCTGCCTGTTTTCCGTCTCCCTCTCTGTTCTGGTTCAGAGGCGACCTGTACCTGGAGCGCAGCCGTAGCTCCAGCTCCGTCTTCACATCTCCTGAGGGCTTCAAGTTTCCTGCAACAGGTGGCTCAAACATTTGCCTTGGCCTGCACTGAGGTGAGGCCTCTGTTTATCGATTCGGAAAGAGTGAGGAGAGAGTTAGGAGAGGGAGGGAGAGACAGAGAGAGAAAAAAAAAAACGATAAAGTGAAAGCACGTCGGCAGCAGAGAGAAATACTCAGGGAAAGTCACCCTGACACAAAGGTCCTAAAATATGAGTCACTCAAGTAGAGTGTGTTTCATCTTAATGCATTTGCTACATGGAGATAAAAACAAGAATGTAAACATGTATTTTGTACTAATATTTTAGTCAAGGCTTTGATAAACCTATGAAACATTTTCCAGAGCCTGAGCCAGAGCAGAGCCAAACCCCCAAAATTAGTCTCCTCTCTCCTCCTCTCCAACAGCATTTTCTCTCATCTCTCATATCTGCCTCACTTAATTCATTTTGTTTCTCCTTTCTCCCCTCTTGCTCTGCTTTACCTCTCCTCTCCTTTCCTCACCTTTACTCCTCCACCCTCCTTCACCCCCCTCCCTACTCTCTAGAGAAATATGCTTGCAGTCTAAATGAAAATATATTTGTTGTTTTTGTTGGCCTCCTTTCCTCTAACTCCACTGGCGTGATTTAGCCTTAGACCCAGGGTCGCTGGAAGCGGCTATGGCAGCAGAAAGCCTCTATTAGTCCTTGATCACTGGCTGCCTGACAGCAGAGTCAACATGCAGAGTATTAGAGCCTGACATGGGATCAAATAAAGACTAATTTATTGGGTGCCTGTATATAGTAAAACCACATTAACCATTCCCTTTCCTGGTTTTGTTTTTTAATAATTAAATTAGCTAAAATGAATAAATGGAACAACTAAATGAGCAAAAGGGGCAAATACTTTTACTGTAACAAAAGACAACCAAGGAAGAAAAATGTTTTTATTATACTAATGTTAAACATAGATATGGAGACGAGAGTGGACACAGTGAAATATATCGTACATATCGTCTACCAGAGATGAGGATTATTGCGTTGTTGTGATTCATAACTAGTATGAGCATTAACAACAGAGGATTTGACACCCAACAGATTTTAAATCCTTTTTTGTGAATATCATACTGGTTTAATTTAAGGGCAACATGACTGCCAACCAGATCCCCCCCGAAGGCATTAGCTGATTTAAAAGAGGATTTGGTTGAATGTCATGTTTACATCAAAGGGTAAAGATTTTGATACAAAGCACTAGACACTGTTATGATACAGAATGCCTTTAACATCTGTTATTGATTCATGAGGATTTTCATGTAGGAAAGTGTCATCAAACTAAAAATCTCACTCTCCTTGAGGGCTTTTTTTTTTTTCTAATTGCACAGACCTCCAAACTTGATGTAAAGCTCTTTGTAGGATGAAAACATCACCGCTGTGAAAAAAATGTACCTCATACTCACAAAGTGATGATGACAAGGTTATACAAGGTCATTGTATTGGCGGTAATGCCTTTGTTTCATCAGTACAACAGTATCTAGACTCACAAGTCAGTCTCTAAACACTTCGCTCAACTAGACACTGAGGACGATCTCCCAGCTTTTGTTGTTAAAACTGGGTGGAAACAATTAGAGTTTTAAAAAAACACGCATTGCAGAACCAATCCAAAGTCTTTAGGGCGGCCCTTCATATTGGGGCGGTGACATGCAGTTCACTATGGAGGAGAAGAGGGGGGAAAGCATAAATTCATGGTAAGGCGTGTCCTTGACAAAATGTAAGAGGCGTAGGTTTGTTAATGGCCACCGTTTGAGCAGCTACCGTGCATTTAGAAATCCCAAGACGATCAGGAGGCGGCGAAATCTCTGATTGTCTGGTATCGCAAGACTACACCGTATCAAACAAAGAGAACTCGAGTGCATCTTCACGTTCCAAACAATTTTCTTCCCTCCACCGAAGTTTATCATTTCAAGGCTGTATGTTTGGTAGCTGCAGGGTATCTCAGAAGTTGGTTAAATATTAGACTATGAGCCAAGGAAAAGCTGATTCATTTAGGGCAGAAATAGCGCTACCACATAGTCACTTATGACGCATTATGTTTTCATTCATAACAAGTGAACAGTGAGACACAGAAGCAAAATTTTGCTTTTCTTAGATTCCACGGTTCAACATATCTATTCATGTAGGCCACGCCCATTTCCACCACCAAAGATTTTCTGGTACTTTTTTTTTTTTTTTTTTTTTTTTAAAAAAAAAAAAAAACACACATTTTATTTTCTACAAATATTTTGCCATCTTTTTCAAATTTGCTACATCACATATTTGGACGACCGTGAAAATTGTTTTTATATACTGTACAATTCCCTATAATTTCTCGTAGGTGCGGATTAAATAAGATAAAACAACATAACCTTTACTGATCCTTGGGGGGAAAATTGAGGTGTTACAGCAGCAGCTTATGGGTACGAACATGAGCAGAGCAGAACAATACAGCTATACAATCTGAATTTTAGTGCAAGTGTAATTGAAGTGCAAAGCCAATGAACTAATGGAACACTATGTTACTCTGGGCTGAACAGGTGAACCCACGTGCAGACTCAGACAGACTGGTAACAGTTAACAAAAGCGCAGGGGATAGGTGGGAGGAAGAGCTGGCTGGAGGTTCGGGCTGACTGAAGGCTGGCAGGTGTGCAGAGCTGAGGGATCCAAGACGGGGGCGGACAGGCAGGCAGGGCAGACAAACCGAACACGGAATTACTGGCAGGTCAGGCAACAAGGCAGGCAAGGCAAACAGGCCGAATGCACAAGACAAAAATGGCTAGAAGCGTGCCAACAGGACAAACAGAGGCTAGGAACTTGTTTGGCAACAATCCAGCACTGACTGGTAGACTGAGCAGGGTATTTGTAGCAGGTAGTGATGACTAGATTCATGGCAGCTGTGCAGGTCCAGGATGAGCAGCAGGTGTGGAGGGAGAGAGACGCCGAGCACAGACACGCCCACGCCACACACACACACACATACAGAGACAGACAGACTGGGAGGCAGAGAGAAAACATCAGGAAGATACAAGGGCTTGGCTGGGATTGTGACACACTAGTTAGTTGGCATAAATTGCCATAATTCTTGAGCAAATCCATGCAATTGCAACCACGTTTCAATGACACATGTACACATTAACTCAGATTTATTCTGCAAAATTTCATGCTGTTTTTTTCCATAGAAGTGCATTTTCAGAAACATGGCGACTTTAAATGGGCATAAATTCGCCATGATTATGATTTGCTTAATTATGGACAATTAGTCATGGAACAAGGCGCTAATATCCAAAAGTTTTCTCTGATAATAAAAATGATCTATCACTGAATATTTTGATGCAGATCGAAATAAATAACTTCTAAACATTTTGTATAATACGACTACAATTATGTATTAACTAGACTTGCTGGAAATATGCATTCTCTGAGTCCTTTGTAGTTCTTTGCTTGTTTGTTTTCTTGACATTTTGCCTTAGCACATGCGGTGAAATATACACTTCTTCTAGTCAAAGGGTTGGTAATATGAGGGGTTGTGGCTAGGGTCTGTGTGTTATATGTGTGGTGAGGGTGTGTGTAAAGTAAGAACAGACTGAATGTGCTCTACATGATGTAAGGTGGCAAAAGGAGTGAGTGGGTTTTGTGGTAGTGTGGGGGGATTTCTGTGGTACAGGCCTACAGCTGGTGCTGTGGCTGGAGAGTGCTATTTTAAGGGGCTCAGTGAGTGACTATATATGTGCTGGAGATGGTTTACTCAACATTTACATGAGGTTGGTCTTACAACATTTTTAAAACTATGAAATGCAAATAGATATATGAATTGTGCATGAAAAGAGAGAGAAATATGTTCTATTTTAAAAACGCTGCACCCTCTAAAATGCCTACATGCATTATATCCGTTTTCATTTCAGAATTTGCATGCACAGCCTTAAACACTGAAGGACAGATTTACTAAGAAAATGGCACAGCACAAAATGTGTGCAGCAGTTTTCACTAGTTTGCGTCCACAATCTGTATGTATTCAGCGTGTTATTTACTAAGATCTTTACGCAGTCAATCCCTGGACTGGGTGGAGATGGTGTTGATATCAATGTTAATACTGAGGTAAAATGCAAATAGAACACTAAACAGACACTTAAATGTCTTAATAAAAGAAAAAAAAGATATAGGTGCAGCTTGCAGTGATTTTATAGTTCATTGACAGTCAAGGTTGATGAACACAAACCAAAACTACTATTCTTTTGCTTTACAGCAATCAGATATTATGCTCATAACATCCTAGTTGATATAAATAATTGAGTTTTAGTGATATACAAGCCTATATTCAATGCATGTTTCTTTTCGTACTACAACCTTCCATTCTCATTCACACCATGTTTAGCATAATCAATTTCTGTTAAAATGATTCCTCCTTTTATTTATGTAATCCTCCCTTAAACGCATATGCAATGAAGAGAGCGAGGATGGAGTTCGATAGAAATTATCAAATTCAAATCCAGTAATGAATCCAATTATTGAACCTGAGTCCTTTCTAATTCCTTATTAAATCTTATTAGGTTTACATTTCAACATTTGTAATAATAACTAAATGATAACATAACTAATTCAAATATGTCTTATCACCTTTGGCTGGCTGAGAAGGCAGCAACACTGCAGTTTATAGTGACACCCTAATTAATGTTAACATGTATCTACAACCTGGAAATGAGGTGAGCAGCATAATATATGAAAAGTTAATGTGAATGTATCTGATCCATTGTAAACACTCGAACAAATCTGGCCTAGTACACTTGTTTGATAAATACAGCCCATGTGTTTAGTTCAGAATGGATCAAACCTGTGCTTAAAAAAAAGGAAAAACTAAAAGACTAGAAAGATCACCTTTCTTCAGCATCCTGAATAACTGCTTCTGTTGTTCTGGCATCTAAAACAACATCTTCCCTCTTGTTTTTGTACAGAGCATGGTCATTAATTAGTCAATGAATTGCAACTATTGAACATGGTGCAATTTCCAGGTAAGGATTCTCAGGAAAGGCTATGTTTGTATTCTGATAAACATGGAAGAGTTGTTAATGTTATTTCTTAACAGGAATTATAAACACACAATAAAGACACTGCAGGAACTCCCTGTAGGTCTTGTCCGCTTAATTTTTTTGGTGTCTCACCAAATATGGAACGTAATACATTAAGAGCCCCGTTACATATTTTGTTAATAATTACATCATGTACTTGGGAATCTCAACCACTCACTAATGTCTGTGAGTTGGAATTATTAGAAGATTTTTTTCAGGTTTGTTCTCCCCCTTGAGCTAAACTCTCACTGGCTGTTGCTAAAATTGAGCTCATTCTTGGAGAGTCTTGGACTACTTCAAGACACACAAACCAAGAAAATCTACACATTAGAAAAAAGCGACTCATGTATCGAGTCTTGAAATCTGTCATACATGATCATTTACACAGACTGTTGGGCCCAAGTGTCTCTCGATCCCAGATTCAGCCCGATGGTTGGAATGTCTCAGTCGGGTTTCGAATCAGTGTAAAAATAGTCTGCTATGACACAGAGTTAGTGTGGTAATAAAGCAACATGAGGTTTTGCACCGAGAGAGGTCTGCGTGGGTGCACCACATCAGGGTTTCAGATGGCATAGTGGAGCCTGGAAACATTAACTTCAGGATGTATGGATGTATCACTTTTGAAGGCTGTGTTGAATCACTGAATATCCACAAAGCTACAGACACCAGAAGGATGTCTCACGAGCCAAGTTCAACATAGTTTCTTAACAATAATTGACAACGAGACACAACGACGATCCCCGCAAACTGTTGTTTTAGAAAGATTATCAGGAACTTGTTCTGTCAACTCAGGATTGCTGCTGAGAAACAGGTGACTTAGTATTTTTCAGCCTCATTTTAACACTAATACATACTGAACACACAACCCTCTGTTTTCAGGTAAAAGTAGAATAGGAGCAGTACTAGAAGTAGTAGTAATAGCAGTAGTAGTAGAGTTACTACTTTGAATCATAATCCCATAGCTTCTTGTCCTTACAAATCCCAATTTAACTCTTGACAGCTGACTTTTTAAAATAAAAAAATAGTGTGTAACCTTTTACTATATCAAAACACAAGGAAAGTTAAACTTCATTAGGAAAATCACTTTTCAAACTACCTCAAGCTGATCTTCAGCTGTGCTTCAGCTCTAGGGATGGCAGTGTTGCTCTGACAGCTGATCTTTCATCCAGACTGATACATCTTGACATTCATGGTCCCCAGAGGATGATCACTCTGTAACTTTTCCTCTAGCACCACCATGAGGTTGACATTTGTGATTCAGAGTGAAATGCCTTGACAACTATTGGATGGATTGTCATTAAATTATCTACTGATATTTATGTTCCCCAGAGGATACATTTTATTGACTTTGGTGATCCTCTGACTTATCCTCTTGCACCATCATTAAGTTGACATTTTTGTTTTTCATTGAAATACTTGATTGGACTAAACTACTGGATGGATTACCATGAAATTTGGTACAGATATTCATGGTCTCCAGAGGAGGAATTGTAAAAACTTTGAAATGATCCCTTGATATATCATCTAGTGTGATCATCAGGTCAAAATTTCTGTTGGCCCAATACTTTGGTTTATGACCAAATACCTACACCAGCCTCAGCTGCTGTCAGCTTTGTGTTCAATGCTCATTACCAAATGGTAGCATGCTAACATGCTAAACTAAGAAACATTACATGGCAAACATTACACCTCCATGAGCCTCACAGAGCTGCTGGCATGGTTGTTGACTCTTAGTCTTGTTTCATAATGGTATCTGCAAGTGATGTCCTAAATCCTTTGAAAATAATGTTGAATGAAAGTCTTTAAAATTATTTAAAGTTGACAGGATCCTCTTGGAAAGGTGATGCCATGTTTTCAGCCGAGGCTTTTTATAAATCTGCATTTTGGCAAACTGTTAAAACATTACCTGCTTGAGAGCAGATTAGTTGCACAGTGACCATGATTAAATGATCATGAGCTGCATTAAGCACTAAAAGGCTACGTTAAGCTTTAAGTTCACTAGCTAACACACTAATATCACTTGGTGAGACAGGACATGGCCCCGACAAATTAATTGTTTCAAATTACGCCCCATGGCAATGATGGAGAGGATAAATGCTGTGATGGTTAGGTTGTGGTGTACAGTATGTGAGTACACACACACAAACACATGCCTGCACGTGGTCCTAACAGCACAGAGCCCACAGGAACATTGATGAGGTTTTCAGTGATTCACTTTGCCTTTCAGCACAGTAAAAGACATCCCATTGATGTCATATTCTGCAAGTGCTTCATGACAGTGAATCATCACTGTACTACAGAAACTATCTTCAACTGATCTCCATTAAAATTCTTGAGGAACAGGAGCACTTCAGAGTCAAATGCATGAGAAAATAATGTTTTGGTTACTTTGGATTTCTGAAATGGATTTGTTTATACTGAAATGATAGTCGAATCACAATCTACAAATCAAAAGCAGCCAAATAAATTTACTTGATAAATTATAAACAAACCACAGCCGTACTCATGCAGGTGAGGCAGACAGTGTAATTTAAGACTTTAATTTTGTTACAGTTTAGATTTTACTTTGTATGTATCACAGTCTGTTCTGCATCAATTCATTACAAAAGAAAACTATGTAATCCATTTACAGTGTAGAAACACAAGAAGGACTAAAATAAAATAGTGCGGTTTTCATGTCTTTTTTTCATGGCTGGTTGAAGTATTAGTTTAACTAACAAATGATAACAGTGTAATAGAGGCAGTGTCATGATGTCTCAATAGTAAGAGCATCATGAGTGTACATACTACAGTAAAAAAAAAAAAAAAAAAATCTCCTGGCAAATGTGAAACACATGTTGGCTCCATATGAAAGCAATAAACAGCTTCTGGCCCCATGTCCCCAATTCCAGCCGTCATACAGGGTGAGCGTAGATAATAGCAACGATGACTGCCTAAAACACATGTATTGCATTTAATTATTTAGTATGGTACTTTCAAGCCCCCAAGGTTATATGAGACACAATTGTTTGCCATTAATCACACAGTTTGAAATTGTAATCAAAGTCATGTGTGAAAGCTTTGTGTAATCTTAGTAATAAGTTGATTTTGCTATTATATGATTGTCAGAAGTTGTTGACGTTCATACTGCTATACTGGCTTAGGATGAGAAACTGAAATGCAATAATGTAATTTCATTTTTTGATATTGGATGTTTATAGTTTAGAGTTCAATAATGCAATGTTCCCCACAAACAGTGACTATATTTGATCTTAATAGTTTTCTGTTTTTTTAATAGCAGTCAGATATTGACTTGTACATATGAATAGCAATTATTGTACATATTTTGCACACAGGTGACTTCACTGTAACCTGTGTCCTTGCTGATACAGTAGCTACAGTATAGTGTCCTTAGGCGACACCGGCTGGCTGGTGCCCTGTGGGCGTCCCCACAGTCTGGCACCCTGATTCACACATGGACACACAAATCAACACTGCTACAGCTTTAACAAATAAAACTCAAGACAAAACTGTTCCACAGTACATTCTTGCTCATATTTTTCTAGACACTGTGGACAATAGCACCAGACATTAACTTCAGAACTTGAGCGTAAAACAAGAGAAAACAAAAGGAAAAGCCCTTCCTGAAAAGATTTGGCTTTATTAGACTGTCAAAAATGATGGCCGGCTAATAGGAACCGCAGCTCGCTTGAGACTTTGTGGCCTGGATCTAATGCAGTCAGCCTCACAGACTTTTTACTGTGGGGAGAACGGTGGTTATGGCAGAACATGACTAGGACGGGCAACCACACTGTCACTCGTAGTGCTGTGCCCAGACTCTCTGTGGGTATGTCTGAGTGTGTACAAAAAAAAAAGGCTTTATACGTGTTCTAAAAGTGCTGCATGAACATCTGTGAGCATCTACAGTATGTTTGCATCCATGTGTTTTGTCTCTTATCCGTCATGCCAAGTTGCAGCAGGACAACTAACAACCCCACCGTTTGATCACTATAGCATAAAGACCAAGCGAGGACAGTGGTGGTTTAGACTGGCATTCTTTGTCTATCGCCTCAGGTCACCTACAGATCCAGATGTGCGATAGCTCGTAACCTACTGTGACTCTGGTCGCGTCTGGTGGGGACCTCCAGCAGATCAAAGTGTTTCGAGCTCGCAGCTGCTAAATTTGGCGGGAAGTGTTATTTTGCTGGAATTAGTTAACCTCTGTTGTGCTTGTGTGTCAAAGTCGAGCTTTTTTAAAAACTTGTGTGTGTCCCATAAAGGATGTCAGACTATTTCATAAAGGGCTCCTAAACGCTGTGCTGCTGCCGGCTGTTTGTTTAGAGAGAAAACAAGCCGAATGAGACAGAGGAAAGAGACTCTTCAATTTCCTTATCTCTGATTCTCCCTGGTAACTGTCCAATATCCTCAGAGTGT